>NW_004567114.1:46322419-46372477 GCF_000260355.1 Condylura cristata
GCTAGGAGGGCCAAAAAAGGATGTTTAAACAGCAGAACTGTCATGAAGGAGGCATCTAACTTAAGAGAAAACTGGGTTGCAGTGCTCACTAGTATGCATTTGTCACATTCCTTGTTAGCATTAACTATTTCTATATTGGAAAACGTCTCATTTTTAATAATTTTGTGCAACTTATATAACTTTATGTATTCTTGCATTTGCGTAAGTGTGAAGAAGATCATACCTTTAATATGCATTTTATTAATATTGCATAAATGAGAAAATGACCTATCTTAAATTCAAAGTATCCTTGTTTTTATATTTAATTGACTTGTAAATTCAACATTGGCATGCTTATTTTAAATAGATGAATGAATTATATTATTAATTAAAATTGATGTGAATAATAACATATTTAAAAAATGCTGTTCTTATTTCTGTCCTTGATATAAGCTCCTTGAGGGTAAACATGGTCTGTTTGGTACCGGCTCTGTACTCGGTAGACACGTGGAATGGCTGAATGAATGTGTCAAATTTGTTTTGGTTCTCAGTTTTGAATGTTAATTAACTCAACCATTTTTAAAACCTTACCAAGATTCTAGAGAACATACTGCTTGCTAAGTGACCTGAAGGAGGATGCAGCTCCTTCTTGCTGCTTAATGCAGCTCCTGCACAGAAATCCCAGATAGTCAAGGTGCACCATTCTATATTATTTCTAATAGCTGCAAAGGAAAAAAAAAATCCATAGGGCACATCGTCCTACTTTTCCTTTCTCAATAGCTCTGTAGGAATCAGTCTTAGAGGGCTTTTATTCCTAGGCACCAGGAACAAGTCCCGTCGATTCTGCAAACCTGGACATTGTCTGGATGTACACCTGTTTCTTCCCAATACTGGCTTCCCAGGGGTGACTTAAAGAAGTAAAGATTATTTAATTGTTGAGTTGCTTACTCTGGAGGTAGGTTTATTTGTTCAAACGTAAAAGCCACTGTGCCAGTTGTATTTTTTTTTTTTTTCAGTCAGTCTTTGTACTTATCTCACATTCTCTCAAGGATGCCCACATGTTGCAGATACAAAGGAGGGACTGGTCATATAGCAAAGGACTACACTGGGATCCTAACAACCACATCTTAATTTTCTTTTCTGTTCTACTAAATTCCTACTGAGCTGTCCCAAACTGTAACTAAGCGCATTCATTTTTCTGAATGTGTTTGTATAGGAGACAGCTCTCTCTCTCTCTGTATATATAGATAGATAGATAGATAGATAGATAGATAGATAGATAGATAGATAGATAGCTTTAGAGTGACATAGTTTTCCAAAATTAGTTATGTAGACAGCAAACTTTCTTTTTTTAGATGTATTGTTTTTTTTTACGCAAGACCTGGGGTATAGGCCAGAGGTGTGGGGTGTGGGTAGTTGTGGTATGAGAGGATTCACAGAGACAGAGTGGGGAGCAGAATAGGAGGGGTTGACTGAAATACACTGCTGAGGGGAGCAGTAGGCTAGACAGGGACTTGTGGGTCAAGTCCCTGGCCAGAGAGCAAACTTGTGCTCCAGTGGCTGTGGATTGCTTCATAGTGCTGAGAATTAACCCCTTGTGCCACCAGGGAGAACCTGGTAGCAAACTTTTGGGTACACTTTGGGAGCTAAGCAATGAAATACATACAATGGAGTTCAATAAAGAAGAAAACTGTACACACCTTGGAGAAGCTTCCATGTTTTAATAGTGAACTTCACCTTACAAAGAAACTAAAGTAATATAGGGAGTTAGTGTTCTATGGAATTCTGATGTTTTACCTTCTGACATTGATTCCAGCTCTGATAGTCACTAGATGTATTTCTCTGAGCAGGCAGTTTAATATTTCTGTGTTTCATTATTCAAACAAGGATATATAGGGGCCTCCTTCGTGGCTCAAGGGTTAAGTCTAACATTATGAAGCTGTTTGCAGCCACTGCAGCACAAGTTTGACCAGCCAGGGAGGGGACTCACATGGCGCAGCAGACCTCTCCTGTTCCGCCTGCTGCTCCCCTTAGCAGTGTATTTCAGTCAATCCTCTATTCCGTTCCCTACTCTGTCTCTGGTGAATCCTCTCACACCAGTCCCCCATACCTCTGGCCTACACCCCAGCTCTTGTATGCATAAGTTAATAAATAAATCTTTAAAAGAATAAGGATACATTGCAATCTACTTTCTAATGTTGTTGGAAGGATCATATTGTTCGATATGTGTAAATGCTTACATTGTGACTAGTACATTATAAGCATTCAGTAAGTGGAGACGGAAAATGAATGTATTCAGGTACATTTCAGTTTTTTAAATCTTTGTAGATGGATGCCACAATATATGAGTTATGCTAACATAATTCTGTCTTAAAGTTCAGAAATGTAAAATATAAATTTCTAATTAAGCCTTATTTTTGTAATTACCTTCTAGAACCATATTCTTATTTTAGCTTAAGTTTACTGATTTGGAGTGACAGAGTTTCATTTTGTTCTCAAGTGTGGATATCATTATCATAATCTTACTCTTCACCAAGTGATCTTTTGATCCCCAAAGTGGACCCACTAAGTTGCTTCTGGAAATTTCTTGTCCAATAACCCATAGTAGACCTAGAAGAATGATTTTTCAATTTATATCCCAGTGATTACCCTATCAAATAACTTAGGTCACTCCCTTCCTCCAAAATCTCTTTTCAAAAAAGGACATTCATATTTTTTATAAGTTTTCTACTTATTCACAATAACTTTGGGGATGTTAAAATTATATAATACTGTTTAGAGTAAATTTTATCAACTCTTATTCATCAACACAATTAATAAAGACCTTGTCTTTAAATTAGTTATTTCAATATCTTACCCCAGTAAGGAATAACCCGCTTGATTGACAACTGCTGATTGATAGATTAACTAGGGTCTCTCTTTCCTCATTAGTTTACCCCAACCCCCACTCTCTGAGCCCTTCTCCTGCAGGTTCAGTGCTCCCATTCAGGGCCTTGCCGGGGCTCCCCACCAATGCACCTCATACTCATCTGACTCTCAGCAGTAGCTGTGTAATCTGACTTTTTATTTTTTTAAATTTTTATTTGAGGAAAATTTTATTCTAGTAGCTAAATTTAATTAATTACACTTTCTCCATGGGATAGACTCCAAACTCCCTAGCTCTCAGAAAAAATTTAACTACTGGTAAACCAGCTAGGGAAATGGTTTTGAATCACCTACCGAATAAACTGCCCCTGACTGCTTCATTGCCCCGGATGTTAGAGGAAGCATAACAGATTGGTTTTCTTTTGGGGCACCCCAAATATCTGATTGTCTGATCAATGTTACTAATGCTTATGGAATTATCAGTGAAATGCCTTCTCTTTTCATTCTCCCAAACAGAACACACACACACACACACACACACACACACACAAATAAACACATCAGAATGTTTCTAGCTGGGCCTTAAAGACCTGTCATGTTATTTCCATGCTGATGTTATTGTTACGTCACTATGTGTATAGTCTACTTCTCAAGAATATCTTCTGAATTAGATCGCCCTAGTGTCCATGAATTCATTCACAAACCATGCCATAGGTGTGATAGCCCTGTGATAACAGGTATTTGTGACTGATCTGATTTTAACCTTGACGAATGTGCGGGGAGGAAAAGCTGTTTGGTAACACTTAGCTGGGCCTGTTAGAGGCTGGTACTTAGCTCAGTTCATCACACTTCACTAAAATGTGGTATGTTGCTTTCATAAGCTGGTTAGAAGCTTTACATTAAAATACTGCCAAACTTTGTCCCTTTTTATCCAAAACTTTTTAAATTGAAAAGGAAATTTCAGTGTGTAAAACTTTCCATTATAAGGCCACCTGTAAACTTAAAACAGTGTGACTGTTTTTTCAGCTGCCTGCAGTCCTGTTTCTCAACTGACTAATTTTGACAGATAAAGATGGCTTTCCCCTGAGAAGGGTCGTTTTGTTTGTGGTTATTCTGTCACTATCAGGAGGGATGGCTCCTCTGATCCATAGGGAATGCAGAGATGCTGTTTATAGGCAGAATCATAGGCTGACTAGCAACTAAAAAATAATAGTCAAAGAATGATGTCATTGTTCCTTTCTGTGTCCATGACGACTGAGACCTCTGCAGAGAGGCTGGGGCCCTGCTTCACACACTGTTTACAGAGAACACTCACAATACTCTGACAATGGGAGCTAGGAGAAAAATGGATATTCCAGTACGTTGCTAATTTTAGTGTTTTCACATCCCTGATGGTAATTCTTCTATCATTTCTCCTTCTCATTAGCACACTGACTTTCCTCTTAAGAAACTTGTTGTATGGCTTAGTTTCTCTTGTGCTGGTCATCAGTGGTGATGAGTTCCTGCTCTGCAGTTGGACAGAGGTGACTTTGAGTTCCAGGCCAGCCAATTGACAGTTGTGGGATTTTGCATGAGTTTCTTTATTTTTTAAAGATTTTATTTTTATTTATGCATACAGAACTGAGGTACAGGCCAGAGGTGCGGGGGTGAAAGGATTCACCAGAGTCAGATTGGAGGGCCAGAACAGGCAGAAGGACTGAAGTACATTGCTGAGGGGAGCAGTGGGTGAGGCAGGAGAGATCTGCTGTGCCATGTGGATCAGCTTCGGGGCTGGGGATGGAACTAGTGCTGCAGTGGCCACGACTGCTTCATAGTGCTGCACTTAAATACATTGTGCCACCGGGGAAGGCCATTGAGATTCTTAATCTTTCTCCTCTTTCTAACCTTGGTCATAAACTAGGAATAGTAACAGATTCTTTCCTCATTAGGTTGTTGTAGGTTAAGTGAGATAATGCACACAAAGTATTATGTCCACTGCTTGGCACAAGAAATCGCCCATGAAGTGGTGGTTTGTTGCTCTTATTAGTAATTCCCCTATTAGACGGTAAACTCCAGAGTGGTTCTGCCTTGAGGGCCTGTTAGAATCACTGGTTAGCTTTTTTTTTTTTTAAGATTTATTTGTTTATGCATACAGAACTGTGTACAAGGGGCAGTGAGAGGATTCACCAGAGACAGAGTGGGGAGTAAGAAGAACAAGCAGATTGACAAAATACACTGAGTGGGCAGGTCAAGATAGGTCAGCTGGGCCATGTGGGTTACCTACGGGGTTGGGGATGGAACTCGCACTGAAGCCACTGAGGCCAGTTTGCAGTGCTGCGTCCTAACATCCTAACCCATTGCGCCACCAGGGAGGGTCAGAATCCCTGGTTAGCTTTAAAAAATTCTGATGCCAGGACCACACCCCCGCTGGGCTAAGTTTGGAGGCTGGGCCAAGAACTCAGCATTTTAAAAATTGCTAGCTTACTCTAGTGTGAATCTAAAGTTGAGATATATGTCCTTGAAGGTAGTACCTGTGTTATATTAAAGCACCAACCCAAAATGTATGTAAAAATTGCCAAAGTGGATGTCTTAAAAAATAACAATCACGATGGGGGGGGTGGCAGGGGGGACACAGCAGCCTGAACATTTTGCTATAGGTATTTTGAGTAAAGTCAAATTAAGTGAAATTTTTCAAGTGGTTACTCATCAATATCAGAGGAAATTTATGATAAAAGAATGGAAAATTGTGAACTATATGGAAAACCAAGTTTGAAGGACAGAAATGTGTTACACAAATGGAAGCCATACTAAAACAAAATTATTCTTACATCTTAGTAATTTAAAAAAAAAAACTGTTCACCAACTGACACAATCATCATAAAGACAGATAATGCCTTATTTTAGCACAAAGATCAGTAAAAATTTGAATACTTCCTACTTAGGTCATATATATGTTGTTTATGATTTTGGGAAAACCTCAAACAACACAAAGTACTTGTTTTTTATATTGCTTGTATTGAATCAGTGTCTTTAGTTACCTATTATAGAATGAAACTTTTGAAAGAGAAGACTAAGGTCCAAGCTCAATTTCATTAATTATATAAAAAATTGAGTTTTTTCCTGGTCATTCAAAATATGGTAATTAAATATATTAATCTATTTAAGGTTAAAACATGATACCACAAAACAACTTTTCTGAAGGACTTTCTTTTTTTTTTTTTTTTAAGAATAGTATTGAACTTTTTTTTTTTTTAAAGATTTATTTATTTGTACATACAGAACTGGGGTACAGGCCAGAGGCTCAGGGGCGGTGAGAGGCTTCACCAGAGACAGAGTGGGGAGCAGAACAGGTAGATCAACGAAGTACACTGCTGAGGGGAGCAGCGGGCGGGCCAGGAGAGGTCTGCCACGCCATGTGGTCTCCTCCCGGGGAGGCGGGAATTGAACTCATGCGGAAGTGGCTTTTTAGCTTCTCAGTGCAGTACTTTAACCCGCTGCGCCACCAGGGAGGGCCTCTGAAGGACTTTCTTAATCCTCAATTGATTAACTGAATTTTCAAGAGAGAATTTTTTTTTTTATATTTCACTATCTCTCATTATTTTTGCTAAGTAGTTCTTTATTTAACTTTTCAAAAGTATGTTTTTAAATGCTTCATCTCACATTCAGTGTCTGTTTATATACTTTTAACTTACACATATGATAATCATCATAAAAATTACTGGTGTCCACTACTGTTAGTTTCCAGATACTTGTGTCTACTTGTTTTCATTTGGTTCTCACAATGCCTCATTGAAGGTGCTGGTCAAGAATTAGCCTTGTTTTGTAGGGACAAAACTAAGGTAGTTTATGAGCAGGCAGTTTCAACACAAGCCTAGCACAAGGTCTTGGTTTTTAGTCGATGTTCCTTTCATCAACTCACTCCTGCATTTACTAGTCATTATCAAGCTCAGATGTGTGTCAAACGTAGTTCCAGGCAGCAGGCACCCAAGATGTTCAAGGCACTATTCTTGCCCTTAAGGAGTTACAGACACAGTGCTATGAATGCATTTTACAGTTCTTAATCTCTCCCTACCAAGGCAGAAAACTTACTCAGAAATTGCCATGGTCCAACTGATCAATTCTTCTGAGACTTAAGCAGAAGAAGTAAAGAATTGAGGTAGTTCAGAAACCCACAACTACTATCTTCTACAATTTATTTTGTGACGCCTACTAGAGGCAAGACCAGCCTGGTTATTAATATCCCTTGCAGCTGGATTTTCTAGTGATTTCTGCATCATTAGAGACTGCTATAGTGTTTTTCTAAGAATGCATTATTCAGCAATGCTTTAACTTTCTTCCAGCTTTTCAACTGCTAATGTTCATTTTAGTTTTGGCAGAAGCTCTTTTGCAGATTAAGCAT
This sequence comes from Condylura cristata, assembly GCF_000260355.1. Classification (NCBI taxonomy): domain Eukaryota; kingdom Metazoa; phylum Chordata; class Mammalia; order Eulipotyphla; family Talpidae; genus Condylura; species Condylura cristata. Next base: position 46,329,642 of record NW_004567114.1, read on the forward strand.
TTTGGCTTTTTTTTTTTTTTTAATGCCAACTCATCTCAAGTTTTTAGCTGCATTTTGAAGTAACACTACTGCTCAATTAAAATATGCATCTCCCTAAACAAATTAAATTTCACAGAAGGTGTAGAGCTTAAGTTTAACTAAACTCTCTTTGCTATACATCCATGTTTTGTTGATTGTAAAATCTTGGTGTGAAGCTATTGTCTTAACTGTCTTTTGTAATTAACCACATTCAATTGATGTTAAAACATAAAGTGGCAGTCAGTTAAAAAGAACAATTTTAGTTCTTGTTGAGGATTCACTGTTGCCCTGAAGGAGGAAAAGTTCAGAAGGAGTCTTAATAGTTTTGCAATTACTGAATGGAAATATTTTATATCTTGAAAATTTTCTTTGAATATTTTACAATTAAAATATACATGAAGAGATGAAGGAGTAGGGTATAATGTTGAAAATGTAAAATGTAAGTATTGTTATGCAGCAAATAAATAAAATATATCTTACTCTTGTATGAAACTATTTTAACTTAATGTCAATAAAGTTTAAATTAGTTCAGACTTTTCTTATTAGAATAAATGTTTCCTTTTAAAATGCATGATAATCATAATCAAGACAAAATTTGTCCTGTTATTTATTTTCAAAATGATTGTACATGTTTAGCAGACTTTTGATTTAAATCCCCAGTGATATATTGGAGACAGATGTTTAGATGACCTCATGTTTAAAGTAATGTTATATTTGGACACAAGATTAAATTTTCCTTAAAATCTTTCCTTATAAGTTAAACTGTGTAGAAGGACGCAAAAACTAATCAATGATTTGCAGTAGATTAATGCAATTCCTATATTTTGAATAAAATTTTCTATTTTTTTTAAAAATGAAATTCCTCAAAGTACAAAAGAGCTGATTATGAAACAGCTGTTTACAAATGAAAATATTGTTTTTGGCTGGCCAGCTAAATGAGAAACAGATTTGAAAAGTTCCATGAATTTGAATGCAAATTTACCATATCATTTATACCGAACCAAAGAACATTGGGAAAAGACTGCAATGTATTTTACTCAAAAAATTTAGCTCAAGACTGTTGTACAGGACATAATACAACCATTTAAAAATAAATTTTCTTTTTAAAAACTAATTTTGTCTTATGAAAATAAATATAGCTATGAAATATAGTCAGTGTATTTGGAAGATTTTATAAACAGCTCAAGCAATACTTAGCATTTCAGTGAAGAGCAACTGGAGGTGGAGTTATTAGAAATATATAGGCAATTAGCAGAGTGAAATAGAGTGACAGATTAGCCAGCTATAATTAATGTATATAATAACTGGCTTTAAAGCAGAACTGTATAGGCATTAGTATATTGTTACTTTCATCAGCAACTATTGTTATTTTTTGGATCTCACTCGAAAGCAAGCACACTGTAGTGAAAAGTGCAATTTGAAAAGCATGGTCTGTGAGGATAACCTTGACACTTCCCCTAAAACCTCCCCTTATTATTATTATCAATTATTTCTGTTGAAAATTTGTTTATATAAAATATAAATAAGAGTTAAAGGCTTTCTTTTGCCTATTTCCTCTGAATACCAAGTATTTAATTTACTTGAAATAGTTACTGAGTTAAAACTTCTAGAATAGCTATTGTTGGTTTTTCTTTTTATTTTTTTTTATACTCTTTCTTCTTGTCTCAGTTTTCTGAAAGTAAGATCATGTTTCTGTAGCTTTTAAAATTATCTAGGGAATAGACATGGTTGGAAACTGGGTTGTTATATATGATTCTGTTGTCATTATAACAAGGTGATTGTTAACTTCTTCAGTGGGTGAGACTCACTTAAGGGAGAAGCAAATGGAATATATGCAAAATATTTTAAGAAACAAGTTTGGTGCAAATTGAAGAGAAAACAAATCTAGGAATCCATGCAACATAAGTAAAAGCATTTTGAAGAGGAAATTGTTCCATTAACATTGCTGACTGTATCCTTAATGAATAATCCACCCTCAGCATACTTGAACTGTTTTCTGTATAATTTGTGGATGTGTCAGTAGTCAATGAATACCTGCAAAAATGAATTCATTGGTCTACAAATGTACTAAATAGTACCAGACTGTAAATAAAGCAAACATTGCATTCTCTATGGCTTCTTTAATGATGTATTCTTTTCTTTTGAGAACAGCAGAGAAAATTGCTATTCTCTAGGTAAAGCAAACTATATCATAGAGACTATGTCATGCTAATTTTACTCAGGATCTTTACTCAGGACCTTGTAAAAATCAAGCAACTGGCACAAATGAAGATACATCTGAGAGTCACTAAAGGAGGTTTTCTTATTTATGTTTCCTCTAGTACATTCATATGTACTTGACATAAACAATATGGAAGTTTTCAAAGTAGATGATGCCTATGATTCTAACAAAGACTAAAAATTGGGCTTTTGCATATGGGGGAAGTTTAATTTTGGGAGGAAATAGAGTTGACATAAATGAATGAATAATAGTACTTAAACATGAAAGTAATAATTTAATACTAGTATTTAAAAATCAGTACTGTATTGATTTTGCTAAATGTATAATACCGTGTATCCACCCAGTAGAATCATATAGAATAGCTTCATTACCCCCCAAATCTCTTGTGCTCCACTTGTTTGTCTACTGCCCACACACCATCACAAGCATATTTTCTTCCTTTTCTTGAATGTCATATAATTGGAATCATACACTATACACTTTTTTCAGATTGACAACATGCAGACTCATGTAATGTAACCCGTGTCTTTTCATGACTTGATAGCTCATTTGTTTTTTAGCTCTGTAATATTCCATATATCTATAACACTTGTTTATTAATCTACTTATTGAAGGGCATCTTGGTTGCTTTCAAGTTTCAACAGCTATGACTAAAACTCCATAAATATTTAAAGATTTTTATATAACATACACTTTCAGTTCATTTGATAAATACCTAGGAATATGATTCCTGACTCATTGAAATATATTTAGATGAACTTCATTGTGACAATATGTCTGGTATTTAGGAATATCTACATCTTTAGTGGATATTAATAGTAGGAGAAGCAAAAATCTTTTTCCTGAGTTCATTCACACAGTTGAATTCTGGTTTAATAAAAATCTTCCTTACTGCATAGTATATGCTGTAGTAGATAGAAGTTTATTCAAATCCATGCTTTCAACTACTTACTATTGATGAGCTTTCAAGCTGAGATAAATGTGTATTTTCACAAGGCCATTATAATTAATGGTTGAGGATGTGGCAACTTAAAGACAGTGAAGAACATATTACATAATCATACAACTATTACAGCATTGACAGAGGTTGGGGTGTGTCTCTAGATTCCTGAAGATCTAAGATATCTTAACTGCTTAGTTTCCTGGGTCAAGTTCTCCAGGCCTTTGTTGTATAAACACTGAGTGTACTGAGTCTGCCAGTGGCCAGGGGCTAAGCTTGGACATGAGAAGACAATGTGGAATAAAGGGAGTCCTGGGCCTGAAGGGGCCTCCCAATACTGTGAGACCCAAAAAGAGGGAGCAAAGAACAATTTTATTGAGTAGGTAAATAATTATGTTAGGTGAGTTGGAGTTTTCAGAGTGAGCAATGACAGTATAAACAGAGGGAGTAGTACTTAGTACTTGCAGTGACATGCAAGTATGAAAAATATGGTCAGCTCTAGAAGGATGAGGCTTAGGGTTTAGAGGAGAGGGAGATTCAAGGAATGGTGAATGACAGTTACTGAGGCGCACTGGAGTAAAAGGGTTGGTGGTTCTTTTATGACATATACGGTTTTCTCAATTTGATTACTGGCAAGAATGTTTGTACATTGTGTTTACAAAGGGAGATACGTGAAGACTCTTCTCAGGAAAATAAATCTGATCATGCAGCTATTGAGTTAGTAGAAGTGAACTAGTTGGAAGGTCGTTGTCATTATTCAGAGGAGGGAGGATGAAGACTTAGAGTAGAGGCAGAGGAAAGAGTAGGAGGACTGGATTTGGAAAATCAATTGTATGGGTGATGGACTGCGTTTGGGACGTTGAGTGAAAGAACCTCACAGTTAGAGACTTGAGTGAAGCTTATGTCTGATGCTATTAATCATGAAACAGAATATCAAAAGAGGGACCAGGAAGTGGCAAGTTGTGCTTGATGTATTTAAGACTGGAGTTATTTAGAAGATGTTTGGAAAATCAATAGGCTACTCATGAATATTTGAGTCATCAGCATATTTATCAGGGATTCTCACTTTGTGTGTGTGTTTTGGATTGTAGTGTGTGTTTTAGGATCAGGTGAGGGCATTAAAGACATTACATCCTGGACCCTCCCTGGCGGTGCAGCGGTTTAAAGCACCACACTAAGAAACTAAAACCACTTCCGCATGAGTTCGATCCCTGCTTACCCTGGAGCCTGGAGGTGATCCATATGGCATGGCAGACTTCTCTGGACCTGCCCGCTGCTCTGGTCTGTACCCCAGTTCTGTATGCACAAATAAATAACTCTTTAAAAAAAAATTACATCCTTACCAGAGGGTCTTAAATACCCCCTTCTCCCCACCCCCCAATTAACACCCTCCAAAGCCTCCACAGCCTCAGTTAAGAATCTTAGAGGATACCTGGAAGCAAATATGGGTCAAACACTACACGACATACACTTCAGCGACATCTTTAAAGACAGAGCACCCAGCGCCACAATAGTGACGGCAAGGATAAATAGATGGGACTACATCAAGTCAAAGAGCTTCTGTACAGTAAAAAAGACATTACAAAAAACAAACAGACAGCCCACTAATTGGGAAAACATTTTCTCACACAAAAGTAGTGATAAAGGACTGATCACAAAAATATACGGAGAACTGATGAAACTCAACAAAAATGAAGTAAACAACCCCATCAAAAAATGGGCAGAAGAGCTAAAAAGACACTTCTCCAAAGAGGAAATGCAGATGGCCAACAAGCATATGAAAAACTGTTCAACATCACTCGTAATAAGGGAGATGCAAATTAAAACCACAATGAGATACCACCTCATCCCAGTGAGAATGGCACATCTTCAAACAACTAGCAACAACAAATGTTGGTGAGGATGTGGAGAAAAAGGAACTCTCCTGCACTGCTGGTGGGAATTCAAACTAGTACAATCACTATGGAAAACTGTTTGGAGGTTCCTCAAACTGCTAAACATGGAGCTTCCCTAGACCCAGCAATCCTACTCCTAGGTATCTACCTAAAAGACACAAAAACACTGATTGAAAAAGATACCTGCACCCCTATGTTTATTGCTGCTTTATTTACAATTGGCAAAACATGGAAGCAGCCCAAATGCCCAAGAGTAGATGACTGGATTAGAAAGATGTGGTACGTATATACAATGGAATATTACTCAGCAACCAAAAAAGAGAAACACATGTCTTTTACAGCAACTTGGATGGAGCTGGAAAAGATCATGCTTAGTGAGATAAGCCAGAAAGATAAAGAAAAATACCAGATGGTTTCACTCATAGCAGGAGTATAATGGGCCAGGTGAGAAAATAACAAGAATAATGAACAGCCATATACCAGAGACATTTTGTGGGGGTGGAGTGGGCAATGGGATCAAAAATGGGGGGGTGAGGAGGGAAGTGCACGGGATTATGGTGATGGCACACAGGTGACTTGGTGATGGGAAACCCGTGGGGATTACAATTGAGATGGGGGAAAAAAAAGGAAAAAAGGTGGAAAAAAAAAACGGTAAAAAAAAAAAAAAAAGAATCTTAGAGGAGCCAGAAGAGCAGAGGAGAAGCACATTCACAAACTTGAAGAACGTTTGGGTTAAGTAGAAGAAAGAGGAGATTGCGAGGTTACAGCAGCAACAGTCTCAGCTTTAAAGGAGTTTGAAAAGTGAATCAGAGACATGGGAAAGGCACCAGAAAAGTGTTGTGAAGCTAAAGAGCATAGGAAAGCAGTTGACTGAGAAACCTTTTGTATGCATTTCATTCCGCATGCATCTACCACTAGCCCACTAGCGAGTTAAAATTCCTTGGCCTGGTGTTTAAAGCTTTCACCTTTAAATGTATACCTCTTACTCAAACTTCTCTCCCAATTTACAACCCAATTAGCCTTGGTGTCCTTCTCTTGCACTTATTAACAGAACTGTCACGTTCTATTTTACCATGGTTCAGTTTCTTGCATTTTGGGATTAATGAAATTATTGATGTCATAGGGTTGCAGTGAGGATTGCATCAAATAATAGGAATAATGTTTCTGACTCAATGACTTTTATGTGTTAAAACAGAAAACATTGGTAGTAACAATTATCACAAGTACCCTTAGCATGTGAGGAAGAGATTATAAGGGATTTTCTGGAATAAAGAATTTTGACTCCTCCCCTGCAGCACCAAATCACAGAAATGGTTCAATACAAATAGCTACAATCAGGATGAATGATGTTGGTCTTCATAAGCCTAAAGAAAAATGAGTTCTTGTTTTTCGTTACCCGCGATAGAAATTGCCTGACACGTTGGGAACCACTGATCTCACCTGACTTTTCAGTCTGGCCCTTTGCCTATGGTTAAATGTGCCAGCTTTTTCTAAACACAGGTCCTTTCTACTCACTCTCATGTTTTTCTGTTTGCTGTTATTCTTACCTGAGTTAGCTTTGCATTAAGCTAGCACCTGAAGGCCTAGTGTAAGTAGTTCTTCTCATCCTTGGATGCACATTAGAATCATCTGGGGAATTAGAAAAAAAATTCCATGACCAGGTCATGCTGCAGTCTAATTAAAATCAGCATGTCTGGAGGTGGAACATAAGCATCAGTGCTTTTAAAACTCCCCAGGTGATTCTACTGAGCAGCCACAGTTAAGACCATTACTCTAAACTAGCTCCCCATTCTTAGATATTCTCTTTGAGTAAAGTAATCTAGATGATGAGTCATTCCCCCTTCAGCACTTAAAATCTTAGTGTGACCATATTGTTTTACACTTACTACTATGTTGCTTATGGAAAAAACAACGCATGGACTCATTTTTATTTCACTGTGGCTAGAATATTTCTCTCGCCTCCTGGCCAGTGCAGACAGTGCTTTGCCTCTGCAATCCTCTGCCTATGTCTGCTGCTGACAACCACATTGGTTTGTACCAGTCAAATATAAAACATCTTGTTGAGTATGCACCAGTGAGCTTGGACTAATGCCACACCAGAATGTTCACAAAAGGACCTCATAAGATGAAATGTCACCACAACAACATGTGTCTGACTCAATGACATGCCTTAGTGTTACATTAACCAAATTCCTTTTTGTTGCTTTTTTCATAGAAACCCACAAAGATTCTGAGGCTAGTCTGTGTGACTCTGTGGAAGAGGGGGATGTTTAACTTCTTTACATTAAAAAAAAAATTAAGTATAACATACACACTTATTAAAAGTACACACATTTTTAAGTGTAGAGCTTAGCAAATTATTCAAATGTGCAAACTTGCATAGCCACCATCGCAGTCAAAAACTGAATATTACCAGCAACCAGGAGATTCTCCCTTGTTCTTTCCCTATAATAATTTCCATCACCCTCCTCCCCCACCTTATGGGGCATTTAACTCTGGCTTTTGTTGTTAGTGACCAGATCTCCTCAAACTTCTTTTTCAATGAGGTGTATTTTGCTTGCCCATTAGGAGAACCCTTTTACAATCTGGCCAAAGCCAGCAGCCCCTTTTGTATGGTTATTTCCCCCATCTGTTTAGAATTCACATCCACATTGTATTGTTGCCTCATCTAATCAAGCAAGGGAATGTCTCAAGAGTATGTGCTCCATAAACTGCTTAATTTTCTGAAATACTCACTGCCAGGGGCTTAATGAGAAACCTCCAAATCTTCTTTGGCTATAAGTCTGTCTCAGAGTCTGTGTTGCTAAAAATCCTTGCTGTGCACAGGGGCTGCTTTGAAATTTAAAGGATACTTTCCTTTTTGCTTAAGTCAGAATTCCTGTCATATTTGTAATCATAGTAATGTCCTTAATCACTTTTCTTTAGATTTATGCTATAAGCATCATACATGTTGTATATGTTTGTTTTACATAGAACAGTTAAAAATAATCAATATAGGTCCCATTTATGTGAACACAGAACAAACAAGTCTTGCTATTATCTCAAGGACCTATGCCATAACAGTGCTCTGGATTTACACTGGCCATTGCTTTCTCTTAGTGTGATAATCTCCTACACAGAAACTGGGTCCCTCACCCAAGGCTCTCCCATCCTTCATGGCCACGAGAAATAGGCATGGAGCTGTCAGTCCTGGACTGTGTGAAGTCCAATAACTTGGCTCCTCAGCCCAGTACACATCCCAGTCATCCCACCCAGAGAAACCAGGCCCATATTGCTTCAGTAGAACTCCTACTACCACCTCACATCTCACAAACTCAGTAGCTATGCCCATGACAGAGAGAGAAGGAACCACATACAACCAAAGACCCACTTAGAACAGCTCAAACCCAAAGCAAAAAGTGGGGAGAGAGAAAAATAGAAACGGTCAAGTAAGTACTCAGGATAACAGTACACATCAGAAAGAAAACAGAACTCCATAACCTAACCACAAAGACCTGTAATAGTCTGGATTACCTTTCAGTCATAGAATTAAAAATTTCCATGATTAAGAAAATTCAGTAATTGGAACAACACAAAAGAAACTCAGAAAAGAAGATCAGAGATATATGAGAAAATTCAAAAGGCAATAGATGCCATGAGCAAAACAATAAACTGAAGATTGAAACTGAAACTTTAAACAAACAAAAAAATGTGTAAGCTATAAAGATTCAATAGAAGAGGTTAAAAATAGTCCAAGGATAAACTTAGACTGAAACAATAAGGGATGGAAAACAATTCTCCAAGAAAATGGCATCAAAAGAAGGCAGGAACAGCTATACTTATATCAAATAAAATAGACTTCCAGCCTATAAAGGTAAAAAAGAGACAAACCCATAGCTAGTATCATTCTCAATGGTGAAAAGTTGACAGCTTTTGTTCAAGGTACAAGACAAGAATGTTCTCTCTCACCAGATATTCACGGTAGTATTAGAAGTACTAGATAGAGCAATCAGGCAAGAGAAACTTATAAAAGGAATCCACAGTGTGAAAGAAGAAGTAAAGCCATCAATAGTTGCAGATGATATGATAATATACATAAAGAACATTAAAGACTCCATGGAAAAAAATAATTATAACAATAAACTAGTTCAGTAAAGTGGCAGGATGCAAAAGTCAGTTGCCTTCTTATGTACAAATAATGAAACAAAAGAAGAAATTAAGAAATCCATTCCATTGTTAATATCACCAAAAAGGAAAAGAAGAAAATTACTACCTGAGAATAAATTTAACAATGGAGGTGAAGGTTCTATACAAGGAAAATGATAAAACATTATTTAAAGAAATAGAGGACACAAAGATCTGGGAAGATATTCCCCTGCTCATGAATAGGTAGAATCAACATGATCCATCCTACCCAAAGCAATTTTCAGATTCAATGAAAACCCAATAAAAATCCCAATGTCATTCTTCAAGGAAACGGAGAAAGCAGTATTGAAATTGAGATGAAACCACAAAAAGCCCTGTATAGCTAAAGCTCCTCTATGGGAAATATGGGGTATCACACTTCCAGACTTAAAAATATATTATAAATGCATAATTAAAACAGCATAGCATTGGCCCTCCCTGGTGGCGCAGCGGGTTAAAGCACAGCACTGAGAAGCTGAAGCTACTTCCGCATGAGTTCCATTCCCGCCTGCCCCGGAGGTGACCACGTGGCGTGGCTGACCTCTCCTGACCCGCCCGCTGCTCCCCTCAGCAGTGTACTTTGTAGATCTGTCTGTTCTGCTCCCCACTCTGTCTCTGGTGAAGCCTCTCATTGCCCCTGAGCCTCTGGCCTGTACCCCAGTTCTGTATGAATAAATAAATCTTTAAAAAACAAACAAACAAAAAAAAACAGCATAGCATTGGAACATAACACATACATTGACCAATGGAATGGAAATGAGGGCCCAGAAGTAAAACCACACCTTTATGGGCAACTATTCTATGACAAAGAAGTAAGGAGTTGTGGATATATACAAGGAAACCCTCTTCAATAAATAGTGTTGCAAAAAATGGGCACACACAAAAGAATGAAACTAGACACTAACACCACACACAAAAATCAATTCAAAATGGGTTAAAGACTTGGATGTAAGCCCTAAAATCATAAACTACATACACATAAAACAGGTAAAACACTAATTGACATAAATATTTCTGTGGCGATGAGTCAGCAGCAAGAAAAATAAGGGGAGAAATGAACAACTGCGACTATATCAAACTAAAAAACTTCTATGTTATGAAAGAGACAGTAAACAAAACAAAGGGACACCCAATTGAATCAGAGAAAATATTTGCACACCAGACATGTGACAAAGGACTGATTTTGAAGATTGACAAAACATTCATACAATTGAAATAAAAAGTAAACGAACAACCCAGTCAAAAATGTGGGCAGAACTAGAGAGGGACTTCTCCAAAGAAGGCATGCAGATAGCCTGAAAAAAAGTATTCATCATAACTTACCATCAGAGAAATGCAAATCAAACCCACAATGAGATACCACCTCACCTGTGAAAATGACCCATATCAAAAAAACACAAAACATAACCACAACAACAACAACAACAACAACAAAAACCTGAAAACAACAAATGCTGGTGAGGATGTTGAGAAAAAGGAACTCTCTTATGCTGTTAGTGGGAAGGTACACTGTTCCAGCTCCTCTGAAAAGATGTGTGTGGAATCCTCAGAAGACTAAAAATGGTTCTACCAGATGATCCAACAGTTTCACTCTTAGGTATCTAAGAAACTAATTTGAAAGGATACCTGCATGCTTATGTTTATAGCAGCACGATTTACAGAAGTGAAACTATGGAAGCATTCTAAATAACCTAGAGCAGATTAGTAAATCAAGAAGATGTGATCTATACATATGTCACAATGGAATACTAGTGAGTGATCCAAAAAGGATAAACTTATGCAACTTGTGGCAACCTGTGTGGAACTGGAAGGGATTTTCCTTAGCGATGTGAGTCAGGAGAAATTTACTTGGTGCTTTTACTTATATGTAAAATATAGAGAAACTAAAGAAAGGATCAGACAAGGTTAAACTTTAAAATCAGTTCTTAAAATTGACTATAGAGCTGAGGCATTTGAAGGGTGAAGAGTGGAGGTAAGACAGTGAGGGTGGGGGTGCAGGGGGAGAGACAGTGGCCTATGGTGAAGGAGTGTGGTTGCTTTGTGGGAAGACCCTTGTGACTATACCTGAGGGGAGAAATCCTATACTGTGAAAAAACAAACAAGGATATAAAATAATAATATGTGATTCATTAAAAAAAATCCTTTTAGTACATTGCTTCTAGTTCAATAATACAATATGGTACCTGGTAAAATCCATAAACGTATCTATCCGTCATCAACACATATTTCCTTGACAGCTTATTATGTGTTTCTAAAAAGGTAGCATTGCTCCTGGTGTAAAATGTGCTTCATGGTCACTTAGGAATAATCCTGAAAGGAACACTGGGTCAGTCTGGGTCATTTCTGAAGGGGAACATCATGTTTTCCATGTTCTCATCTCTAGTGTGTTCTGATCCAGACAAATGGACTTCCCAGAACAGTTCTTGCATACAGAAAAATGAGGACAATAGCATCTCCAAACTAGATGTTAACCTGCCACTGTGTATAATAAAGTGCCAGTTGTGGGGTTCTTCTAGGTTATAAATCCAACACAGTGATATTTATGAGCCTGTGGCATGTGGCTGTCATCTAACTGAGCGCTATGAAGTCAGTGTCGGATAAAAGTGGAAATTTCTTCAAATAGAAGCAGTGGTTACAGCAGTGGTTCTCTGCCCTGTAGACTGTCCTTCGGAGCCATCATTTTTCAGTAGCTTTTTCTGTATTGATGAAAATGTTCTGTCTCTGTGCTCTCCACTAGTGTAGCTACTCTATGCACATGTGGTTGTGAGCTCATGAAATGTGTCCAGTAGGATCGAGGATGTTAATTTATTATGTTAACTATGTTTTATTTAATTATAATTAAAGTCAAATAGCCACACAGCAGCTACTGAATTGGACAGCACCATTTAGATTATGTCTCAGTGTAAATCAAGAAATAATGTGTGAGAGGTAGAATAATGAACTTTATTGATTTGAATCTTTTTTGTTAAAGAATTATTTATTTATGCATACAAGAACTGGGATACAGACCAGAGGTACAGGGTGGTGAGAGAATTCACTAGTGACAGAGTGGGGAGCAGATCAGGCAGATGTACTGAAATACACTGCCGAGGGGAGCACTGGGCGGGCCAGGAAACATCTGCCACACTATGTGGGTCACCTCACTGGCCAGCTGGGGGACTGAACTTGTGCTGCAGTAACTGCGATAGCTTCATAATGCTGTGCTTTAACACAGCACTAACACAAATCGGGAGGGCTTGGATTTGAATCTTTATGATGGAGTAAGGGGATTATTTTGTAAAAACTAATAAAAACAATAATTTAATCTAATTCAGGCTTCACTTAAAGAGAATAAACTATTCTGGGGGACTTAAACCACCTGTTATTTATTGTGCCACATTTTGGGAGACTAGTCCTACATGAATGTGTCAAGAGGATTGCTTCTTTCTGAGGGTACCATGGAAAAAATCTGCTCTTCCCAGCTTCTGTGTTTGTTATTCTAAACTCTTCTTGGCTTAAATAGCATATTTTAAAATAATTATAGTGTGGTTATTGACCTGAATGCCTATTGACCTGAGAGTTAAGGAGATAAAAATATTGAGCAATTCCGTTTATAGGTATGGCTCAATTAAATACACAGTAGAGAATAAAACAACTGTTTAAAGTTATAATGAAACTTTTCTCTGAGAAAATTGCTCATTGAATTCCTAGATCTTTCATCTTAGAATCACATCCTTACTGCTTTTTGACTGATAGCAAACTATTTGGTTTCTCTTAGTTCATATATTTTTAATTGCCATTTTTTAAAAAAGAATTATTTATTTATGCACACAGAAATGCAGGGGTAGTGAGAGGCTTCACCAGAGACAGAGTGGGGAGCAGAACAGGCAGATCAACGAAGTACACTGCTGAGGGGGGCAGTGGGGTGACTGGAGAGGTCTGCTGCACCATGTGGGTCACCACCAGGGTTAGGGATCAAACTCACACTGAAGTGGCTGCGTCTACCTTGTAGTGCTGCGTCCTAACCCATTGTGCCACTAGGGAGGACCCTTTAATTGCCATATTATGATAACATGATATGGCTTTTACCAACATTAATGTATCCTCTTTTTACCAAAATGATTACCCTTCCACTTAATACTGGAAAAGAAATCATGTTTGTTTTAATCTATTTCTGGCTTCCTGACCAGAATTTTAGTTTTGAATTTTAGTTTCTGTATGCCTGTGTGCATTATTTGAGACAAGACAATTGAATGTAGCAGTCACCAGCAACACTGGTTTCTGCACTCTTGAGACTTTCCTTTGTATTTATTCAAATTAGATATCATCATTTAGTCTTAAACATGTCAAATGGAACAATTTGAGACCTATTCCAACTCTGTTCTAATAGTAAATTGCCACACAATTCTGAGATTTCTTCATTGAGGGAAGAAAGGCATAAAAAGCACTGTAAGTCAAAGGTAAGTTTCCAGCCCCATGGCAAGGGTTGGACGGGGCACGAAAGGGGCAGGACACATCGTATAGCACTAAAGTTCAAGTCAGTGAAACTTGTTTTTGACCAAATGATAGGTATCCATGTAGGTGCCCATAGACATATTCCTATATTGAGCCAGCTGATGAGTAAACATTCATGGTATTCCAAGGGAGACAGGCAGTCGTGGACTAGAATCCATCCACAAAGCTGTGTGAGTTCAGGTAAGTTTCTTAAGTCTTTTGAGCCTCATTTGTAAAACAAAAACAAAAATGCCAACTTTTCAGAGTGAATGGGACAATATTTCCTTTTCCTATTTATGCTTGGCACTTGGTTGACTCTTATTAAAAAGTAATTATTACTATATCTTCTTAACCTAAAGCCATATTATTATGACAATATCTACCTCTACCACTTTCTTGTTTTTCTTTTTTGAACCAGGGTGAGCATGAGGGCAATATCCCTTTTGTATTACTGTGTAGAAGCATAGGATTCAGTAGTTTCCAGTTGTCCCATGCTCTTCTTCACAAAAGCAACATGTAGCAAAAGTATAATTCATTGAATTCCAGAAAAATGTCATTCTGGGATCTCTTTCCCTCTCTGCATATAAATGAACCATTTATTTATTTATTTAGGTTTTATTATTAAGGGAAACTACAAAGTCCCTGTAAGTTCCATGAGGGCTAGAAGGTATTATCAGTGTCCTGAATGTTCCTCCATGCCTTATTTCTTGAATCAGACTGACCTGTTCATGTAAACCTTTTTCTGTAACTGAACTACATTTGGCAAGTTTGTGGAAATCCATGTGGTGACAAATAGTTCAATGTTGTTGTGGTTCATTGAATTTATTGTATACATTTGTCAAAAAAGTAAATTATACACTTGCATATATTTCCTTGCCACACATTCTTTGCAGTGTCTTAATAACTTGTAACAAGAAGTACACAGTTGCACTTGTTATCTAGTATCCAACGGAAAGTGAAGGACAAACTCTCCAATGTATACTGAACTAAATTCCACAGTTCTCTTAATTTAGGTATTTACTGATGAGAGCCTTCTATTGGTCAGATTCCACTTCAGTGGCTCTAATACAAACACCAACTTTTGACCATGTCAAACACCAACTGTCAAGTTTTGACAGATGGTTTTATAATGGCATTTTCTTAGTACAGTGGCAGTGAATTGCCACTGTTAGGATAGTCAGCAATGCTAGTGCTGTTGTAATCCTTGTCAGCAAAAAGCCACTTAAACCCTGTGCTCTATGTGGATGATGTGGAGGAAGCCTTTACACAGGCCACAGTGGAATGGGGCCCTGATTTAGGATTAAAATAAAAATGGAGACAGTATTTTTAACCTAGGAGGGTGTAAAAAAGTAAAAAGAAAAAAAGAGATATGAACATGATAAAAAGAGATGCGATGAAAAATATTCTTTTTCTTCCTTTTAAAACTTATGCAACTTAAATTGGGGGATTTAGAAAACAAAGAAAAGCAAAATGAAGAAAATTAAGCTCACTAATAGCTATCACCCAGTGATAATCATGGTTATTTTGATGTGGTTTCTTCTGTCTTTAGACTGTGTGTTTATAATATATTTATAAGATTCCATGATATAGTTTATAAAGTTTTATATTTTAAAGTTACACTATATATCATGGATTATGGTGGAGGACTATAAGTGTTTTAGTCATGGATGTGGGTGGTAGCAATACCAAATTGGGGGGATCCTGTACCTCTAAATAATAAGAAATTCTCCAAACCAATGTTACCTCAATAAAATAAAAAAAATAGTATAATAAACTCACACTATAAGGATATTTCTGTCATTTTATATTATGAGTATAGACACCAATTTTTATTGAAGAGATCCCACAATTATTTAATCACTTTTCTGGTATTAGACATATTGACGGTCTTCCAAGTTTCTCATTATTTACAACAATATATTTCTATATTCCATGGGAAATTTTGAAAACTTAGACAGAGGGGCTGTCTGATGGTCTGATGGGGCAAACAGCATGTTTTTTTTTTCTTTTGTTAATTTAGTTTTAACTATGGAGTATTGCTCCATATCAATGAAACATACATTAGTTTCTGTAGGCCTGAACATTCTTATCTAGGCATTTATATGTGTTTGTTTTTATTTATAATAGTTTTTGATGATTGAAGTTGAGGAATTGAAAGAACATTTAGTCAAATGCAGGTTCATTTTGCATTAATAGAGGTCTCTTCTTTTTACTAATGCTAAGGGATTATTTTGATACTAAAATACTTTAGAAAACAACCAATTTACATTTTTATCATTCCTCTCACGTGCAGGAGCATATAAGTAATTTCCTATTATCCATGAATATAAACCCTAAGGGCTTATTGGGCACCTCTTTCACCCCACAGTTATTCTCTAGAGAAGCAAGTGTTTATTTGATAATGGCTTTTAAATACTGAAGATATAGTAGTAAATTGTTATCAGGTAGATGGGCCTTTATTGAATTTGGTTTGTCAAAAGAGAATTTTAAAGTTAGCAATACTTTTATTCATGGCATCTTAAGAGATAAAGCTCAAATATTGGGGGACAAAAAAATCAACGAAGCATATGGACTGCTGCTACTGATCAGCTCAAAAAGAATTTGGGTGCAACCCTTCTTTGGTGAAATCTTCCTAAGTATATTCATGGAATTACAGTTCCCTTAGTTTGTAATTTAAACATTTTAGGGTTCAAAAGGTGTACTCATCATACTTTATTGTATTATCACTTTCCATGTCCCCATTCAAACTTCTACTCACTTGAGGCCACTCTGCATAGCACTGGACTGGGAGCCAGACCGCTGGTCATGGGCTGTGTGGGTCTCTGCCTTTCTCTACAGACTCCTCAAAACAAAGCACTGACAGAAGGCGTTGGGATGTGGCTATTTTGTATGCCTTGCACCTAGACAAAGGGTGGATTGCCATAGCTATTCTCATTTAACTTTGAATAAAGAAAAGAATGAGCTATTGTCAAGTCACAATCCTCACTAAAGCCCAGACTATATTTAGGTAGTTGGTTTCCATAAGTAAGTAATTTAGGTATTAAAATCTACCTGCACAAGCACTACTGAATGGATTCATCACTGATTCAGCCAATGGCACTAAAGGCAATTTAAAGAGTTATTCCTAATCTAAGACATTATTCTCCAATATGGAATACTATTCTTACAAGCCGCACTTAGGAAAGAGTGTTTCTTGTTAATAACTTTGGGAACCATCACATACTATGTCCCTTTGTTGGAGAGTAACCATGTCAACTGACATATTAAAAGTTGTGAGAAATTGAGCAATTTTTTGCTTCTTTATATAGCTTAAGAATTCCCCAAATTTATATGACCACAGGTATGTTTTAGTTTAATATCTGTCTGTCTACCTACCTGTGAATTTATTTTTACGAGTATGCAATGGAGGGGACTGTGTTAAACAAAATGAACAAGGAGGAGAAAAACAGGAGCCAGATGGTTTCACTCCTATGCAGGATACTGTAAAATAAAACAGAACCAAGCCCCAAACACACCCTAGAATCCTGAATGCAAAAGATTTTAAAATTACCCAAGTTGGGGTGGGGGACAAAGGAGAAAATGGGAAGGGGGTTCATTGGACTATAGTGCAGGACTATGGGTATTCTCTTGGTAGATGTGGTGTGGTGGCATACGCATGGAGAGGTGAATCCTATATATTTTTTGCTTTATATATATAAGAACTGGGATATAGGCTAGAGGTGTAGGGGATAAGATGATTCACCAGAGCCAGAGTGGGGAACAGAACAGGTAGATGGACTGAAATACACTGCTGAGGGGGGCAGTGAGTGGGACAAGAGAGACCTGTTACACCATGTGGGTCAGCTCCCTGGCTGGGGTGAAACTTGTGCTGCAGATAGCTTCATAGTGCTGTGCCTTAACCCACTGTTCCACCAGGGAGGGCCCTGGATCCTATATTTCTAAGTCATATACAGTACTATAAGCCAATGTTGCTTTATAATAATAATAATAAAAAGATCATAAAAAAAAAAAGCTTGAGCTTTGGAACCAACTATGCCTAGTCAAGTTCTATCTGTGTCTCTTGCATATTTTGTTGTGTAACCTTTACCAAATAATTTCTCTAGGCTTTAGTTTCCTTCCTGGTAAATTAGTGTTGTGATAATATCTCTTTCAAAAGATTATTGTGAGGATTAAATGCCCAGATACATAAAAAATGTGTGCACATGCCTAGTACATTCCCTACACTCATCCCTGACAGCCTCATGAGTTTTGTTTAGTATTTGCAACCCTTAAAACATTTTAGGAAACAGTGAGTTCCAGACAGGTGTTTGAGGGTTTGCTGTAGGACTCTCTAACCATGGTCTAGCTTATTCATTTATTGATTGTTAATTGATGAAACCCCAAACTAGATAATTATTTGCCCACTGTACTTCTGCAATACTTCCTATGTTTGCTTTTGTCCACTTATTACTTCTCTCATCTAGTTTTCCAGTTTCTGATGGAAGATTTTAATGTTTGTTGATGAAACTGAAGATATATCTAAATGGATGAAAAGGTGATGAAGGGGTCTAGAAGTAATTTTTTTGTATGGAATAGTTAATCTCAAAAATTAAATGTAATAGGGAATTATGGCATGAAAGTTAGAGTAGACTTCTTTACTCTAGAATGCGTAACTCAGATCAGTGAGTAAAAGTTACAGTATGGTTTAACATTAGCGATGTCTGTGTATTATGAAATAGTAATATGCCTCTCTCATGCCTTTTTACATTTCCCTCTCCTCATTTGCGTTTACAGGCCATTTTATATCTGTCCAGTTGGCCAGTGAAATTAAGAATGTTAAATCAGCTCAGCTTTTATCAGGGGAAGAATCATGCCCCATCATATAACTAGCAAACAGAACAGATCAAGTAACTGAAGCTATGCTCATTGCAACAAGGGATCTTTTCAATAATTTTCATGAGCTGTGTCTTGGAGCAAGTAGGGTTATTAAACTTCTTGCTCCATACAAGTGGTGTGGAATTCTGAAAAAAAGTTTGAAAGTTGGGCTCTCCCTGGTGGTGCAGTGGTTTAAAGCACCGCGCTGTGAAGCTCTCTGAACCCGAATTCCATTCCCAGCTGACCCACATGGCATTGCAGACCTCTTCTGACCCACCCGCTGCTCCCCTCAGCAGTATACTTTGTCAATCTGCCTGTTCTGCTCTCCAGTCTGTTCTGGTGAATTCTTTGGTAAAAGTCACTTTTTAAGTGTGAATGGTCACCTCTAGTTTGTTTGAACACCTCACATCACTAAAGTAAAAAAAAAAAAACCTTGGTCATGACATTTTTTGCAATAAATATTTACATTGCCCTTTGATTAGCTTTTGATTACCTTGTTCTCATTTAGCAAGTGGCTTTTCCTCTGTATCATACCCAACAGCTCTCTCAATTTCCCCCTTTTAAGGAGAAATAATGGAAGGACCAGGCTGGCAGTGCTTTTACCAGTTAGAGCATCGTTACTCTTCAAGGTGCAAAATACAGTTTTTCTACTGATACCAGGTTGTCTCATTATCAGACCTGGCAATAGTAATACTGTCACTTACTAAGAAAAGGGTACTCGATGAAACAGCCTAGCTCTGAATACTTTTCCTTAACAATTTTGTCCTCCACTATTGAGCCACCATGCCTGCTCGTGAAATTTTATGAAGGTAGGAATATTGTAATATGCAGCATCGTTTATTCAAGAGACCAAGGGAAGTGATCAAATCTGATGCTCCTTTAATTTCATCAGTAGACCCACTGTATGTGCCATGTCCTCTGCATTGCAGAGCTTGGCAACTGTGCTGGCATTTTTTGGTTCATAACTCTGTACAAGAGGGTACAAGCCAGAGGTGGAGGGG
The DNA here is from genome assembly GCF_000260355.1 of Condylura cristata. Classification (NCBI taxonomy): domain Eukaryota; kingdom Metazoa; phylum Chordata; class Mammalia; order Eulipotyphla; family Talpidae; genus Condylura; species Condylura cristata. Next base: position 46,349,208 of record NW_004567114.1, read on the forward strand.
TGGTGACAGGCTTCACCAGAGACAGAGTGGGGAGCAGACCAGGCAGATCTATGAAGTACACTGCTGAGGGGAGCAGCGGGCAGGTCAGGAGAGGTTTGCCAAGCCATGTGGATCACCTCTGGGGCCGCAGGTCAAACTCACACTGAAGCGGATTTTGCCTGCTTGCTTCCTAACCTGTTGTGCCACCAGGGAGGGACCCACTTTTACTTTTTGTAGCACATTTTGTAATAACTTTACTTTTTTTTTAATAATAGTTTATTTTTACATCATTTTGTACCTTTTCCCATCTCAGTTATATTCCCCTGGACATCCCACCACCAATTCACCCTAGTGCCATTACCATAGTCATGTGTACTCCTTCCCCCCAACCCCCATTTTTGATCTCATTCCCCACTCCACTCCTGTGAAATGTTTCTGGTATATAGTTGTTCATTATTATTCCTTCTCCTACCCCCCACCCCCGTCCTTTTTGCTCCTGCTATGGGTGAAACCACCTGGTATTTTTCTTTTTCTTTCTGGCTTGTTTCACTAAGCATGATCCCTTCCAACTCCATCCATGTTGCTGCAAAAGGCATGAGTTTATATTTTTTGGTCGCTGAGTAATATTCCACTGTGTATATGTAACACATCTTTTTAATCCAGTCATCTACTTTTGGGCCTTTGGATTGATTCCTTGTCTTTCCTATTTCCTATAAAGCAGCTATAAACATTGGGGCACAAGGATCTTTTTGAATCAGTGTTTTTTTGTCTTTTGGGTAGGAGTGGGATTGCTGGGTCATATGGAAGCTCCATGTTTAGCAGTTTGAGGAACCGCCAAACGGTTTTCCATAGTGGTTGTACTAGTTTGCATTCCCACCAGCAATGCAGGAGAGTTCCTTTTTCTCCACATCCTCGCCAACATTTGTTGTTGCTAGTTGTTTGAAGATGTGCCATTCTCACTTGTGTGAGGTGATATCTCATTGTGGTTTAAATTTGCATCTCATTTATTTTGTAATAACTTTTCAAGGCTGTCTCTCAAATAACACTATCTGCATGCAAAATTTATATTTCTAATTAAAGATCTAAAGCCTCAGTTACTAAAAAGCACATCGATTAAACTTTGGTGCGTGAGGATACAATTTGCTCCAGCAACTTTTACCAGTTACTAGAGGAAGAGGAAACTTCTCTTAAACATGATTCATTTCACAGCCAAACTTTGTTGAAGTTTTGAATTATTGACTTTAGGAGATATAAAAACATTATCTTATTGGTGCTTTGATGGTAAAACAACTGAGTTATCTGAAATGGTATGAGCCTACACCCTAAATTCCATACAGTGTTGTAAATAAATGCTACCTCAAAAAAAAAATGAAAAATCACATTATTGGGCCCTCCTTGGTTGTGCAGCAGCTTATGGAGACGCTAAAGCCACTTCAGCAATAATTCTATCCCTGCCAGCCCTGGAGGGGATCCACATGGTGTGGCAGACCTCTCCTGGCCCGCCCCCTGCTCCCCTCAGCAGTGTACTTCGTCAATCTGCCTATTTTGCTCCCCAGTCTGTCTCTGGTGAATCCTCTCACCGCCCCTGCACCTCTGTCCTGTACCCCAGTTCTGTATGCATAAATAAATAAATCTTTTTAAAAAATCACATTGTTATATTGTTAAGGTTATATTTTAATATAATTCTTCTAACTTGTATGAAGTATGTCTCTTGATTCACAAGATTTCAATCTAATTTTCTTTATTTTTTTTTAAATTTTCTTTCTTTTTTAAAGATTATTTATGCATACAGAACTGAGATACAAACCAGAGGTAAAGGGGCAGTGAGAGGATTCACCAGAGACAGAGTGGGGAACAGAACAGGCAGATCTACGATGTACACTGCTGAGGGGATCAGTGTGGGGGATCAGGAGAGGTCTGCCGTGCTCAGTGGATCACCTCGAGGTGGGGATCAAACCCACTGCGGCTAGCTTGCAGTGTTGTGCCCTAACCCGTTGCATCACCAAGGATGACCCTCTACCTTATTTTCTACACTTGATCTTAGCCAAAAGGCTGAGATACAGTTTCTATCTTATTTTCTATTACTAATGTCTGGATACTGAATCTCCTAATATTCTGGGGGCACTGGTTCTTTAAGGCTACTTGACAAGAATGACCACATCTTTTTACCCCTTGGATCAATGACCCTTCTTGAGTTTAACAATCCATTTTTAAGAAAGTGGGCTTTTACGTATCAGTGAGGGCAACAGAGCAGTTTTGTCTATAAGTAGCTTATCCAACAGCTAACTTGATGGTAATTCTCCTTGTTGCTTCTAGGCTTTTTCATAGACCTCAATATATTTGGGGGGGGGGAAAGGGAGATATTTGCGAAACAGGATGAGAGTTCACACAGTGGATCCATTCCTCCCCTGGCCTCTGATAATCTCAATCTGATTCTTCATGTATTTTTCTTTGTGGTGGGAGAATTGGCTGTTATAGTAAGTTATATATTCAGTTGGGGAATGAGAGATTATATATTAACATTTTTTGTTTGTTTTGGAAAAAAGTGAATTACTTAAGAAGTTAGTGGTAAAACAAACATAATGTCTTGTCATATTTATTTTAACTATAGATTGTAGCATTATAAATTAAGATCAGGGCTCAACCTGGTGGTGCAACGGGTTAGGACACAGCACTGGAAGCTAGCCACAGCCACTTCAGTGCGAGTTGGATCCCCAGCCCTGAGTTGATACACATGGTGTTGCAGAACTCTCCTGACCTGCCCACTGCTTCCCTCATCAGTGTACTTCCTCAATCTGCCTGCTCTGCTCTCTACTGTCTCTGGTTTATCCTCTCACCGTCCCTGCACCTCTGGTCTGCACCCCAGTTCTGTGTGCATAAATAAATAAATCTTTTAAAAATAATAAATAAATTAAAATCAGGTTGCATTTCATACTATAAGGTTTTTCCCCCCTTTAGTTCTGGAAATGCAACATCTAAAGAGTTTCCTAAGATACACTTTTCGAAACCTCATCCTACTCATCCTACTTTTTTATTCCTGTTTATTTTTATTTCATGTTACTTTAAAAAACAGTATTTACTTTCTAACATCGTTGTTCACTTTTGGACACCATTTACTTTCTCCTTTCAGGTGTAGCCCTGTAGTTACACTGCCACGAGCACCTGATTACTTCTTCATTTTCATTTGCTCACGTTGGAAGTATTACCTTATTTACAGAATGGCCTCTCCTGCTAACTCCAAACTTCAGGAAGGAGCAAAACTTGGATAATCATATACTTTTTGAAATTTGATAAAGGGAGACTTTTAGTCACTCTGGGAGAAGAGGCATCACTGGCATATGCCAAGGAAACTAATGTCATCCTTCCTAAGAGAGAGCAATGTACAGTAAGGTCTATGTAGTTGATGGCATATTACAAATTCACCTCTCAATTTAGACTTTTGCATTTTAAGCTCAAAAGCTTTAAGTTAAAAAAAAATTCTAATGGTGGATCTTTAACTGTCAATTATCTGATTAGGAACAGATTCAGAGAATTTTTGTAGAGCCCGAAAAGAAAGATCAGTAAATTCCTCTCCCTAAATTTAAGGTCTCCTTTGTTCACTACCTTGATATTGTCTCAAGCATTTAATATCTTTGAACTAAGATGGACTATTATCAATGTTAGAATAAATAAATTAGCGGCATATTTTTCCTTTTGGCCAGGGGGCAATTCACAAAAGCAGTCACTTTGTAGTACACACATTTGTTAATTTAATTGAACGTGTACACTGTCTTTAGTGACTGGACTTTTCAAAATGACTAAACATAAAATGCACATGTTTGGTGATTTTTGTCTAGTGGCAACTTATTTTTTGCTTGGTTATCTTGTTCTTTATTGAGATTGCTCCTTGTATTTCAGCATTTAAGAAGGAGATGGCAGTATTGAGCCTTGGCTCTAATTTGATACTATTTTAAGGAACTTGATAATGGTCATAAAGAAGTATCACTCAGTGAAATTCAGTCTCATCTTTTGGAATTGCATTTTCTACTCTCCCCTTCGGTGATCCCATATGGAGAATGAAGAGTGATGTATGTTTTTTTTTAGGTCTATAGTGCAAAGACTCCATTACATTTCTTACTCTAATTTTTGTACATCTAATAATGCCACTTCATGTGGTGCATGGAAACATCCCTATTACAAAGTAAAATGAAGTCCAGCTCTAAAATGTAAAAGTATGTTCACTGTGTGCCTGCTTTCCTAAGATTTTGACAGGAAGCATTAACTTACATTTCCAGAACTCAAAAAACTTTACTCAGCCACTTATAGCAAATAAATCCTCTCTGGGAATAAATGTTTCACCATTTCTTTTTTAGGGCAGTAGGCTACTGCTAAGAAAATGACTTTTTCCAAGGCTAATACACTTTTAAAATGGTAGATGATGAGAGGAGTTATTTACTTAGTATCCATTCACATCCCCTGCAGTCCAAGCTTCTAAAGGATGATTCATGCACCTTTTAATTTTATGTTGAAAAATAAAGTAACAGTGCCCTTTGTCAATATCAAAGTCAATTTAACTGCATTTTTCGGTATAAACTGTGAGAAAGAAAACTACCATGTACAATTGTAGTAGATTGCTTATAAAAGTATAAGCCAAGATTAGCAAACTAAGCTGTGATGTGAAAGGATCTGAAATGACAGTTGGAATGGCACCCAATACTATAGCTATATTTTGAAAAGCTGTGCTGCCATGTTTAAAATATGTAAAAGCAATATTTAACATATAACATTATGTGGTTTTCCTTGAAATCTAGGCATTGAAATCGCATGCGAAGGTTGTGTAATTGTTTAGTTTGATTATCATTGATAATGGGATATTCTTTTGCACTTAATTTTTACATATTTAAAATTATTGCTGAAAAGTTATGTGATGAATAATTTATGGGTCTAGCTAAGCCAGCAAGCGCCTTTGGTTTCTATTATAAGCGAAGGACCCAACAACAACATCTTCATTTCATATTGTTCCGATAAATCTAATGACTTTTTTTTTTTCGAACCAAAAGGAAATTTCTTCTCAGCTGGATTCTTTCACTGTAGGTTTTAATCGCAAACTTTGAAAATGAGAACATAGCTATTATTTTTTATTAAAAGGATATGTTCTGGTTAGTTTGGAAAGGTCTGCTAGTAAGGGCTTTCAATAACATATTTAAGGGCTTAAAATGTAATGTCAAAGTTAAAGAACATAGCTTATTCCTTTAGTACCATTGTGTGTTGTGTGAAAGAAACATACATGGCAGATGGATGGGCATTAGATTGACATTTCTAAGATACTTCTTACTTTCTCAGAACTCCATTAAGAATAGGCTACTTATTTCTGTATTTTACATGCAAAGTGACATAATGTGATATTTATCTTTCTCCTTTTGACTTATTTCATTTAGCATAATCCCCTCCAGTTCCATCCATGTTGTCAAAAATGGCAAGAGTTTATCTTTTTTTTAAATAGCAGAATAGTATTACATTGTACATATATGCCATATTTTCCTAATATACTCATCAGTCCTTGGACACTAAGGTTGTTCCCATAGCTTTCCTAGAAATTTGACTGCAGTACTGAGTCTCCCAGAGGGGAGAGCAAAGTGGGATTGGAGCACAATGGGCTATGGTGGAAAGCTCCTGGATGTGCTGTAGTATCACACACCTGAAGGTTGTCTGTATTTCTCACTCATATACAATGTTGTAAACCAAAATTGAATGAATGAATAAAATGAAAAAGAATGTATCAGCTATCCTAGATACATTCAGCATCAAGCTCATCCTGTGAGGCAGGAAGAAGTGAGGGGTTATGTGTTATTTTCCATGATACTCAAGATACAGCATGTTACACAGATGTGTTCACTTAATGTTGACTGGCTGATTTCAGTGTGATGATTAGCCATGTTCAATCAAAAGTTTCAGCTTTTTTCTTATCAGTTCGATTTTTAAAAAATATTTATTTATTTATACATACATATATAGAACTGGGGTGCAGGCCAGAGTTGCAGGGGCAGTGAGAGGATTCACCAGAGTCAGAGTGGGGAGCACAACAGACAGATTGAGGAAGTACATTGCTGAGGGGAGCAGCGGGCAAGACAGGAGAGGTCAGTATGCCATGTGGGTCACAAGTTCTATTTCCCATAAATGTCTATAATGTGCATGTCTTTCAAATTTGTTTTTATTATTGGACTTTTATATTTTGTTTCTTTTATATTTTATTTACTTCTTTCAAGAAGTAACATTTTAAAATATTGTAGTTCAAGTGCTAAGTATATATAATTACAGTCTCTGAAGCATTCATTGCACTTTACCTTCATTAAAATGCACTTTCTAGTTGATAGATATGAAATCTTATACTGGTATAGAATGAAGCAATTCATTGAACTGGATACTTCCATCAGTCTTTAGCTGTCTCATCGATGTTTTATCCTTTTAACTACCTTTGAGAATGAATGCTATTATCAGGGGAATCTCCTTAACTCTGTTTTCTATAGATTGAGTAGACATTATATCAAAGCCAAATATTCTCTCTAACACTGGGTGGAGTTCTAGGAGGAACAGCTTCTGTTTGAAAAATGCTGTTTACTTGAATGGCTAGTTTTAGTTTTTCTTCAGAAAGCACCTAAGTCCCAAGAAGAGCCTTTGAGAATTTTGGAGTTAGGCACTAATGGGATTAAAAAGTTAGCAAGTGTTTTTCCTTTCTTCCCAACCTTTCCTCTGTTTTCAAAGCAGGGGCAGGTCTTAGGGACTTTTGCTAGTGAGGTGTGATCCTTTTGGAAAAAATTCTTCTTGATGTTTACTCATTTACATGGTCATCAGCCTCTTGCACAAACTAGTGGTGTGGGAGAGGAGAACCAAAAGGGGCCGTGTCCTGTTTTCAATACTCGGTCACATCAATTCTTGGCAAACTTCAGTAGGACGTTGGCGGTGTTTCCCTCCAGACCTGTGCTTCATTATGGTGTGCAAAATGCCACCTCACTTAGCCAAGCTTGTCAGGATATAGCCCCAGGGAGAGGACGCCAGGAAGTTTAGGACACTTGGTCTTAAAGAAACTCTCCTTGACTGAGTGGTCAGGGCACATATATTCATCAAAGAGTTGATGATATATTGGCATCTAGTCATCCCTCCTTCAGAGCAGGATATTATTCTGGATGGAAATGCCTTTATTTCAATCTCTTTTGGAGTCAGAACAATTGTTATCTTCATTTGACATTCCTGTTGTGTCTAGATATATACCCCAAAAGAATCACTTGAAATAATTGCACCTAAAATTTCTCAGAATTTCATAGAATCTTGGTTTGAATATGAAAGGAAAAATGTCAAGATTCATCTTTTCTGAAAAACAAAAATTTTATTTAAGTTGCCTCACACTTCCTCACAGCTTCTTCCTTCCATGTGCTGCTAGTTAGAATGAAACACTACGATATATTGATAATGTGAAATTAAACAGATTGTTTACTCACTCTTAAAAATAGCATGTTTTATTATAACAACCTCAGAGGGCCATTAAAGAAAATGATTTAAGTGTTACGCAGCAACAAATACTAGTGTCTAGCAAAATTGGATTTTTTTTTAACCTTCGAAGTTTCTAATATACTTGGGCTATTTAGAAAACAAATGCATTTAATTGTTTCCATCTCTTAACTATGTCTAGTGAGTTCAGTTTTTAGTTGCTGTACAAATAAATCGGTCCTACTTCCATTGCTTTCTTTCAAACATCATTTCAAATTAGGGCTTAATGTGGTTTGAACATTTTGCCAGAATAGTCGTCCTACTTTTGTCTGAGCGTGGTTGATTACATCTATCTTTTCCCACTTACAAATGCCAATATATTTAGAAGAATGCAAACCCAACCTTGAGACTATTTGTCATCATACATTGATTATAACTCTATGTTTTATTATGATACATTTGAGGAAAAGCAACCAATTGAAAGTCTGAAGAGAAGTGGAATGTCAGGACATGCTAAACATTGTTATTATATCATTATATTTAACCTATATTTTCTATATATTTTGATGCTTAATTACTTGAATTATTAAAAAATACTTTTTCATGTTGTATTAAAAATGCCTTCAAATATCTTAATAGCAAATATTGCAAGCAACTGAAAGCAAGAGAAATTTAACATTACTAGTTCAAAAAATGTTTTAGTAATTGTATATGGTATTCTTCAAAAAGTAGAGGAAAATCTCTGCAAAAGAAGTGAATCTCAATAATAAAATAAAATAGGTTTATATCTATTGAGTACAGTGCCTATATTTGCTCAGTTTGTATACATAGTCTTTGTAATTGACTAATACTTTTATTGTCATGAGGAATGGAATTAAGGAATAGAGACTAGAAATACTTGATGCTGTCTCAAATTCAGGACTTTAAGCAAAATGACAAGGTAGGGATACTTGCATGACAGGAAAAGGAAAAAAAAAAACCAAGATATATTTTTAAGTTCTGTGTAATAGGAAACTGGCAATAGCCAGAGTGAGAATGTCTGTAGAGTGAACAATTTCAGCCTCCTGCTGGAACTTCTTTGCGCTTGTTGAAATTTGACCTACCTGAAATGTCTAAGAAAACCCCCAGAATCACTTTATGAAGTTTTCTTAGTGAGACTTGACACTCTAAGAACCCAACGAGAAGTGAAACTCCCTGGGGATTTTACCTTTATAATATTGAGCCAGAGACCCTATTAGATATTGTCTCTGCATCTACCTGTATATTTGTGTTTGCATTAAAAAATCATTACTGGCCCTCCCTGGTGGTGCAGAGGGTTAAAACACACCACTAAGAAGCTTAAGCCACTTGCGCAAGAGTTCAATTCCCGCCTGGCCTGCCGCGGAGGAGATCCACCTGGCGCAGCAAACCTCTCCTGACCTACCCGCTGCTCCCCTCAGCAGTGTACTTCATCGATCTGCCAGTTCTGCTCCCCGTTCTGTCTTTGGTGAATTCTCTCACCCTCCGAATCTCTGGCCTGTACCCCAGTTCTGTGTAAATAAATAAATAAATCTTTAAAAAAAGTCATTACTAAGGTAGAAATAATTAAGTAGAGTATAATTTAAACTGTTGTATAAAGCGATTCTAAAATATAGTGACTCAACAACAAAAAGGTACACAGGGGTTTTTGTTCCATGAATCAAGAAATCTATTATTCCCTTTTCTCCTTTATTCCCCTAGAATATAATCCCTATCTGCATAGTAGAAGTTGGATTACCACTGCTGTGTCCTAACCCTAGCCTGAATTGGTGGTAGGGCGGTCATAAGAAGGGGGAGCGATTTCCTAGACAATGGTATGACCTAGAATTTCTTATATCGCTTGCTTTCACATTCCATTGACTGGAATTCAGTCATACGGCCACCTCGCTGTAAACTACTCTGGGAGTTGTGGTTTGGTAATAGGTAATTATTTGTCCATTTAAAATTAAGTAGTTATAGTATATTTTATTACTAACAGGAAGGGAGAGGAGGGTGACTATCAGAAAGCATTTAGTGGTCTCTGCCAAGAACTCTAATTAGAATTTCTGGTTTTTAAATTTCCTATTTCCCCCTTCCCCATCCTCTTCATTCCTCTTTTTTGTTGCTTATTGCTTCTTCTTCATTATTTTACGCGATAATAATAGCAATGCTAACGTCCATCCTAATAACTAGTGTTCACTGGAGGACCATGTCTTGCAAAAGTACCTAATAATTTTTGGCCTGCTAGCTATAGGTAAGCATTTTTATTTGTTGCAATACATTCTCCTTATCACCTTTAACCCTTTCTGGAACAAAGGATGTATAGGGAAGGAAGGAAGGAAAGGAGAGAAAAAAGAAAGGAGAGAGTAAGTGAAAGGAGAGGGAGAAATAAAAAGAAAGAGGAAAGAAGGAAGGGAGGAAAGAAGAGAGAAGAAAACTTCAAAGAGCAATGATGACTCCGTCAAAGAGAAAGGGAGAGCAAAAGCCAGATACGGCAGTGGAGAAAAAATAGGAAATGAAAATATATTTTCTCTTCATATTTTGCCTCTTTTGTTCATAACGATCTCTGCAATATCCAAAAAAAAAATACCCTGCTTATAATTTGCTTAATGAGTGAATTTATTTTTCCATTTCACTATTTGTCTTCAAGTTTGTTTCAAATTTCCAGCTTATCCAAGATACTGATTTTCCTTTAGAAAAATCTTTCTTGAATGTAAAATAGCAGGGTATTTGCAAATGCAACTCAGTATTGTCTAAATCTGTCTCAAAATTAATAATAGACTAAATTTTGTTTTAGGTTAGACTTTATCTTTTAATAGGAGGATAGTTGTTTCTCTAAGGGATACTTGATATTATTGTTATGTATGAGAGAACATGTAGAAGAGGCAAGTTATACCAAACATAATTTGGCTTTCCTTTGACAATGAATATGAAATATGACATTGATTACATAAAACTCTCCTCTCTAATATCCTGTTTACAGAAGTGAGTGATAGTGAGAGCAAGAGTGTTCTTTAAGACAAAGCCATGATCTAGAACCACTGAGAGATGACCATCAGTTCCTTCTGTATACATCTCTCTTTTCTAGAACTTCAAACAGCTCACTATCCACTTAAAAACTAATATCTGTGTTAAATATACTCTGACTTACCCATGAAGTCACAGAAGGCACTTCAGGGACCCCAATGTTTAGTGACTGGCAGTCTGCATTAAGAGTAGACAGGAAAGTAATTGGTGAAGCTTAGATACCCTGCCCTCTTTTCTAAAGATTTATTTATCTTTGCATCAAAAGTGGGGTGTAGGCCAGAGGTGGGGGGTGTGAGAGGATTCACCAGAGGTGGAATGAGGAGCAGAACAGGCAGATCTACTGAAATACACTGTTGAGAGGAGCAGGGTGTGAGACAGGAGAGACCTGCTGTGCCGTGTGTGTAAGTTCTTTGGTCGCGGATCGAACTCATGTTGCAGTGGCTGCTGATAGCTTCATAATGCTGAGACTTAAGCCCTTTATGCCACCAGGAAGGCTCCAATTCCAATGTCCTTTCCTCTTTTCAATCAGTGCAGACTCACTTTTATCATTCGAATTTTTTTAAACTACATTTTGTTGAAAAGGGGGGTTCTTTTTAAACAAAAGTTTAAAAACCTCCCAAAGAATCCAACTTCTTTATCTTACAAATGAAAACACCAAGATGTAGAGAGAAGGAATTTTTCAAAGATTTCACAGTCAGAGCGAGGTCCAGAATTCCTACCTTTAGTCCTGCCTGGATAGCTTCTGACTACACTGTGCTTTCACTGGCTCCAAAGCATCCTTTTGTCAGTGATCTGTCACTGTTGTTAATAATAAAAAAATAAAAGTAGTTTTCTCTTTTGGATGTATTTAGTGAGGTTTGGCACCAGATAGGAAACCAAACAAGTTCTTCCAATAGTTTATAGTTGCTTAAAAGTCAAATAGCATGTGTAATTTGTGTTAGTTTAAACAGGCTATTACTCCATTGTGAACAATATATTATCAACTATTCATGAACCATGTCTTCTGGAGTGAAGTATTTCCATTGGCAGTGATTGATCACAGACTGGAGGGTCCCTTATATAACTGAATTGGGTCCTGGGGAATTGTGGGGATGGTGCTGCCCTTGGCTTAGCCCAAAAGGAGGGGCTGGCCTGAAGAGAACTGTGTTACTATGGACCGCAGCACCCTCTCCCCTGTGCTGTTCAACCTGAGGAGGCAGCACTGTGCTTGTATCACTCTCATAACTTATGAACATGCTGTGGTTTTGTTTCTGAGAAGTAAGATGAAGATGCCCTCATGCTTGGAAGAGCACACATGTACCCTATTTCAGGTGGAGGTGCTTAATATTCCAGAATTGAATGCCAGTCACCTGTTCTCTGTAAGCCTGTTAGGTAATTTTGAGAAATGTGAAAGTTGCCTTCATCCTGCTATTTAGTGTCTTATTTTGCATTCAGTAATGAAGCAGGTTCTCTAGGGACTAGTTTTCTGGCTAACTAGTGCCTTTACAAACCAATATAATTTCTTAACATAAAACATAAGTAATAGAAATTCAGAGGAAATGAGTTCTTGGATTCCCTAGAGCATGATTAGAAAGTCTGAAGTAGTGTTCACAAACTATTGTTTTACAGCAATTATACATTTTTTTTCACAAGTATAAAAATATTCCTTATGGAAAGCAAGGTCAACTTAAAGTCAGAAGCTCTGGTTCTTGGAATACTATGATGTTATAAAGAATACTCATAAACTACTTTAATAATATTATAATAGTTTCTTTTATTACATACATTTAAGCTGTGATTTGGTTTTAGACATGCAATGTTAGTAATTTTTGCATCCCTGTGAGAAATATAACTAGAAAATATTATTCATTAAATGAAATCTTAAGATTTAAGTTCTTTTCAACCTTAAGTTCTCAAGTTATCTATAAAGAAAAAATACATTGATTATATGGAAATTTTCGTGTAACAAAGTTGTCAAGGACTAAAGGTATAAAGATATATACCTACCATGATTTTTCACGCTAAGAGATGTCTCAGGAACCATGAAAAAACCCAGGTCTAAAACATCCAAGTTATTTCTTGCTTCTGGGCAGTTAATTAGAAATAGAACAAAGACTAGCACAAGGGTCTCCTGACTACATGAAATAATTTACTTTCACAACCTCTCCTATGACAGTTAAAGATAAAGCATTTTCCAAAAAGCCAACAGTGATTTAAATATCTTGGCTTTGTATTTAACATTCTAATGACTAATAGATAATATTCATGGGAGCAGCAAATTAAAGGAATACCACAAATCTGACACCTGTTTTTATTTATCAAAAGGTTTATCGCCCTCTCTGCCTCCCTACTTTAAACTTTCTTACCTTCCTTCCCTCCTACTCTTTTCTTCCTTGCTATCTTGAAACATTTATTAAGCTTCCTCCCTTCAAGTTTTATATTACTCCATGGCCTATAAATGTGGTGAATTTTTTTAATTCATTTTTTTAAAATGGAAACTTCTTAATATATAGGGGAGGAAACTACTTCAAACTGCTTTTGTAAGTGGGCCACAATTTAAGGGAAAAATATAACACAATGACTATACTTAGAGTTCTTTCCTTACTTTCAAAGTGGTGAGTAGTTAGTGAGATCGTGAGTTAAAGAAAAGTAAAGGAAGTCTAAAAGTCGACAAAGAAACAACCAATATGTCATATAGTAGAGTGAGGAGGTGTGAATGCATGGAAATATGGAAGTAGGGACACAAAAGTTAAAAACAGGGGAAGACACAAGATAAAAAGTTATAATGCCTTTATCCATTTTAGATATTCTTCCCGTGTGTGTGTGTGTGTGTGTGAACTGATGGACAAAAACATCAGAACACAAAAGGATTCTCTCTCACACACATACACCACATGTATTAATAGAGCTCACCCTTTTTTTTTTTTTTTAAAGATTTATTTATTTATTCATACAGAACTGGGGTATAGGCCAGAGATGTGGAGGGTGAGAGGATTCACCAGAGACAAGAGTGGGGAGCAGAACAGGCAGATCGAGGAAGTACACTGCTGAGGGGAGCAGCAGGTGGGTCAGGAGAGGTCTGCCTCGCCAGTGGATCTCCTCCCGGGCAGGCGGGGATCGAACTAATGTGGAAGGGGCTTAAGCTTCTTAGTACAGTGCTTTGACCCACTGCGCCACCAAGGAGGGCCAGAGCTCACACCTTTTAATGTCTACTTTATGTGAATTTCAACTCATTTCTATGCAGCAAGATCTTAACATATTTTTTCCTTTTGTTAAATGAATTCAGTTCTCGTTTCGATAAATTACTTAGTAGTACTAGCTTTTAAAACTATATTTTGCATAATGAACCTCTTTATTCCACTCATTTTAGTTGTTTATGTGGAAATAATGAGTCAACCATAAAGTGGTTGTTATATAATGAAATTAGAAAACTTCCTTTGCAAATTTCTCGACATAGTTTCTGGTTCAGTCGTAAGTGGGTTAGCATGACTTAATGATTGTGTTTGCTTGTATTCTATCCTGACACCTAAGTTTCTATCTCAAATGTTTGCTTTGTAAGAGTTAAAAAGGCAGATGTACTCATGGTCAATGAGTCATTCTAAATACAAAGCAACCACCTTCATGCAGTGTATGTGATGGGAGCTTCACAGTGACAGTTCCTTACTCAGTTTTCTGACATTAATAACATTTCAAAACCTCTGACATATACTTTCTTCTGCATAGTGTCACACTAATATTCTGGAAGGAAAAAGAGACAAACATGAGCACTGCCATTTTACAGGTGGGGAAATTATAAATAAAAAGTTCATGAGCCTTGCCCAAGGTAGTAGATTGGGACCGTTCTAACAGGTGGTCCCATAACAGTCTTGCACAAATTTGGACATTAGTGAGAGTGACAAGGGATGCTATTAGTTGCACTGGGACAATAAGAGTGAACTAAGACTGCTGCAGGGAAACTAGGGCCTGTTTACACCTTTTTTTTTTTTTTTTTAGATTTTATTTATGCATACAGAACTAGGGTACAGGCCAGAGGTGCAGAGGTAGTGAGAGGATTCACCAGAGACAGAGTGGGGAGTAGAATAGGCTGACTGACTAAGTACACTACTGCGGGGAGCAGTGGGCCAGCCAGGAGAGGTCGGCTGCGCCATGTGGGTCACCTCCCGGGCGGGGGATAGAACCCATGCTGAAGTCGCTTTAGCTTCTTAGTGCTGTGCTTTAACCTCTGCGCCACCAGGGAGGGCTCTGTTTTCACTTTTTTTAAGGATCCAGAATCAATTCTCAAATATTTCCACTTTTCTATGGTTCTTACACTTTCTCTGTGCTAAGTATTTACAAAATGCATATATTTGCATATGTATATTATAGGAGAGGGAATAACTGGATATGGATCCTGGAAACTTTATTCAACCACTTAAACTCTCTGTTTCAGTTTCTTTCTTAGTGAAATGAGGACAATCTTACACTTACATTATGGTAATCTGTGGAGTGATTAAAATTCTCAGAATAGGCCCTCCCTGGTGGCGCAGCGGGTTAAAGCACAGCACTGAGAATCTGGGGCCACTTCCGCATGAGTTCGATTCCCGCCTGCAGCCTGCCCCAGAGGAGACCACATGGCGAGCCAGACCTCTCCTGGTCCGCCCGCTGCTTCCCTTAGCAGTGTACTTCGTAGATCTGCCTGTTCTGCTCCCCACTCTGTCTCTGGTGAAGCCTCTCACCACCCCTGAGCCTCTGGCCTGTACCCCAGTTCTGTATGCACAAATAAATAAATAAATCTTAAAAAAAAAAAAAATTCTCAGAATAGTACCTAGCACTTCAAGTCACTTTATATAATTGGTAAATAAAATATGAATATTTACCCTGGTTACAATTTTTTTTTAAAGGATAAGAAGCTAAAAATATTCTTTATATCAGGAACATGTTTCTGAATCAATTTTTGGCATCTTGTCACCTTTTTTCTTGTCTCTTGTATTTTCACTTCCTAGTCTTGAACATACTAATGTCTGTGCTAATGCTACTGAGTGACATGGTCTGATCATAATTTTAGTGTATAGCATTATTAGTATACACATAGAAATTAAGCATTAGCAAGCTAATGTCTCTTCTTACAGCATTATGGATTTGTGATGAAATAGTAGACTTCACAATAACCTACAATTTGCTGAATTTTAATAATAGAATTCTGTTCAATTCCACAAATGGGCTGTTAGGTCTTTATATGTTACCTGTTTTTTTTACTTACAATCTTTCAATTTCTTTATTTTAATAGCTCAGGATATTTTTTTTTCCTGTTGGGTTGGATAACCTTGATTTACCCTTACACTGACTCCTCTTTCTTTTTTAAAATTAAAAATGAAACAATAAAACACAAGAAATCCCTCCTGCATTTTTTCTGTGGTGATTTAAACCCTAGGATAAGGACTGAGACCTCCAGGACCACAGGACACCTTAGAGTCTGTTTGGTATTCAGAACTGGGCGCCTCATTCCTTTTTGGTCTGGCCACCATTGACTAAAGTCACCTCCAATTTGAGGTCCAGAACACCAAGTAGTTCATGATCTGCTCTATTTAGTATAATTCCTAATCTCTTTCTTATGCTTTAGAGTTTGATTTTCCATTATCTGGCAAACTGATGCCATCCAGTTCTGAATTTTTCATTTGATCCCCTTTTTATCTTCTGTCTTAAAGTAACCACCCAATATTCTTCCAGAATCCCCTGTAAAAGCTGCCATGAGGTGAGGGAGCACAGAATTCTAGGGAACTGGCAAAGCTCCACATGTATATCTTATAAATACTTTATAAGATATATCTTTAAATATTTTTTAGACAAACTAAGTTAAATTTTCCAGTTAACTAATATGATTCATACATATAATAAAGCTATGTTGTTTTCCAATAATTTAATATTTAAATATTATTTTAAAATTTGTTAGTTATCTCATGTGTATTATCTCATCAGATGCATTATAATACTTATGTAAATATTCCTTTGTCCTCATTTCACAGAGAAAACTGAAATGAAGGAATCTACATGAAGCATTTAACAGTTAATAAAAGTTAAGATTGGTACTGAATGATAAAGAAGAAAATAAAAATCAACCATAGTACATTTTGTTGCCCTGATATAGCTACTGTTGACATTTTAGTGCATTTTCTCTTTATTGCTTTTAAAATACATGCATGGGTATATGCATAAACATATGTAAGTGTATGACATATATTCATTTCTGTACTCTGCTTTTTAAGGTTATCACTATATAGCAATGTCACCTCAAAATCTTTACAAGCTGTCACTTAAAATACATTACATGGCTATATTGCATATTAGGCTATTCTCTTATTATGGAACACTTTTCAAAGAACTTTTTTCAGATTTTTAACAATTAAAAATAACATCATGATGGATGTCTTTGCATGTGAATATTTTTCATTTATCAAACTATTACATTTTAATAGATATCTGAGGTTTTTTAAAACATAGGGTGGTATCCTCACCCCTGGCATTTCTCTTGATAAATGGTTTTCATTAGTAAGATTGGCCAAGATTCAGGGAATATTCTGCAAGCGATCAAACAGGGAACAGTCTGACTTGAAAAAGGAATAAATTTATGACTTTAGCCTCATCAACTTTTGTGTGCTCACACAGTGTCAGACAAAGCAGCCTTAGAATTAAGAAAGGAGAAAAATTTAAAAATGGAGTTTAAATGGTGGTAGTAGTAGTAGAGGTGGAAAAGAGGTATGTTTATGTTGGGAGAAACCACAGAAACTTCAGTTATCAACACTAATTGTGGTTTCATAAGATTTCTCACATCTGTTTGGTCTAGGCATTTTTAACTAAATTTAATACATTTATTTTCAGTATACAATAAAATCCCATCGTCATGAAGATGATAGTTTATTTGTGAAAGAGTCATGTTCGAAATTTCATTAAAATTTCTTAGTTTATAATGACTAATGAGGTTGGATAGTAGTGAAAGAGGAATGAGTAGATTGATGTTGCAGAAAATTATAATAACGACTAATATTTATTGAGCTCTATTTTTCAGGCACTATTTTAAGTTTCCAAGTGATGTGGAAATTGAGACTAAGTAAATTGCCCAGATGTAGGTGGGCAGCCTTTAGAACACATTTGCTTGTCTTTTGTATTTTGAGGAAATATATAGAGATAGTCAAGGGAGGGAAGAAGCAGCTCCCAATATTAGTGGTATTTGGTGGGTAAGTGACCTGCTTATTTTGCTGTATCTCCAGTGCCTAGAATGACTAATCAATAAATGAATGGCATTTCCATCTCAATCTTAAGTAAGGTATGTTCAACTCAACAGACATCTATTAACCAACTCCTCTGGGCTGGGCTCTGGGAAGACAGTGATGAGTAAGACAAAAACCTGAAGTCAGAAGCCTCATAGTACAACAGGAAAAGAGACATAAAAATATGATAGTTCTATTGTGTGTTGAGATAAAGAAGGGCATATAATACAGCAGAGAAGAGAGGAGGAGCCATTTGAACTAGGATTAATAAGAATGGCCAGGGAGGCAAGGGAAAAGAGGTCTGCTGGCTAAGCCTCTAGCTATGGACATTGGAGTGCTACCAGTTGTTTGTTTTTTATTTAACTTAGAAAGAATATAGTGATGTATTAAGAGTTAGCCATACCCAAGTTCTTATCAACCTGTGTAATTACAGGCAAATTACTTATTCTTTGAATTTTGAATTACATCTAGAAAAGTATGCCAAAAAATATGCTTACCTTAATGTTCTAGTTGAAAAAGACACATGTAAGATATTAGCCTGTCCTGTGGATGCCAGCAAGTAGTAAGTTTTAGCACCTTGATTATGTAACTAAAAATGTGAAAAGCACATTAGAACAAAGACTCTCTTACCTAACGGGTGGGAGTAGAAAGAAGTCTGGCAAAGTCTACCAACTAAGTGAGGAATAATAAGAATAAAGAACTATCCTGTAGTTCAGATTCCATTTATGACTGTTAAACTTTGACTGCTAAGAATTAAAGGTCTTAAAAAGACTCAAGAGGATTCTTAGGACAACAAATGACTGTTACAACTGAATATTTTGATGTGTTAAGTGTAAATTACTTGGAATATATGGATCAAATTTCCTTTCAGCAACGCATGGGTTTAAATGTTTAAATATTATGGGGAAAGACATGTGAGTTCCTACCAGGTTAGGAACTCTCTGATGTTTGCCCCAGGAGGGTTTTAAGTAGACTCATAGAGAAAAGACTGAGAAATGCTCCCTGGAGAATGGAAGGAGGAGAAGGAACAGAGGAAAGATATCATATCCTCAGCTCCAGCTCTGGGGAAGTTCAAATTATTACAAATCAATGTAACCTCAACTCCAAAGGTTTTAAAAACATTTTAAGTCCTATGAGGAAATTAAGTAATAGTCATCAGTCCAGAAAACGGTAAATCATTTTTTCTTCATGTGAATGATAAAATTCAGAACTCTACCCGTTCCAGAAGATAATAACCTATAAAACCTGACTTCTTTTGCAGCAAAACTGATTCAAAAAGAAATTATAGTGTCCTCTTGTCATCTTAGAGAATTTGAGGCCAAAGTAGGAGTAATAACCTGCGTAACAGTCCCCAGTGATAGAACAGAGACTAGACACCAGGTCATCTAAGAAATTTGGCGCTCAAAAAAATTACTTGATTTGGTCAAGGCTACATCCTAAGTGAAGCGGGCACGTAAGGGATTTCAGCCAATGTCTGTTCAAAGACCACACACTTTTTGCAACTTTACACAGCCACTTTAAAATTAATTGGGCATTCTTATTACAAAAGTAGCATATGTTCATGTTAAATTATGACCATATAGAAGGATATTAAATGAAAACTAAGAGTTCCCCTAAGAGTTCCTTTCCCTCTCAACAATGCTATTCTCTTCCGCCTACCCCACTAAAAGACTTCTATTCCCATTCCCTAGAGATAGATACTCTGAATATTTTGGGGTATTTACTTTCAGAATCTGGATTCATATACGTATGTGTTTAAAATATCATATTTGGAAAAAGCTCAAATTTACAAAAAGTTTCAAGAATTAGAGACATGCTAGAATTTTACCCAGATTTTGACATTTTGTTCCATTTGCTTTATCATATTTTTCTCTATAACCAACCATCCATCCATCCATTCACCCACCCATCCATCTATCCATATTTTTGTTGTCTGAAATGATTGAGAATAAATTGCAAACATTTTGGTTCTGAATTTCTTCATCCATTTGGACTGCTAAAACAGAGGACCGCAACTGGGTGACTTGTCATCAATAGAAATTATTTTTTCCTCATTTCTGGGAAGCTGGGAAGTCCAAGGTCAAAGCAACAGAAGATTTGGTGTTTGATGAGGGCCTGCTCCCCTGGTTTATAGATGTTTGATCTCTCTTTGTATCTTCTTGTGGGGGGGGTGAACAAGCTTTTTGGGACCACTTTTATAAGGCAGTGATCCCATTCATGATAACTCCACCCTTATAACCTCATCACCCACCATAGGTTCCAACTCCAAGTCATTGTGTTGGGCATTTGGATTTAATATATGTGTTGGGGAACAATTTTTCTGTTGTTATTATTTATAATGTTGACATTTTTTGAAAAACGTAACAGAATACCACTCATTTTGAGTGTGATGTTTCTTCCTGATTAGCTATGGGCTATGCACTCTTGGATGGGTAGTACATAAGTGATTAGTATATAAGTTCTTCTAGGGTATGTTTCTATGTGCCTCATTGTGATGCTAATTTTGAGCACCCAGCCAAGGAGTTGTTCATAGATTTCTCTTTTATTCATGACATTTCTCAATATGATTTTTACTGAATAACATGGTTATTTCACTGCAGCAATATTTATGAGTACATATGTGACAAACACTTTTTGATTCCATGGTGATGTGTCTAAAGCAAACTTCCTGCTCTCAGAGTGTATATACTATTTTGGAAATGTGTTGTATTTTCATATGTAGAGTTGTTCCAGCTTTTATAAAACTGGATGCTAGTATTTTATTTCTTTTTATTTATGTACCTTAGATTACTCAGTCATTTTGATGGTTGTCTGATGACATTTTGCTAATTTCCACTGTTTTTTGCTATTATTAGCCATGCTTCAGTAAGTACCTTGAAATGTTCTATATGGTGTATTCATTTAGATGTGTGTGTGTATCTGTGCAGTTGTGTGTTGCATATTTATGTGTATGTATGTATGTGAATACATAGATTAAAGAGAAATTGATAGGTCAAACACATTTGGTTTCACATTGATAGAGTCTACCATTTTTCTTTAATTTTTGTTCTTAATGTATTTTGTTCTCAGTAGTGTGTATATTTCCCCAGTCACACAAAATTGAGTAATATAAAATGTTTTTCTCTTTTCTGTAATAACATATCCTATTTTGAATAGTTGGCAGTGAAGAATCCAGTATTTGCCATATTCTTTTCCCTGATTCCTTACACTCTTGCTATGAGTGAAACCACCCAGTATTTTTATTTCTATTTCTGGTTTATTTCACTAAACAAGATCCTTTCCAGCTACTTCCATATTGACACAGATGGCATGAATTTATCTTTCTTGATTGCTGAGTAATATTCCATTGTGTATATTTCTTGATCCAATATTCTATTGTTGTGCATTTGGGTTGACTCCATATCTTCCCTAGTGTGACTACAGCAGCAATAAATAGGGGTGTAGGTGTCCTTTAGAACTAATTATTTTGTGTGTTCTTTGCTGGATCATATTGAAGCTCCATTTTTAGCAGTTTGAAAAACTTCTATATAGCTTTCCATAGTGGTTCTATCAGTTTGCATCGAGAGCATGATGTTTTAATATGTATACATAATACAATGATTACCACAACTAATTAGCATGTCCATTACTTCACATACTTATATATTTAATGAGAATAGTTAAGATATATTACCAGATTTCAAGTATATAATACAATATTAACTACTGTCACCAAGACATATCAACTAATACCATGTTTTCCATTTGATCTTTGGAACTTCATTCTGTGTTTATGAAATTCTGTACCCTTGACCAACATTTCCTCAATCCCACTACTCTTAACACTGATAACCACTTTTCTAATTTGCATCTAAAAGTTAGACCTTTTATACAGGTTCCACCTAAAAGTGACACCATGCAACATTTGTCTTTCTGTATGCATTTTATTCACTTATAATATCCCCCATTCATCTACATTGTTGCAAATGGCAAGATTTTCTCTTATTTTAAAACTGAATAATGTTTGATTGTATTTACATATGCACCACACTTTCTTTATCCATTCATCTGTCAGCACACACTTAGGAATTTCCACATGTTGATGAATGTGAACAATGCTGCGATGAAGTGCAAATATCTCATTGAAATACTAATTTCATTTTTTTCACTGTATACCACACTGTACAGTGTGATTGTGATAGTTTTATTTTTAATTTTTTGGGAAACCACCATGGTGTTTTCCACACTGGCTGCACCATTTGCTTTTACCCCCCACAGTGTACAGGTGTTTAAATTTCTCTATAACCTCACTAATACTTGTTATTTTATTTTACTTTTTAATCATCCCCTTCCTAACAGGAATAAGGAAGTAAGATTACAGATGTTGAATACCTTTTCATATATATGTTTGAGAAATGTCTGTTCATGTCCTTGCCCATTTTAAAATTGAATGATGCATTATTTTGGTATTTAGTTATTTAGTTCCTTAAACATTCTGAATATTAATCCTTTATCAGATGGCTTGCAGTGTTTTCTCCTTTCTTCATAGGTTGTCTCTTTACTCTGTTAATTGTTCACTTTTTAAAAAGATTTATTTATGCATACAGAAGTGGGGTGTAGGCCAGAGGTGCAGGGGTGATGAGAGGATTCACCAGGGATGGAGTAGAACAGGCACACTGATGAAGTACACTGCAGCAGGTGAGACAGGAAAGGTCTGCTGCACCAGGTGGGTCACCTCCTGACTGGGGATTAAACTTGCCATGAAGAGCTGCAGATAGTTTCATGATGCTGCACTTTAATCCACTGCACCATCAGGGAGGGCCCCAATTGTTTACTTTTCTATACAGTCTTTTTATTTTAATACATTCCTACTTTTTATTTTTTGCTTTGATTACCTGTGCTTTTGGATACATATTCAAAACAAATCTTGTCCAAACAAGTATTAACAAACATTTGTCCTATTTTCTTCTGCAAGTTTACAGTTTTAGGTCTTGTGTTCAAATCCTTAATGCATTTGAATCCATTTTTTTGTTGTCATTGTATATTGTGTGAGATAAAAGTCCAAGTTTTATTCTTCTGTATGACATGTGGATATTCTATATCTCAATACTATTTATTAAAGAGATTGTCTTATTTCAAACCCTTTGTGTGTTCTTGGCACACAAAGTCACCTTTGTGAAGTGACTAGAAATGTATAGATTTATTTCCAGACTCTCTGTTCTGTTCCATTGGTGCTATGTATCTGTTTTTATGCCAGTATCATATTGCTTTGATTCCTATAGTTTTGTTGTTTTGAAATTAGGCAGAGGTATGCTTCCAACTTCCAACTTTGTTCTTACTCAAGATTACTTTGGCTCCTCAAGGTTTTCTTCCAACTTCCAACTTTGTTCTTACTCAAGATTACTTTGGCTCCTCAAGGTTTTCTTGTGGATCTATGTAAGTTTTAAAGGTGTTTTTGCTATTGTTGTGGAATGACTTGTGCAATATGACATTTTAATGCCTACTTCACAATTGAAGTTTATTATGGAAAGATATTTTTTTCTTTCTTTTATTTATTTATTAAAAAGTTTATTTTTACATCATTTTGCACATTTTTTTTTA
>NW_004567114.1:46372697-46435943 GCF_000260355.1 Condylura cristata
TTGCTGAGTAATATTCCATTGTATATATGTACCACATCTTTCTAATCCAGTCATCTACTTTTGGGCATTTGGGCTGCTTCCATGTTTTATAGAAAGATATTTTTAAGATTAAATTCCACAGCTGTCCACATTGCAGTGAGGTAGGAATGTCTAGAATTGGAGACATTTTAGTATTAAGTTAGTGAAATAATATAATCACAGCTAAATAACAGGAAAAAGTACTGTCAGATACATCTCTTTATCCTATTTGCTATGAATGCTGGGCTAAAATAGTCTCTAAAATTGCAAAATTATCACTGAAATATTTCTGAAACATAAACTAAATAGAATTTATTTGTTTATGGAAAATGACCTTAGAGATATTTAAAATGTTTAGTTAGATGGACTGATTGGGCTCTCTTTATGGTCTGTACCTTATTGGTATGGAGTGTTTAGTGCTGTCATACTGTCTTGGGAGAAAATTTTAGATTAAATGGTTTATTTGTTGAAGCAACCATTAATTTTTTTTTCTGTTTCTCTTATCCCTTCATTCCTCTCCCCTCCCTTTTTTCTTAAGTCCTCTTTTCTCCATGCATCTTCTAAAAAAGGAGGTGTGGATATTTTGAAAAGGAAGCTTCTTTCTTACATGCAATGAAATTTGCCCACTGTGGGCTAATTGCCAAAGCAGTTGGCCACCTGTGGGAGTAATTAGTTACTTGTCAATCGTTTTGAGGTTACTCAATTGCAGTTGCAATTTATTATGCACAGAGATTTGTTTCCACAAATAACCATGGCTGCTAAAACCACCCAAAGGGAAAGAAAGGTTGGGCAGAAACTTAAAAAAAAAATGGTGTATTGCTTTTCATTTATGAATGAAGCTTGAGTGACATTTAGCCCTATTCATTTTATCCCAACCCGGAGTAAGAGATACTAAAGAAAAATTATTCCAATGTTACCACACTGTGAGGAATATGGAGATATGACCCTGTTACGTTAGTAATTTTACTTGATAAAAAAATATTATTCCTAATGATACTAAGATTTTAGTCTTCCATCGCACAGATGTATATACTCTAAAATGAATCATTCTGTTTGAAGGTAATTATAACAAAAACTCTGTTGTCATGATTGAATGGCAATGTGGTAAAAACTCTCTTGGGTCTCAATTCCGTGGTTAATGTAGTATGTTGTGTACATGAGTACATCTATGAGAGGTATTCTCCATCCACTAATTAAAATCAATACTGTTTTTTAATCAGTGGCTGCTGTTTTCACTCATGATGTAGAAGTCAGAGTTTGTAACAAGATAGGCAAAATATAATTCAGATAATTAATGTTTCTGTGTGTGTGTGTTTGCATATGCATACTTGTGTGCATGAGACAGGGAACAAACACTTAACATAGAAATATCAGAATTCTGTGGAGTATCAGAGAACCAATCTCACCCAACTTTATTTACACAAAACATTTATTAGCACTTGAATTGAAAAATTTAAGAAAATGGGTGTGTGTGTGTAAAAGTGAGACTATTTCTAGTAGCTCAGCACTGTTCCCACTGTGCCCTGTTTCTTTAAGTTTCTCTTCTTTCCTTTCCTTAGGGCTGCTTTATCCTCAGGTGTGAGTTCTACCATGGCTCTCATGGAGAATTACCATTTTTCCCAGAAGTACTCAGCAGTTGTCTCTTAAAGTGTCATTAGCCCAGACTGAGTCAATGTTCATTTCCAAAGGAATCACTGTAATTAAGGGGATGGTGTGCATCAATTGGCTAAAAGGTCCAAAACATGCCTCTAGAGGCAATATTACCTAAACAGGATTGTTAGAAAATCTGAGATCTTGGTAGGAAGGAAGAGGGGGTGATAGATGCCAACAACTACTCTCCGTAGCAATTCAAGTACTGCAGTAAAGAGAGCTCAAATATGTGTGCAGTGGGCAGGGTGTGGGCTGGAGTCTGCTACTGGAGTAGTTAGAGGTGTCACCAGTGTTCATATTCATCTTCCTGAGATGCTAAAGACAGGAACATTTCAGAAGGGCTTTGTGGCTTCCATTTCACTCGAAAGTCTGTGGCCACCTACTTTATCGTTTAGCTTGTGAAGGCTTACTTGGTTTTCAGACTACGACCCTTGCTTTATTAAGAGAAATAACTCTGCTCTTCAGTGGGAAGTCTGAGGTCACAAAATGTATTTGAGTGTATACACAGTTGATCCTCATTATTTGCAATACTTGCGGTGCTTTCACGGGCATTTACAGACATGTGCAGAGTGGTAAAAAAAAAAAAAATTGAGTCCTCTGAAGTGCACATTCTCAGCAAAGGTAGAAAAAGAAGATGTTCTGTCTTCCTATTCAGTTCTCATACTGTAAACAAGTATTCCTTTCATGGTCTATTTAGTACCATGTTTACCATGTTTTCCATATTTTTGTGCTTTTTTTGGTTGGCAGTTTCACTCCTTAATATGGCCCACAAGCATAATGCTGAAGTGCTGTCTAGTGTTTCTAAATGGAAGAAGGCTGTGATGTGCCTTATGAGAAAATAAATGTGTTAGATAGGCCTGAGGTATAGTGCGGTTGGTTGTGAGTTCAATGTTAATAAATCAAAAGTATGTGTTACATGTTTTTAAACAGAAACACATATTAAAATAAAGTTTGTATTGATTGGTTGTTGACAAGGTTGTGACCAGGGATTGACTAGAACTTAACCTTGTATTGCCCCTTAGGAGCAATGGGTTCAGCATTTGCTAATTCAGTGTTCACAGTGACTTCATAGAACATAACTATAACAAATAATGAGAACTGATGGTTTATACGTGACTATCTTTAACCGTGTGAAGAAAGTATTGTCTTGGCCCAATATAGAGGCAAGGATTTAACCACAAGGTTCTAGCATAGAAAGGGTAAGCAATTTATTTTTTATTACTGTTAGGTGAAAAGAAAATAATTCAAAGATTCTAAGTAGTTGCTTTGAGGGGACAGATTTAATCTATCTGAAAGCAATACTTCTCTATATGTGGACCTTTCCAATTATGACCTCTCAAACTTTTCTGAAATGATAATATTAGCCATGTTCTCATAGGTACATAGCATCCATCTCAGAGGCTATAATGAGAAATTACACGTGGTGAAATCCACAATCTTGTCACAGACCATATTTGTTATTTCCCTATTCTTACTGTCTTCAAACCACATGCAAAACAACAACAAACCAACTTAGAGCTGCAGTAGAAGAGCATGAGTTGAGACCTACAAACTAATTCGTGATGGTAGTGTGCGAGGTGTCTTCATCGAAGATTCTGTCGAATCATTCCATTTGACTTTTGTTTCCCTCAAGCTTGGAGCTCTGTTGCCAGCAGCAAGTATGCTGACTGAAAACTGTCACAACAGCGATCATTACAATCCGGGAGTTGAATTTGACTGGAACATATGTCTTCAATTTTAATAGCTCAGCTTCCCAGATGCCCTAAAGGAGAATATTGCCTGAGAAGGAGCTTTTCATGTAAGAATAATTTGTGTTAAGTAGCTCAGTGATCTGTTTGTTAGGTTAGAGCTGACAGTTTGTTTATATTTCTAAAGGGGTATGATGAATGGGGGAGAAGTTGATGCTAATTAGCCTAAATTGTTCCGAAGAATGTAGAGGGCTTTGCCAGTTTCATTGTTTCTGTTTCTTTGCACATTTTAAATAATTGAATGGAGCTCAGACCATTCATCATAATTTCAGGCAAGATGGAAATAAATGAATTTAGCACGGGTCCACACGTGTGATGGAAGATGTCACTTTAAAGACCAATTAGATAAGACATCAACTTAGGGCTAATGTGGACTATTCTAACCCATTTACATAAAAATATCAAACATGAACGTTTTCATTTACTCCATTAATTATCTCTGTCATCATAGGATACAGCCCTTATTTGTGAAAACCCACCTCTCTCCATTAAAAAGTAGTGGTGGGCTATAAAATTTAGGTCCTTAGCTTCCAGACAAAAGATTTGTGGCATACTTTCTAAGAAAGTTCCCTCCTACCGGATGTCACTAAATTCTTCTGAGAAAACTGAGGATGAGCTCAGTGCCTCCCCGGTAGATAAGTAAAAAGGCTGCTGAGAAACATTTTTGAAGTTGGGAATCACAGGTTGCTAATTCCAACAGAGCTAATGTACTAGTGGGACACATTCTAGTAGTTTCTCAAGAGTTCTGGTGTATTAATTTCTCATATATGCTGACTTACATAGTGATATGATGTGAAACCTGTGATGGGACTTCCTATCTGAGCCGATATTTCCTCTCGGTAATAAGGTTAGCATGAATGGATTATTTTATAAGAGTGTAGGAAAATATGTTTTGTTAACACACATATCTTGAGAGTTAAAATAAGAAAAATGAAACTAAATTTAGAAAGGCTATGATTTTTTTCAGCCTTTTAATCCTCATTGGAGGCCATTCTTTTTTAATTTATGCACATAAAATACCACAGGAAGAGATGGTATAAATTTGTGGACTGTGGAGAATGAGTGAACATTTTTGAATCAGGATCTTTAAAAGGGGTGAAATTTGAGTATGATTAAGTTAGGAAAAAGCCTCGCTTACGGCGGAAGTCGGAGACTCTGTATACATTATGGGCATGTCATGGCTTTTAAAAAGTTATGTTAGACTTCTATACAAATTGTGAAGGAATTTGTCTAACCCCAAACAAAATTCTGTGTGGTTCTGAACTTTTCCAAAGTTGAAAAAAGAGAGAAAGAAATAATGTTGGTTAGTATTCCGATCAGGAGCAAGCCGGGCTGTCGGGTGGGGCTGTCACTTACACTGCCGGGGTGTTTTCTTGGTCACTAGCTTTCTTGGAAGGAAATGATCCGATGGCTTATGCTAGCCATGTTGGTGCAGATATGCCCTCTAATTGGCATTTATTAAAGAGACCTTCAGTTTGATGGATGACTGTCAGAGTCGAGCCTGCTGGCTTTGAAGAGTTGACTTTGCTCGAATCTTGCTACATTAACTCATTAGAACTCTGCACTGCTTCAACTCGCTCTTTGTTTACTTTCTTATAATTAAGATTTTGAACAATCGATTTCAGAGACTTGGCAGAGGCCCATTTCCAACTTGGAGACCTGGCCTGACAGAAAAGTATGCAACAGAACAAATATTCAAAATAAGAACCCGTGAGTATTAAAGCTAAGGGTTCTGTACTCTCCTTAGTTATCTACCCAGTTTATTATTTTTTAACATAAAGTGGCTTATTAATAATTTTATACCATCATTAGCTTGTGTTTTATTCCTCAACCTAAAAAATAAGTGAATCTGACAAAAACACCGGTTATAGAACTATTTTAAAATCATGGTATTTAAAAGTAGAGCTTTTTGGTATTGTGATATTTCAGCAACCATGTAAGCATATAATTAGGAGAATTAGAAAAATGAAAGGCCTTCTCAATCTAAACATGCATTTTCAAGTGAAAAAAAAAAGCATTTAAATACATGAACGTGAATTCCCAATGAATCACAATTGTTTTTAATAAAAAAATGAAAATTATCAAAGTCTTGCTGACATATTTAAATTTAGAACTGATATTTCACTTTCTCTTTGAAACACCAAAGAAAAAACACACGAAATAGCTGAAAATGGAGATCTTTTCCTATAAGCCGGGTGAGACAAATCATATATCCCATTAGGTGTGCTCTGTCACTCCTGGAGAGGCCCAGAGTGATGATGTGGTATTTGATATGTGTGGGTTTTAAAATATTTTTGGTTGCTACCTATAACGACTATAGACTCTCACAGAGAGAAAACATGGAGTTTTACACACTCACTCATGGTTGTCTCTTATTCTGAGTTGATGAGGAGATGGTCTGAGTTCTATTGACCAAAGATGGTAGTCTGATGAGTATATACTTTCATCACTTTGACCCTATATCTAGATGAGTGGGAAAGGAAAATAATGAATGAGTAAAGAAAAGTAAGCAGCACATATTTATAAAAACCAGTACTGTGCTGGATCACAATTTATAGGCAGTGCTCTAAGTAATGAGTTCTTAAAGTAATTTTATGGAGAGTGCTACTGTAGAGTGGAACTAGGTCACTTGATTAAGATTCACAAAGGGAAAGGGAAAATGAAACTCAGTTGTTTCAGGTCACAGATAATTCAACTTTCCTTACTGTCTAAAAAGGAACTTGAGTGAGCATAAAAATATTTAGACTTCTCTGCCAATAAAGACAACCTTTTAAGCTTAGTGATGAAGTTGATTCATTCTGTTTCATTCAGATGATGGAAAATACAACTAATTGGGTCCTTATTTGATCCACAATGTTCAGTTAATGTATTCGGAGTTATTACTAGATTAAAAAAATGAATTCACAGGTCAAAACTTCTTTTATTGTGGAGGAAACTGGCAGTCATCAAAAGGGCCATTAAAAAACAGTTTAATGAAGAAATATGTGACTGTTTAAGCAAGCGTCTAGTCTAAAGTTAGCAGGAGGGCCATGGATTCTTTTTTTTTTTTTTTCTGCTAGGCTACAATAGTACAAAAAAAAAACTTTTCCTCTTTTCGCTTCTACATAAATTTTTACTTCAGAAAGTCCTTAATTTACCTATCTACATAAAATGCAACTTTATATGGACAACTAAAGCTAATGTAATGTCCTCTTATTACTTTTACATCAAAATGTGTGATATCACATCTTTTTTCATTGATGTGTTAGTGATAACTAATACTTTAATTTATTTTTATGGTTTTAAAATTGAGTAATACTGGTAATAAATGCACATCTCTTCACATGTGTGTTACCATGCCACAGAGGTATGGTATGAGCACTCCACCACAACTCATTGAGCCCTCTGCCCTCTGTTCATACCCTCAAATTACCCTTCTGGTAGCCTCAATTGTGAAGTTCAATTTCTAGGGTTTGTTTGTCTGTTCCTTTTTTGTTGTTTCACTGTCTTCCACATGAGTGAAATCCTTCTTTATTTGTAAGACTTAATTTTAAATGACCTTTTCCTTTCACCTAAAAATAATAGCTAGCACTTATTGGTAGTAATCTGCATTACAGCATGGTTCTCCATACTTTACATGGATTAGTTTATTTAATCATTACATTAAAGGTTATAAAACTGAGGTAGAGAGAGGATAAGTGACTTTGCCAAGGGCACACAGCTAGTGGATGCTAGATTCAGGATTTGAACATAGACTTTCAGATTCCAGATTCAAGGCTTTTAATTATTCTGCAGTGCAACCTTTACTTTGGTTAAGTAGCTGAGGACCCATACAAAAACCTCTGCATCCACTGACTTTATTATTCAAGAGGTGTTTTAGAATGGCATTGCAAAGAATATTTCATTATATGTGTAGAGGTTTTATCTTGAATGTGTATTATGTTAGGATTCTTGTGCACAGATAGTAATGTCCTTTCTTCTTAACATTCATAATACAGTCACATGACTAGTGAAAGGGTTTAGCTTAATAGAAGGAACAATTTTATACTATATGTGGTTGTCACATTTGGGGAGGGACAGAATTTATCTGGCTACTTTAACAGGTATAATACATTGAACCTGATTACAACAGAGCTCTGCTTTGTTTTAAAAACACAACTATTGTTTTTGAAAAGGAGCTAAAGCAATAGAAATAGAAAATCCTAGGTTATGTGAAATAATTTCTATAAAAAAATTACACATTTCCAGAGGTAGATATTTTAAAATCTATTTTAAAAGTCCAGCAATATTGAGGTTCGCCAAGGGAGATTTTTTTTTTTTAAGATTTATTTATTTGTGCATACAGAACTGGGGTACAGGCCAGAGGCTCAGGGGCGGTGAGAGGCTTCACCAGAGACAGAGTGGGGAGCAGAACAGGCAGATCAACGAAGTACACTGCTGAGGGGAGCAGCGGGCGGGTCAGGAGAGGTCTGCCATGCCATGTGGTCACCTCCGGGGCAGGCGGGAATCGAACTCATGCGGAAGTGGCTTTAGCTTCTCAGTGCAGTGCTTTAACCCGCTGTGCCACCAGGGAGAGCCGGGAGATGGTTTTGATCACTAGTCTAGAGCAATAAATTCTGGGATAATCTAAGCTGAGACAGAGTGGAGAGTAGAACAGGCAGATTGACAAAATACACTGCTGAGGGGAGCTGCCTATGGACCAGGAGAGATCTGCTGTTCCATGTGGTCAACTTCTGGGCAGGCGGAAACTGACCTGGTGCTGCAGTGGCTTTAGCTTTTTTTTTTTTTTAAATTTTAAGAAAACATTGTGAATTTAAATGGATTACAGCTTGGAGGCCTCACTGGAGATCTCACTACAGTTATAAAGTGCTTTACATATTTAAAACAAATTTAAACTTTTGGACAGAGGATTTTGATTGTCCAGACACTTTTGAGTATCTAACAGAATATGATGCCCATACAGGAAATACTCTGATTAGAAGGATGAGAATCAATGTTATTATCTCAATATAAAAAAAAAGAAATTGTGCACAAAGATAAAATTATCATTTATGCTTTATGTGAAGAAGTTTAAGCAACAGATTTAATTTTTAGCATTTAACTTTAAAAATTGGTAGACTTTGTACTATACATTGACTATACAGGTATGAGTAACACTGATGAAGTTTTAATTCTAATGAATGAGGCAAGAATAAACAAGCAAATAAATGTAGTGTCAATTAATCGTGAGAGTTACTAGGAAAGGAAAGGAAAGCAAATTAAGTAGGTAGAAAGTGGCCCTAGAGGGATACTTGAGCAAGTTCAAAGTTGTCATCTAAAAATAAGGATGCCAGTAGCACTTCTGTACATTTAACACCTAAGATAAAGGGCTGTCCCAGGAAAACTAGGACTCATACAGTTGTATTTTAACTACTTACAGAATCCAGTACAAAAAGACAACTGTGATGATGGCTAAAATATTTTAAATGCAACTGAGCAATAATCTGATCTGATGTCATGAGCAACTTACAAATTGGGAGACTGTGTAGTATGTATAGTATAGTGGTTGAGGACAATACTTCTCAAACTTTATCATGCATGAAAATCATGTGGTGAGTTTGTTAAAATGCATGGCTGGACCCCACTGCCAAAAAATATGATCAATAGGTTCTCTATTTCTAATAGGCTCCTAACCTGCTACCTGCCAGTCCATGGAGGACCAGAGTTTGAGTAGCACTGATTCAGACTTTAGGGGACAGACTCTATAGTCAGACAGACTTTGTTTGAATCTCAGTTTTCTTGATTACTAACTGGGTGGCCTTGTACAAGTTAAATATAATTTCCATAGTTCTTCTCTTCATCTGGTAAAATGGGATTATAATAATCCCTGCATTATACAAGTGTTGCAAATTGGATAAAGCACTTGGCATTGGGTTTGCCATTGTTGTAAACCCTTACATGTGTTGTTGTTAAAGTTAGGAAGGTGAAGAATCATGGTGGATAACCGTCACTAGATAAAACGATAAACATGTTTCAGTACTGCATTGTAAATTAACTAACTGCAACTTCATACCCTTGAACAATGTTCTCAGTGCCTGGTACATAGCAACAATACTTGTTGACTGAATAAATTAATTGTGAATCACTTAATAGTAGTGTGTGAATTATATCTATGTTAAATAGCAAATGATAAAATGCCCCTTATTCATTGTTATGGAAGAAATACTGAAAACTCCTAGTTTCTATAAGAGATAATAATAGACTAAAATAAACTACTATGGGTCTATAAAATGGGATCTATTATTGGCATATTTAAATGGTTTCTTCTTTGTCTAGTGGATATGTGATTCATATGTGGTAAAGTCGGTACTTGAGGGTAGCTAGCTGGAAAAGGAAGAAACTTTTTTTTTTTTTAATATCTACTATGTGCTAGGTACGTTGCCATGTACTATGAGATTTGAGGTCCTAATTTAGTGCTCAGTCATACTTTTAGATAGATATCATCATTCAATATGCAATTCTGAGGACTAAATCTTTAAGGCGAGCAAGGGAGGAAAAAGTAGAATTAAGTTCCTTGCCCAGACTTCCCTATGAAGCCCATTTCTTTTGTACTATTACTTTTTGAAAGTGAGCTTCTAATGAAAGTCATTATATGGTTTTGCAGAAAATGATGTGTGGGGTGGGGATAGGCAATGTGAACAGTATGACTAGTTCTAGGGACTGAAAGATACTCAGTGAGGCTGGGAAAAGAGTAAAACCTTGACAATGGGGAAGACGGCAGGGATTAGATGGTAAGCCTTAAGGATGTTTTAAATTAAGTTAGGATGCTTAGATTGGATTATAAGGATAATCAG
This sequence comes from Condylura cristata, assembly GCF_000260355.1. Lineage (NCBI taxonomy): Eukaryota > Metazoa > Chordata > Mammalia > Eulipotyphla > Talpidae > Condylura > Condylura cristata. Next base: position 46,382,926 of record NW_004567114.1, read on the forward strand.
AAATTACTGATGGGTTTTAAGATAGATCAGAATTGTTTTATGATTAAATTTTTATTAGAAATAACATTGGTTTATAACATTATATAGATTTCAGGTATATATATATATGTACATATATATACACACACATATACACATACACACAGACACACACACACATATATATATATATATACCAACATCTATATATATTACATTATGCTTATCACTAAAAGTTTAGCTTCCATCTATAACCATGCAATTGACTCCTTTTACCCAGTTTACCCACTCTTATTCCCCAATCCCTTCTAGTAACTACTGTTTTGTTCTTTTAGTTTAAGCGTTTGTTTTGTTTTGTTCATTTATTTGTTGTTTCTTTATATACTACATATAAGTGAAATCCTTTTTTTTTTTCCCTCTGAGTTGTTTCACTTAGCAAATACCTTCTATGCTCAACCATGTTGTAAATAGCAGGGTTTCATCTATTTTAAATAGCTGAGCAATATTCCATTGTGTATGTGTACACACTTTTTTTTTAAATCTACTCATCCTTTGATGGGCACTTAGGTTGTTTCAGCTCTTGTTTTTTTTTTTAAGATTTATTTATTTGTGCATACAGAACTGGGGTACAGGCCAGAGGCTCAGGGGCGGTGAGAGGCTTCACCAGAGACAGAGTGGGGAACAGAACAGGCAGATCGATGAAGTACACTGCTGAGGAGAGCAGCGGGCGGGTCAGGAGAGGTCTGCCACGCCATGTGGTCACCTCCGGGGCAGGCGGGAATTGAACTCATGCGGAAGCGGCTTTAGATTCTCAGTGCTGTGCTTTAACCCGCTGCGCCACCAGGGTGCTTTAACCCGCTGGCCACCAGGGAGAGCCTTTTTTTTTTTTTTTTCTTTAAAGAATTATTTATTCATACGGAACTGGGGTACAGGCCAGAGATGCAGAGGGTGAGAGGATTCACCAAAGTTTACCCACCAGAGTTTATCCACCAGAGACAGAGTGGAGAGCAGAACAGGCAGACTGACGAAGTACACTGCTGAGGGGAGCAGCGGGTGGATCAGGAGAGGTCTGCCGCACCATGTGGATCACCTCCCGGGCAGGTGGGGATAGAACTCATGCGGAAGTGGCTTAAGCTTCTTAGTGCTGTGCTTTAACCCGCTGCACCACCAGGAAGGGCCCCTCTTGGTTATTTTTTTTAATATTAATTTATTTATGTATATAGGACTAGAGTACAGATCAGAGATGCAGAGGATACACCATACTGATGAAGAACACTGCTGAGGGGAGCAGTTGGCAAGACAGGAGAAGTCTCTTGTGCCATGTGGGTCATGTCCCTGGCTGAAGCAGCTGTTGGCTAGCTTTGCATTGCTGTGCTTTCACTCACTGTCCCAGGGAGAGAAAGATTAGTGTCAAAGAAACTGGTTAGGCTATTTGTTTCAGTAAAATTTATCAGAGATGATAATAAATTAGGAAGATCATGGAGATGCAGCTAAATGAATATTAAATATTGAGAACACAGCCAGGATTTGATGATTAATTAAAAGAGACAGAGGAGTCAAAGCAGAGAACTTTTGAATTAACTACTTAGGCTACATGGGTAGACACTGAGATGAGGAATATAGTGAAAAGCCTGGGTAGAAGAGAGGTTAGGGGCAACAGGCATTCAGTTCTGAATAGGAAGTACTGGAGCACTTTTAAAATGCCAAGTAATCTGCTGTTCAGTAGGCAGTAAGATAAATGGGTCCAAAAAGCAGAGATAAAATCTGAGGGTGACCAGTATAAGGTGCTAATGAAGGGCACTGAGGTAGAGTCAATTACTCCAAATGCATAGAACAGGAAAAGCAGAGCTCTCAGAGTAACACTGATGCGTAAAGGATCTTTTCTGAAGTGAGTTTGCAGATAACGTTGGATGAAAACATCTCAAAAATGTTTTTAAGAAAAAGAGGAAATCTTGCGAGTTTCCTTTTTTTTTTTTTCAGAAATGATTTCCCATTTGCTTCCATCTCAAGTAAAGTCATACAAATTCCAAATCACAGTCTCTTCTGTTGTGGTTAAATTGATTCTTGAACACAAACCATTTGAAAACATGCAATGAAAAAAAAAAAAAGGAGAATAAAGGGAAACCAAAACATCAAATTATCCATGGCTAAAACTTTTTGAATTTAGCGCAAAATCAAAGCAACCATAAAAGGAAGTGTTGCCAACATTCAGTGATGACCAAGAAGGCCTTGCTCCCTTTCCCTTTTTATACCACTCACTTCAATGTCTTTCCATTTTTTACATCCTTTGGAGATACAGATCTTTGTATTCTCCCTCCCATCTTGATTTCACAGGTGTGTGGCAGAAACCAAGAATAATGGCTCCCAACTCGTTCTTGTTTAGCTGCTTGTAAAGTCCCTTTGATTAAATGGCAGAGTCACTTCTCTTTTTCATGTGGACAAACCCATGTCCACAAAACCTTGATTTCTGGTGCGATTGCAGTGGAACTCTTCCTCCTTAAACACATGGTGGACCGTTCCTTATCCTGACATATCATCCAACTTTGTTTCTGTTTTCCCCTCTGGGGAAGATAATGTGGTTTACATTCCTTTAGAAGTCTTGGACACCAAGAATGTTGAGGTCAGCCCAACTGGGAAGTGAAGGAAAGAATGTCAGCTAACCCAGCGGTGAAACCTCAGGAGTGTGCTCTGTAAAGGCCTTTTTCTCCCTGTTTTTTCTTTTTCCCTTTTGTATATTAACCACAAATAATCCACAGCCATTAAACCAGCTTCACAAGAAGCCACCAACGAATGTTTAAGGCATCTCAACAAGGCTTCCAAGAAAGTTTTGAATAAAATTGTATTTGCATGATGACCAAATTATTGTCTCTCCTTTTTGCCTGCTCTCTTCTGTTGATGCATAATTTACTGAAATCTAAAATTTTAAGAAATCAGGAAAAGAAGTACAAAGAGTGGTTGATTTTCTAATGTAACATATTTTTAATGAAATAATGGAATGCCTCACCAGACAGTGAAAAGTCAGGGAATGAGACACCTACATGCTCTGTAAACTAGTTGGATGTTAGGGGGCTTTATGGACAACTTTCACTGAGGAGAGAGAAATATTCTTTAAAAAAAATTCTAAAATGTCCTTGGAATTAATGCCTTTTAATTTGAGAAAAACGGCAACAAAGCCTGATGAAGTAGATTAATGTTGATATGGTTACTAGCAGATTTTAGTGACTTTTTAGCCCCAAACATGGGAATTTACTCAACTTTATGTGAATGCTCTCATTTGGATTTGAGGGAATATATAAACATACTTATATATACACAAATATGAAAGACCTTCCTTTTCCTTTTGCAAATATTTTAATAGTATCCAGCAAATATTGTGAATGGCATGTAAATAACCAATATTGGATGATATGAGAAAGAATGATACAGGGTTTTATCACTTTTATAGTGATTGTGCTCTTTATACATTCTTTAAGGCATCTTTTTTTATGTCACATGTTCTAAAATTCTTTGGTTATACGTGCCATAGAGATTTTCCTTTAATAATAGATTATGCCTGAATGTATAACTTAGTGTGAAGATAGTCAAGTAAAAGGATAGACAAAGGGAAAGCAAAGTAATTCACTTGAAACCCAGAGACCTTTACAATGCTGAAAACTAAGTAAAAGCAGATGTTGTAAAGTTTAGAAAATCAAGACATTATTTTCCTGTTTCCATTGAATTTTTTCTAAACACATTATAAATAAGCTTTGAAGTAATACAAAGTCCTCTGTTTGTTTTGCTGATAGCATCTTTTGTAAAAAACTTTATCAATGCTTGTTTAAGTTATAGACTAAATGATATCTCGGTGTGGTGAAAGAACAGACTATATCTGCTGGCAAATGTGAGGCTACAATGCTGAAATGACTTCCAATGTCTGAGTCACTTAGATATCGATTTGATTAGATCTTTGGGGTTAATGTTAAACAGCTCAAATATTTTATGCTATGTGAATACAAACATCGGACCTCAATATTTCATTATTCCTCCTTTACATTGGATTTTATATTTTATGGGAATTATTTCACTCTGCACTATAGTGAAGTTGTTTTATTAACTCTGGGAAGAATTTTGAGGAGGGTGGCCTAGGAATTTGAAAGTAAGGCTATCTCTGCCAGATGCTGCCCTGTGCACCTCCCACCTCCCCATTCTCTATCCCAAACTTAAACTTAAGTTTTGAAATGGGGTCTCTAGATATGAACTCTATTTCAGATGAACTGTCATATTTGTATTTTGCTTCTCCTATGTAATATCTAAGAGCCCAGGGGAGATTTCATTGCCAGAACAAGGTGTCTGCCAGCTCCAGGAAGCTTTGGCTCTGCTCCAGGACAGGTGCCCATTGTCACACACTCCCAGTAGTGTCATCATTTAGCATTGCTGAATGTCTTCCAGCTGTTAGAGGATGTCCCAAGCTCAAAACTGCCTCCCTACTGAGGATCTTTTCAGGGTCTAAGCCAATTCTGGAAATGACTGGCTGCTAAAATAGGGAATGAGGGAAATCAGTTCATATCAATGACATACACCATCATCTGTCTGTTATTACGTTCATTCAGCTGGGTCACATATGACTCAGTAATCAAATTACTACTCTATACATCTCAAATCTGCATGTTCATTTGACCACCATGTGGACATGGGAAAACAAAGGTAATCTAAGCTGTCATCTCTTTATTTCTTATAAATTTGTCTTTTTTACTGTATGATAAGTAGAATGCTTTTAAAATTTTGAACATTATGTCATATAGAAAGTTGATACTCTCCCCACCCCATCTATCGACTATATTGTTAATTGGTGTACATCAATTATTTTTAATATTAATGGGATTTTCTATTGTTATTACTATCCCAATACAATTATGGCCTTTTCAAATCAAGTCAAATGAAACATTAACTAGATTTATCAATAAAAAATTTCAAAGGCAGATATAATTTAAATGGGGAAAAATTTTTTGTACTTATGCTCTAAGTTCCTTGAGGAAACTTTTGAAACAGCTTACAATAAAAGCCAGCACAAAGGAAAATACAGCCCAAACCACTCATAAAATGTAAATGAGAGAAGGAAAGGGGAAATATTCAGAGAAAGGAAATGTTAGTCCAGAAGTGCTAGTTGTGAAAAGCAGAATTGTTTGCTATAAAACATCCTTAGAGTTTCTAAGTGATCTTTCCAGTCCTTACTGGGATACAAAAGGAAACCAGTTCCTTTGAGCATAATTTGCATGGGAATCTTTCATCTCCAGTCAAAATATGATCATTAAAGTGTCCACATAATTAACAATGCTGGGTCATACAACTTTGTGTTCCCAGGACTTAGTATTATGTTGTCCAATTGCATAAGCTGTCTAAAACCTGTTTGCTACAACTCTGAATGAAATGATGAAGAAAGCAATGGAGAATGACCAGTGTACTTGTGAGCAGTTTACTTTATATATATATATATATATAATATATATATATATATATATTATATATATATATATATACATATTCCACTGTCTCTTGTTACTGTCCCATTGCACTTTAAATTCAAGAGCATAATGTTCAGTTCATTTTTTAAACAAATATTATAGAAAGCCTAGTGACACAGTTTTAGGTGCTATACATACAAAAGTATGTAAGACTGTTCTCACAGAGCTTATAATCTAGTGGGACAGGGAGTTATATAAAAAGCAATGAAACAAAACAGTTACTGTGTGGAGAGACAAGTTTAAGGTGTGAGATCACATAGGAAGAGTAGCTTATACAGATCAGGCAAATGTGAGAGTTCAAAGCAGTCTGTAGGATTTGTGTACTGAGACAGGGTGGAGGCATGAAACCTCGTTGTGTTCTAGTCCTTAACACGCATAAATATTGGGCTCTTGAAGGAAGTGTTAGACATAGGTGATCCTCTTGAATATCAGATATTTTAGGCAAGATTTGACAGTAGCATAATGGCTAAAGGCCTCTTTCTGAAATATCTTCCTGAAAATTAAGGTGACTAGCAAGTTTCTGAGGAAGACTTATTCTTAACTTTGGCTGGAAGAAAATATCCACACTAAGCATTAGGTAGATGTATTACTGTAAGAGTTGCTATCTCAGTCGATTCCCAGCAGAAAATGGCAAACTTAAAAGAGATAATGGAAGAATGATTAACGGAGAAGCTGTTGACAAGCTTGGGTAGCTGTAAGGAGCCAACATGGGCCATGCAGCTCCCAGGGAGTGGCAACAATGCAAAACCATTACAACCCCTGGCCCAGCTGAAGCAGGACCCTGTAGGATCTGTGCCTTACCTAGAGGGACAGGACTCAAAGTTGTGTCTACAGAGGAGGGTGCTGGGGAAATAGTCAGCCCTTTCTTTCCTGTTTTTGAATTTTTGTAAGTACCGATCAGTGGTTGAACCCAACTAGAAAACCAAAAGGCATATTGGAGTAGTGCTAAGAAGAAAGTCCCTCCTGAGATGACAACCAGGCTGAAGGGGTATAGAAACATGGTTTGGAGGAGCAAATGAACACCATCAGCATAGTTGGACATCCTGATTTCTAATTCCATCAATGAGGAGCCGTCTCATTTTTTTTTCCTTCAGTGATGGCTCTAAGTTGTGTGATATGAAATATAGAAAACATCAGTTTCAACTCTAGAAAAAGAGTACTAAGTCATTAGAAACAACCTTTGTTTTTGAAAGACAATGTATTTCTTCTTCTTCTTTTTTTTTTTTCATTCATACAGAACTGGGGTACAGGCCAGAGTTTCAGGAGCAGTGAAAGGATTCACCAGAGACAGAGTGGGGATCATAACAGGCTGACTTATGAAGTACACTGCTGAGGGGAGCAGCAGGCAGGTCAGGATAGGTCTGCCATGCCATGTGGTTCACCTCTGGGTCAGCGGATTGGACTCATGCTGAAGCGGCTTTAGTTTCTTAGATCTGCGCTTTAACACACTGTGCCACCAGGGATGGCCAATGTATTTCTTTTTAACCACTCTCAGGTGGATTGATTGTTGGCAATCTATTAAAAAGTTAAAGACATCATTTTGTATGATGTTGTGTCTATGGTATAATTCTTAATTCTTTGCTTATTTTTTGAAGTAAGATGTTACAAGATCTATTTGGGCAAAGATGAACATTTGTTCCTGGGGACGTAAGGAGTTGAGTTCTAGAAAGGATTTTAAAAACTGTATTTCTGGGCCTCTTTCTAGAACTTTCTAGGGATTTTGTATCTCAAATGAATAGAGACTTTTTTAATTAGAAGAAAAGGCAGGGGGTGATTTGAACACCATAAATGTGTCTAAGAGAGTCAACCAGGGAGCAATGGGAGCCTATGATGCCAACCTGGGTTATGCCCGAACAAGACAGGTCAATGTACTGTGTTAGAACATTTAACCTGGACACTGAGAAAGCCTAGTGGTTAGAAGAGACTCTGTAGCAGGGACAGAAGGAACTGAATGAACCTGGGAACCAAGCTCAAGGTTCACACCTTATCCCAGAAATGTTACAAAAGTTTATATTGTTCTTAGTGTTATTGTTGTTGGTATTTGAAGATAACACATCATGATGATTGTGTTATCTATGCATGCCTGTGTGGCTGAAAGGCCTATTTCATAAGCAGTGGTCCTGTTAAGCCTGCTAGACATTTTCCTGTTTTAAGTGATTTTTTCAGAAACTATTTTTATAACTGTCTTTGGTTTGTAGTCAACGAAAAGCCATCCTTACCTCAAATAAAACTCTGCTTGTTACTCAGTTAGAGTGTGGGAGGCTCCTGACAGTGATGCAATTTCCCCTAATTCATTAATTTGAAGCTGCACTTAGTACAGTCCAAGAATATGTAGGAATTAAAACTAAGTGTCTGGATGAAGAATGTTTTCAAAATTGAGATTGGTGTGAAAATAATAAGAGTTAAATCTATTTCACAAATTTCAAGGTACATTTCCCCTTGTACTTTTTAACATCTCTGATATCATGATATATTTTTCAGTTGCACAGTCTTAAAATTAATTAGAAGCATTTTTCTTCTTTAGTGACACACAAAAACAGTGGTGCATTGATGACTGATAGACACTTGAAGTGGTTGGAAACAATCTTGAAAGGATGTGTACTTACCATTTAGGTATTCTTATATCTTGCATGATCAGAATGTATCTCTGGAACTAAAGGGTAACTCAAGAAATCTGAAAGCTAGTTAGTTACTAGTTAACCTAATAATAATTTTGTAATGATTACCAAATAGGCTACATTAGGAAATATTCTGAAGCTGCATCAGGGTTTATCCCATCTGTAAGGTATTTAATAGGGAAATAGAACAATGTCTAGCTGTGAGACAGACATTTATCTTCTCTAAAGTAATTGAAGAATGATGTAAAATAAATAAATATATTAAAAAAAAACTGGGGCAGGAAGAGCACAGAAGACTATGGGGACTATGGTGATGGCACGTGGGTGAATTGGTGGGAAGTCTGGAGAGATTGCAACTGAGATGAAAAAATATATAAGTATATAAATATATAAATATATGTATGTGTGTGTGTATGTTGTGTGTGTATAACTGAAGGGAAATTATATACATAAATTTACACATGAAAGGAAATTGGAAATTGATAACATAATGGTTTAGCTAGCATTGCCTGGGTCTCTGAAAAATAGTATCTGGTGGGTACAAGTTGTATGGGAATAACACTGATGTATGGCAGTCGAGAGGATTAATTTAGCCTGATTTTACATTTTCATCAATACCATGTAAACACCTTTGCTTCTACTCTATACTAGCCAGGAACCCTTCTGAATTAGTTTCCCAGGAGATTTATGCACTTAAAGATCTATCAGATGTTTTATAAATGGGTAATCACTTTGGAATGTGGATTAATGTAAGAACAAATGGACAGACAGCCTAGTATCTTTTTCCTTGCCCTTTGTATGATTACTATAGTTAACTTGTCTTGTAAAATTATTGAAAAGTCTACTTGCAATGAAGTTCTTCATATTTCAAAACCTGTGTGAAGCTTCTTCCCCTAGAAAAACTGATGTGGCAGCTTGTCCAATGAGGGAGACAGCCCAGGACTGAGAGGAGGTGAATCTGACGTGGGTAGCTTTTGCTCCCCCCACCCCCACCCTATCTTCACTGACAAGCACCATTTCATCCAAAGCCCTTCTTGATTCCGGTATATGTGGTGATTCCACAAGTATCTTAATCATTTCCAGATCTGCTTATAAATTGTTTTAGAATAAACAGTCTCTCTTTGTACCTTGTTATGCACGGTACCAGGAACATAGTGTGCAGATCTGGTTGGCAACCCTCAGTGAAGACATGATTAAAGTGCAAGGCCCAGAGAAGTTAATGAACATGGTTGAAAGGCTAGGTTTCTCTATTAATAAATTAGCTTAGATTGGTGAATTCATTCATTAATTTTTGTTTTTTTCTGAGTATAGCATGAAAAGAGGAGCTCTTTACTTACCCAGGAGAAAAGCTGAGAAATGTGATACATTTAAAACCTATAAAATTATGGAACACAATGCTCTTTAGTTTTTGAATCTTGCTGTATTAGAACTCAGGGCAATGTCAGAAGCTTAAATGAGGCCTGCCATGAGCAGAAACTTGTGGAATGCATTATCTAGGATGTGGTGCAGATTGAAAGTATAAATAGATTTATTAGAAGTTCAGATAAGCTTATGAATAACAGATTGGAGAAACAATGACACTTTGGGACATGTCCATTTCAAAGACATCTGAAAAGGCCTTAATACAGCCTTTTCTGTGCCCATCAAAGAAAGAATACTTTGGAGAGGGGTCGTAGGGATGATATATATTAACATCTGATTAGGCAGGTAAAACAACTTTGAGAAAGTAGAAAATAGTGGACACACTGATTTATCCAGGTTCCAAAGACATATAAATAAAATAACTGATTAGGAATTCTTAGGCATGAGTGGTAGAAAATTTCTGAAAAAGTATACCTTCTATACTAGAAGCAGCTGATTATTGTTATCAGAAGAGCAAAAAAGTAATGTGTGTGTATGTTGGACACAGGCAGAATTAGGGATCATATAACCTCTTTCATAGACCACCATGTTGCTTGTGTCAAGCCTTTTTTTATGCAAAGAATCCAGGTTTTTTTTTTTTTTCCTGCAATTAATACATAATAAATGAGACCCAGCCATATATATAAAAAAAGAAATAAAAGTTTCCTTTAAGCTATATCCTTTTAAAATGTCCTGGGAAGGGCCGCTATTCTTTTATTTAAAACAAAGCTGGAAATGTGGTAGAAATATTTTTGTAGTAATATTTTTTTTTTACAAATAAATTTTATTGGCATTCTTTGTTGTCTCTCCAGTATGAATTAGTTCCTTACATGATTTACTTCTGTTTTCAACGAAGAAGGCTGAAACCAGTTTAAATTAAAACAGCCTGCAGTTCTATTAGGATGCATGTGGTACTGTTTCACACCTTCTATCTTCACTGATGACAATATTTTTTCCTTCACCAATTTGCTGGCATGTTCTAAAAGGCTATCTCCACATGTGTTCATAAGCACATATTTGTATGCACATGAGAGACAGAAGCCTATAAAAATTATGAGTACATAATCTGTTATTGCTACAGATAATCTGCAGTATATCACAAGCAAGTTATGTTCTTGACACTTTAGGTTATGAGATGTGGGTGCAGATGCATACTCTTGGAAACTGTACCCTTCAATCTTATAAAGTATCAGCTAATATTATTATACATTCAGACATCATGAAAAGAAATAAGAAGACATTTAATGCCTTTTTTAAAAGGAAACTTGAATCATTTTATTCATCTTCTGATGTTCTGGGAGGTTAAAGAATTATAAAAAATGCAATGTTAGATTAATATTTACATTTTCTGCTATATTATTTCCTTATGACCTTCTTAAGTCTTTGCCTGGGATTATGTATCAGATGTTAATAAAAAGTGAATACCTGTGCGATACATGCTTTAATTGAGAACCACCTTTTCTAATGGAATAGGCAAATAAATTACACTGAACATTAGCATCTGGAAGTATTTTTCTAGGCAAGTGACTAAAGTGGGTTTAAGTTGATTAATACAACTAACTCACATCTAATATTTGATACTAAATTATTTCACTATAGCTATGTGATACAATTTTATATATTAATATCAAAGAATGAAACCAAAAACAAAATAGCAAAACTGATATAACTTTTTACAAACATTCATTTCATAGAAATCTGCAAGTAAAATCACCATACCTTAATTTGTTATTGTGCTTTTACCATTTCAGAAGTGCTGTATTATATATTATTCCATTTAACTCACAAAATGACTGTAAATTGTGGATTCCAATTGCACAGACATGTGGCATTCTGAATAATTTCTTATGCCCTATTTTTTAGTTACTAAAAGATACTAATTTTTTTACTAATTTTCCTTCATGTTTAATATATTGCTGCTGTAATTTGTTCATTAAGTTTTTTTATAATTTTTAAATAACTTTAAACATTTAAAACTTAATGATACACAAATTAAAGCATTATAGAGGACATCTGTATCCCAGATACCTGTATTATCAACACTATATTTCTTTTGCCTTATCATTTGTACTGTATATCTATACAACTTTATATATAATAATGTACTTATATACATATACTGTAGTCATATATTAATATTTTCAATTAGTTTACACTCTGCAAACTTAATAATTAAAATATATAAGAACAATGCTTTTGTCTTATTTCCTGCTATATTCCATTTTTAAACTGACTAAGTAATATAGCATTGTTTTCCTCTCCACTATGCTGTTCAGTCTAGAGTTGGTAGTCATTCATTTGTCATATCTCCTAAACTTCTTATAGTCTAGAATATAAACTTTCTTTGCCCTTTTTATGACATTTATACTTTGGAAGGCCATACCTTCCTGTACTTGCCTTGTAAAATAGACTATTCCTAATTTGGGGTTTAGCTGATCTTCCCTTTTGATTAGTTCAGGTTATTCATTTTTTGGAAAGACTATTGCATTAGTGGTATTCTTTTCTGTCTCGGGCTGTCATTTTCAGTGGTGGTGATATTAAATTTTTTTTATCAATCTGTCAATTTATTCAATTTCTTTACTGTATACTTTTCTCCCTCTCTGGCAACTAATAATCAGCTCATGGGCAAACACTTTAAAATATGCTTCTGGGAGAAGGAAGTAGGGAGCTGCTGTTCCATGGGCATAAAATTTATTAGAATAGAAAAATTGAAATGGATTTGCAGTAATGATAGTAAAGATTAGATAAGAATCATGAGTTAATTCTAAATCTGTAGAGAGATTTTTGTAAGAAAAGATAATTGGGCTAGTTGCTTCGATTGTTTTTACATGCATGGATAATTTACTTAATTTTCTATCTTTTACAGAAATAGGCTTTATTTCATTTTGAATCATCAGTAGAGCATAACACATCGTCAAAAAAATTTGAAGTGTATCATACAGTGTTTTTTAACATGTGAACAATACTGCACAACTGGTTTTTAGACATATTCATCTTTACCATCATTATTGCAAATCCATTTCAATATTTCGATTCCAATAAGTCTATTAAATTCCTTTCCAATTTGCTAGGGTACATTTTGATAATTCCATTTTAAATTTTATCCCATTTTTTATTTCTTCTGATATAGTAAAAATATTTTATAGTATATGTTCAATTAATATTTACCTGAAGTATTTGAAAATCTGATTTTTCTGGTTTTTGTTTCTGTACCTTTTTCAAAATAATGTGGATTGGGTATTCCGTTTTACCTAATGATTCATTATGCTAATAGCTTCTCACTTCCTCTTAGTCTATTCAAGGACAGGTAGATTTCTTTAATCTGGGGTTGGGAGTAAGAGATGGGATAAGTTGATTCTCAGTCACAATAACCCTAAAGAGAAAGAGTTAAGGTAAGACTCTTATTTTTTCTCCACACCTTGCTAGATCCAAGTTTTGATTTCACTTCCCCTTACCCTGAGAGCTTTACAAATACAAATTCAAAGTTACTTTGCTGATAAATGTACTGGAACTAAAGCAACTCTAGAGTTTTGCTCACTTCTTCTAACTCTTGCTTTACTTAGATTTTTAGCCTGGTCATTTCATATTTGTCAGCTTTTTGATGGTTTAAGATGCTTTTATAGATTACCCGATTTTTTCCCCCCTGGGAAGACTGGGTTGAATAGCCTAGCATGGCATATCCCTCATACTAGGATCTCTACATAGGGCATGTCTAGATACCTAATGTGCCTCTCAAACACTTCTGAGTTTTCAAGTCTCCTTTCACGTGTCACTCCTCCATAAAGACTTTACAATATTCCTTCCCTAAACACCGTATTATCTTACTCCAGTCTGCCCCAGCATGTAAATTTAATTGTTGTGTGGTTTGGTTTTGTTTTGCTTTCCTGTTTGTGTCTTCCAAGTAGATCATAATTTCTTTTAGAAAAGGTAATGATCATAAGTTCATCATTTTTATATCCTTAAGGCTTGGAATCACGGCTGCCTTAAGAATCACTGTCATTAAGAGATGTTCGTCAAGCAAAAGCAGATCCAACTTCCCAATGGTCTGTGCTCTTTGAGAACTAATATGTCTTAATTTGTCTTTGAGTCCACAGTGCTTAAATCAGTGCCTGTACATTTTTGACAGAAATATTTTAACTGCTACCTGTATGGCTCTCCCTCCAAAACGCATCTTGAATTTGTGTCTTTGGTGTTCTGGTTTCCCATTCCAGTATGATCAGTATGATATCTCTGTACCTTCAACTCAGGGTTCAAGGCCCAACTAAACTTCCATCTCTGCTAAGATTCCCTTTCTAGTATTCCAGCCTACAGACCATTCCAGCCTTCAACACTTTTAAATTTGATTATATTCAGTTTTGTTTTGCTTCTTAGCTATTTCCCAAGGGTCACTCTTCCTTCCCAGTCTTGATTGTTGATTCCTTAAGGGCTAGTATTCAAAAGTTATTTTGTAGTCTCCCTAATGGGTCATTGATCTAGGTGTGGTGTTGGTTGTGTACTTCAGAAATACCTGTCTCAGGCTGAGTGCAGATAGAGAGCATCTCCACACCCCTCAAATTATCCCATCCCATATGTGATAAAGCCCAGAGCATCCTAGAAGCTGAATTGCACAAAGGCTCCATTTTGTATTGCTTTGCATTCTTTTTTCACAAATGTTTGACAAGCGAATATGTGGTTTTCCCAGGTTCAGGCATTTAGAGATTTAAATCTGTGAATGGCACAGCGAGAATTACAATCTAAGAGTGATGACTGCATTTTAGAATTTATTCTTTTCATGACTCTTCTGTGAGGACACAGCCATAGCATCATGTACCCCATTATAGGTAATGTGTACCAGGGGGATGTGGTATCATTTTCTTCTTTTGACTTCTAACGCCTATTGAATTTGATTTAAATCAACACATTGGTGAAAGTTACACCAATTGGATTTGTTTAATCCCTATGTAGTTAAACTTCAAGTATCCCCAAAACAAAGTATTTCATTACTTCTGTTCTGTTTACAGGTTCTTTTCAGTGTTTTATTTAGACTGTCACAGCTACTCTGTACATAGCAAAACCTATCAGTGGATCATTGTAAGTGGGGTTTCTACAGGGGGTGGGGGACATGCTGTTCAGACCATTTTCCCATGGAAAGCTCTGCCAGCCCTTGCAGTGCCCTCGTGCTTGAAGTCTACTTTTGGAGGTGGCCTCCCCTTAGGCGGTCATTCTGAAGAGCCTTTCAAGAACCTGAAATGTTGCCATTGGAGCGTTTCCCAGAAGGAAATTGAACCACAAATTTTTGAAGTGCAGGGAACTCTCTACCAGGAGTATGTCATGTGTCTAGACATATTCTGATGTGTTTTTCATTACAATAATGCAATATCACAGGCTATACCAAATGAAAGGGTAAATTCATTAAGACTTCTTGTCCATTTCTTTCATAACACTCAGTGAAAAGGACACTATGAACCAAGTATCTGCCTGCTTCCTTTTCTTCTCATATCTTTGTTCTTTTTTCTTTCCATATTATTTTGTTCCTCCTTTTTCTCTAAATAGAGTACAAAAGTTAGAGTGTACCAATTCCACTATATTTCTCAGCTGATTAGAAAGGAAAAAAAAATCATCCTGAGCTGAATAATAGAGAGCCAGGGAATTACAAATAAATCAGCAGTTGCATAAGGGAGAGAATGAAACTTTACTAAGGAAATTGGAGCCTCCGCTGCCATGAAGAAAATAAATGAGACAACGTAGAATCATTATAAGAAGACTGGGTGGTCTGCAAGAAAGAGGGCAGATTGTGCAAACTGACATTTGAAGAATCAGCCTGAATGTTGTTGCTTGGGACCAGTGCTGCTTTTTGGTGTCATGGCAAAATGTGCTTTTTTTGTGGAACACTTGAGAAGCACAGGCAGACAAAGGGGGCTGTGAAATATGAAGGGTTTACCCTGCTGGTCTCTGAGGTGTGCTTCCTATTTAGAATGGAAAGTTCAGGGACCCTCATCACGAGAAATTCCCTAGAATCCCAATTGGACTGTCCCTGCTCCAGAATGGATCAGAGCACACCTGCAGGGAGAAGACTTTCTCTTCTGACCAGGCGCATTCAATTCCTGGTGCAATTTATGGTTCCAGGGATGGCCACCACCTACTACCAGGTTCAGTTTATGGAGAGGAGTAATGGCTCCACTGGGCCATTTAATCAACATGTTGGTGTAAGTAATACCAATTGGAAAGTTATACCCAATACTCCCTGCTCGGTCAGTTCTCTGGGGTTTAAGTTTCTGGTACCATTGCCTTAACTTGCTGAACTTACTGGCTTCTGGACTCTTTCCTGCTTTACCTCTAGATACCCTTACCTTCTCTTCACTTTGTCCAATTCTATTCTGTTTTTTTGTGTCTGACCACAAGTAATCATGTTTGCCCATGAAGTTTCCTGTTTTCTAAATGCTGGGGACTTGGAACCTATGTTCCCAGACTGCAAGCTGGTAGGCAAATACAAATATGACCTACAGATAATTTGCTTTTTGCATCTACAGTTTACTTAATTGTGATTTTTTTAAAATTGAATTGCTAATATTTTCATTTTGGAAGATTTCATATCAAAACTGGGATTTCTGATGTTCCTGAGAAATTGAAAGGTTTGGCAACCAATGCCTTTAGCTCTCCCTAGTTTCCACCATGACTTTTATTTTCCATGGTTTTGTTATTTTTGTTATAACAATAGAATTAAGAAAGAAATAAAACATTCTCTTCTCTTAGTCTTTTTATATTCTCTTTCCTAAAAAGATAGCCCTCAATCTCTTTAGAAGCCTGATCCCCTTGAAATTGCAGAATTGGGCCCTCCCTTGTGGCACAACGGGTTAAAGCACATCACTGCAAAGTTTGCCTCAGCCACTTCAGCACAAGTTTGATCCCCTAGAGGTGACTCACATGGTGCAGCACAAATTTGATCCCCTAGAGGTGACTCACATGGTGCAGCAGATACCTCCTGCCTCGCTTGCGGCTCCCCTCAGCATTCTACTTCGTTAGTCTGCCTGTTCTGCTCCCCACTGTCTCTAGTGAATCCTCTCTCTGTCCCTGCACCTCTGACCTGAACCCCAGTTCTGTATGCATAAATAAATTTAAAAAGGAAAAAGAAATTACCAGAATTTATGCCTGCTGCTTAGACTTTGCTGGCCTGCAGCTTGCTAGTGGTTGGTCATAAATGTAGTTTGGTGTTGCTCTTGTTTTGTTTATACCTACTGTACTGATGCTCTCACCTGGGCATTCCAGACTAGCTACTGGCCATAACTGGGGTTGGCAGTATTAGAAAATGACACTTCAGATGCCAGATTACATCTGCCTAGAATCAAATTTATATATTTATCAACATTGTGATGGTTTTCCTAAAAAAAAAAAAAAAAAGAAAGAAAAGAAAAAAGAAAAGTGTACAGGTATGTCTTTGTGTTTCTTTTTTTTCACCAGCAGAATATCACTAAACTAGTCTGTATGTTTTGCTTTTTGTTTGTTTCAGATTGCCTCTTCTAAGTGGAATTACAGCCATTTAAGACAAAAAAAATCACAATTTTACTTCATATAACTTAATATATCATTTGGAGGCTTATCCTGGTAATATTATATCTTGTCTCAGAAAGAGGGGTAGAATATTTTCAG
Organism: Condylura cristata; assembly: GCF_000260355.1. Classification (NCBI taxonomy): domain Eukaryota; kingdom Metazoa; phylum Chordata; class Mammalia; order Eulipotyphla; family Talpidae; genus Condylura; species Condylura cristata. Next base: position 46,400,051 of record NW_004567114.1, read on the forward strand.
TGACAGTATATCACAGTGACATATTAAAAGCAGGTATCACATAAAAATATTTTATATATGCTAATTAATAGTGCAGAATCTGGAATTAGACTATTTGGGTTCATATTCTTGCTCTTCCACTCTCTATCTGAGAAAAAACTATGGGTGGGTTGCTTAATCTTGTGACTCATTTTCTCCAGCTCTAAAAACAAATGATGATAACAACAAAATATACTTTATAAAGCTGTTGTAAGAGTTACAAGTTGATGCTGAGCAGTTAAAAGGATGTCTTTTGTGGTTCTGTGTGAATTTCAGTAATGTTTTTCTTTGAAGAATGACATCAAACTTTGATAGGGATTTCATTGAACCTGTCTATTGCTCTGGTAAGATGCATTTTAACAATATCAATTATTCCAGTCTTGAGCAGAGAATATCTTTTCATGTCTTTGTGTCTTTTATTTCTTTAATGACATGTTTGCTACTCCTAAGTATTTGTTTACTCCTAAGTTTTTAATTCTTTTTGATGCAATTATAATGATTTATTTCCCTTTGGACTCATTTCTTACAAGTAGGAAGACAGATGATTTTGTAAATTGATTTTGCATCCTGCCACTTTACTATACTGATTTATTGTTTCAATTAGTTTTTTAATGGCATCTTTAGGGTATTGTAAGTATATTAACTGTGCTGTATGAAAATAGTAATGGTTTTACTTCTCTCTCATTTAGATTCCTCTTATATTTTTCTTTTGCCCAGTTATTCTAGCCAGCACTCCCAAAACAATTACAAATAGTAGTGGTAAAAGTAGATATCCTTGTCTTATACCAGGACTTAGAGGAAATACTTTGTTTTTCAGTATTGAGAATGATATGAGCTGTGGTTTTGTCACATAGTTGATGCATTCTCTACTTACCCCTATTTTTAAAGGGTTTTTATAAAAAATAAATGTTGAATTCTATCAAATGTTTGAGTTTGTTGCTATGACCTTAGGTTTTTTATCTTCTTTTTGTTGCTCTGGTGAATTACATTGATTATTTTCATAAAATAATCATTACATGGGTAAAGAGTATGTTAGAGAAGAATATGAGGAAGAGGAAAAGAATCACTACCAACTTGTATATCATTCATGTTCTTTGGGTTGAAGAACATAAGGATCATGATGTATAACTCTTAATGCATTGCTGAACTTGGTTTACTAAGATTTTGTTGAGAATTTTTACATCTATATTCATCAGGAGCATTGGTCTGTAAATCAAAACCACAATAAGATACCATCTATGAACATGGCCATTATCAAAAAGACCAGAAACAATTATTAACGAAGATGTAAAAAAAAAAGGAACTTTCATACACTGTGGCAATATAGGCTTGTTCAGCCCTTATGGAAACAGTATAGAGGTGTCTCAAAATACTAAAATACATCCATTTTATAATCCAACAAATCCTTTTCTAAGTATCTACCCAAAGAGTGAAAAAAAAAAAACAACCTAATTCAAAGGGATATATGTACCACTGTGTTCAATGTAGCACTGTTTACAATAGTCAAGTTATGGAAACAATTTTAAGTGCCAGGGACAAGTGTATGGCTAAGAAGTTCCAGTATGTATATACAACAATGGAATACTACTTAGCTGTTAAAAAAGAAATGAACTCTTGCCATTTGTAAAAGCATGGATGAAACTAGCGAGGGTAAGGCTATTAATAAGTAAATCAGAATTAGAAAAGGAAATACCAGATGGTTTCACTTATATGTGAAACAGCAGAAAAAAGTAAAGATATTTTTAACCAACTCGAATATAGTAAGAATAGTAGCTAGGGAAAAAAGGACTCCTTTCTAGAGAGGCCAGTAAAGTCCTTGTGGAGATGTTAAACCTTATGTGGGAAAAGAGTACTTCAGAGAATATGAGGAAGAGGAAAGGGTCACTACCAATTCAGACACCATTCATGTCCACCTGGTCCAAGAGTATAAGGACAAGTAAGATTCTCAGGAGTAGACCTACATTTGGTGCCAGTGTGTATATTTCTCTAAGTGAAAAAGGACCAGTCTCCTGGACCAACCATCAGTCTCAGAAAAACTTGACCACAAATGTGACATGCCCTCAAAAGATTTTTCTACAACTTTCAACCTCTTATGTCCCCAAATTCAACCAGTATTTCAGATGTTGCCACAATGCATATCAAAATACCATTTATATAGACCAGTTAATGCTCCCTTCTCACTAGTGAATATAATTCAAATACTCTAGAATTGAAAGTGTTTTTAGATGTCATCTACTGTAATCCTTTCCTCCTATAGATAAGAACATCAAAACTCATGGAGTGATATTAAACACAGTTACCACTCAAGTTCTACTTTAACAACTGCATACATAGATTGGTCAAGTGAGTTGTATCTTTGTCAACTTAAAGCTTGCCAAAACAGTGAGTGTCACCTTCATAGTAGTAGAGAAATTATAAAGGTTTTGTTAGGTGGTGTGGACTAAATTCCTGACATTTAATAAATATATGTTGAATTATTTTTACAGATGTGATTGAATGCTATGCATATTTTAGTTAAGTGTGAAGGGTAATTTGACATGCTTCATTTATTTTTCAAGTTATTTAATAAAATTTTGAAAGTTTTAGATGAATAGACCCTAGTTCTATTATTTAACTCTGGGAAAATTCTGGCAATACGGTCTTCTGAATACATTCCAGATTCAAAATTGCATGGGTATGATCATTGCCATGTGGGTAGAAAGTTATCCATATGCCAAATATAAAAAGTTATATTTTAGGGATTCTGAGGTTTGGCTAGATGGTTCATGTGTGCAATCTATTTGGGTGTCTGGATTCTGGATTTATGGATGTTACTTTGTTAAAATTTAATGTTCTAGGTTTTAATATTCATATGTTGATAAGATGGAAAATGCACTTCAGATACTGAAAAGAAGAGTCCATTGACAAGATGGAGATAGGTATTGAAGAATAAAGTATTTTAACAAAGGGATGGTTTTATTTATTTGAAAACTCAAGTTCACATGGCAAAATAAAAAGGGACAACAATGTAATCCATCAATAGATAAACTAATTTCAGATAGGGCTTTCTTTCAATTGTATATAGATATTCAGTAGATCCAGTCAATGCTGCAAACAATGTAAATATAAATCTTTTCAATTTTAAAGAATTGTTACACTTTTTCTTATTATTAAATGCCCTTTAACTTAACTGAGAGAATTTCACCAAGTTTTCAGATTCTGTAACTTTTCAGCAGAGGTTATCAAAAGGGAGCTAGAGAAATCTAAGGAAATTGTTCCAGTCATTATGAAAACCCTCCATTTATAAAATGTGTCTTTCTTATAGATGAAATAGCTAAAGTTTCCATAACTTAAATTTATCATAAAATTGACCAAAGGAACAAAAATACTGTATAAATGGTAAGAAACTCAGAACCTACCTGGCATATTGTTTTAAGATTTCAGCTGTCATTGTATCAATGAATAAAGTACAACAAAATTGTTTTTAAAAAATAATTTGCAGTGAGGAATGTGAAGACTGCAAAACAGTTAGGATATCCTGTGACTAAAGAGGTTGTTGTAGCTATGCACATGTTTTTGAAAGTTCTATATCCAAAAGGAAGAAAATGCTACAGCATTACTTTAGATAATGATGCTAAAAATTAGAGAAAACTTTACATTAAGTTGCTAAATAGAAAATTAGAAGCTTGTGATATCTAAAATAGTTCTTGACTTTCTCTTGAGATGCGGTTAAAAAACAACTCTACTTCTCAGTATGTGAAAAATTGTCTAAATGCTTCCAGGGAGGAAAATGAAAAGATTTTGAAGTGTCTTTAGTCTGTATTGATCCAGGGTTAACATCACTACCATTTCCAGATACAGGTTTTTGGAAGTTTGAATGGAAGAAAGAAAAGCCCGATGGTTTGGAAAGGTGTGATAGATATGGATGAATGCTTACCCCTGTATGTAAAAATAAATTCTTTCTCAATGTTGACTTGGCTACAGACTCTGATTCTATGTGTACTTTGAGGTCAATGCTCAGCAGGGTGGCAAGAATGTGAGGAAGAAAACTGTGGCACACACATCAGGTGTGGACCTGGTGGAAAAGAGTGTGAGTTGTTTCATAGCACTTGGAGAATGTACATTATGGAATGTATGTTTCATTTTATGGGCATACAAATTTATTCATAAAGTTTATACTTAGGAAGTTTTGTCTGTTCTTCACTTAGGCCATTTTCTTAATCTTTCAATCAAGACTGAGACACACACTTTATCTGTGGTATATAACTTGGTTGGATCATTCCCATGTCTGGTGGCCTGATGGGAATGGTTGAAAGACTAGGCTCAGCTAGAACTGTTGGGGAGCCAATCTCTTGCCTCTCCAGCATGGAAACCTTACAGTAGTTGAATTTCCATGCATGGCAGGTTAGATCTACTAGAGAAAATGTTTCAGAAGGGCCAGGTGGAAGCTTCAAGACCTCTAAGTCATAGGAGACCCTAAGATGTCATTTTTGCTGTTTCTTTTGTCCAGCAAGTCATGAATACAAGCTCAGATCCAAAGGGAAGAAATAAGAATCTACCTTTCATGGGGAGGAGTAGTGAAGAAGTTGTGGCTACATGTAATCTATTTCAGGCTGTCCTCACATTCCTACCAAATGCAAAAATAGTTATCTCCTTCTTAAGACTCCCAAACACTAATCACATTGTGATGCTTTCTTAAAGTTTAGTACATGTTATTGTATACTGAAATTCATATATATTCATATGCGATTCCTATTCTGAAATCCCCAAAATAATAGTATCAGGAGGTTGGGTTGGCGAGGAGGTAGTCAGTTCATGAGTCCTGATGAATGGAATGGCTGCCATTGTAAGAGGAGACTAGAATCTCTCTGCTCTCTGCTGTGTGATGACATAGCAAGAAAGTTGGCCATTTGCAAACCAGGAAGCAGGCCATCACAAAGCTGAATTTGGTAGGATCTTGATCGTGGTTGTCCTGCCCTCCAGAACTGGGAGAAATATATTTTTTTGTTTAAGTTACCCAATTTGTGGTTAGTTGTTTTTAACAACCTGATCAAAGACATAATCTAAATTAGGTTTAGATGCTAATGAAGTACCTTGGCTTTCTCAGGTATAGGTTCTCTGGCCTAGGTTCTTTTGATTCTAAAGTTGGTGAATTAGAGACAAGTTGATCTCTGTCATTTCTCTCTTCTCCCCCGCCTTCCATACACCTAACATACTCTGGTGACAAAGGCAAAATATATCTGCAACATGTATTTCCATTCACAATGGGATGAAACAGGAGGCACATGGTAGTAACAGTCTATAGTAAGTTCTGAATTTCAGCAGGGTAGATGTCACCAGTTTCTTGATTAGAGCCCAATTTTCCCTGAAAATTATTCTTTATGGCTTTTGGCATGACCCTCTGGATTTTCACTTTCATATTCTGAATTGTTCTTCCTTTTCATTTTCATGTTGGTAAAGGGATAACTTTCCCACTCTGCTTCCTGCTTCTTTTCCCTTCTGGATTGTCTTTGTGCCATTTAGTACAACCAGACACTATTTCTTTAAAAAAAATCTGTGGCCTTCTGTGTATCAGATGATAATACACTTAATTAGACAAAAATCACAAATACATTTTATCCTAAAAACTTCTTTCAACCTTGAACTGAATGTCAGGTTCTGTGGGGCAATGACTTTAAAATTCTTAGACATCTATTACCTAGTTGAAAAGGTCTATGAAGAACACCCTTCAGGTTCTTGGAGACTTGACTTTCTAGGAGAGAGGATCTAAAAGGCTTATCTGGATGACACTTAGAGACTCAATGTTTTGGGGATCTCCCCAAAGGGTTTTGGAGCCACATTTGATATCTTTATTCTGTCGTCTTGTTCTACTTTTAGGGCTCTGGATTTAATCTTTTTTTTTTTTTTCTCTGCATCTCTGGAGATGATCATATAATTTTATTCATCTTGTTAAAATGGAATAGCGTATTGGTTAATATATGTTGAACCACCCTTACATCTCTGGAATAAATCCCAGTCATGGTGTATGCTTCCTTTATTATACACTTGAATTCAATATTATATTATTTTGTTCAGTATTCTTACATCTATATTCATTTACTACAATTTCTCTTGCAGTGTTCTTTTATGACTTAGATGCCGAGGTCATGCTGGCTTCACAAAATGAGTCTGCAATTGTTTCCTTTCCTTTCAGTTTCAAGTTGGAGAGAAAATTCATGAGGTATCAGTGATCTGGAATGTGGCAGAGATAGTTCCTGCCTATCTCCCCAACCCCTGTAAGAGGATGACAATTGTGGCCTATATCTGAGCTAAATTAGGAACCTGACCCTGGGGTTGCAGTTTTTAAGATAGGCAAATAAACACCTTTCAAGGGAAGATTGTGATATGGGCATTGCTGACTGTTGTCTCTGCATAGAGTTCGTGGCCAACATGAGTCTGTCAGCAGACATTAAGAAGTCTTTGTTTACTGTAGTGTTGCTTCAGGGATGGATTCTCCCTGACTTTTAAAGAAAGATATTTGGATGACCCTTGCCTCAGCTGAAAGTCTTAAAAATTGGGGCACTAAATGGGAATGGGGGGTCAAAATCCTTCACTTGGCAATTCTCTTTTGACTACACGTCCCTGTGCTTACCATGGGGTTTATGGAACATCTACCACTGTCTGTCCTCCCCTTTTCAGGGCGGATTTTTTTCTCATTTGTCCAATATGTAAGATTTGCTTTGCTAGCTTCTATATTTCTTCTAGAGGGAGTTTTCATTTGTAGCTATAAAGTCAGTGGAGGAAGTAAGTTCAGAAGTCTCTTCTTGGACTACAACACCCATCTTGGGCTGGAACTCCCAGAAGTCTTATTAAGTTTTTATGTTCAGTAATGATTTTTACTGATTGGTTTTAGAAATTTGAATAACAAATTGTCTCTGATGAGTACTTAATTTAAAACAGGATAAAAACAAGCATGGAAAAATAAAAATGCTTTTAACAGAACCAAGATATTTAACATTTGAAAAGGAGAATTCTAAAACATTAGTTTCAAAATATGTGTGTCATAATCCTTTGCCCTACCCTTTGTCAAGTGAAGTAATCACCTCTATGACGTTAATTCAAAATTTAATAATAGAGAAGATTATTAAAGGGATTATTTATTGGCAGACTGAGAACCTACGACCTAGGAGACACCATCAGATTTCTCTGAGTGACTGGCCGCCCCCATGGGGTTTAGTCTCAGCTTATATATGTAGCTAAGTTACATTCACAGATGGAATGCAAAATTGTTCCCTAACAGAGAAAAGATATCCAGTTATTTTCTATTTTCTGTTTTTTGGTTAATGATTGGAAGTTGGTTTCTAATTTAAGATAAGCTAGAAGTGCCATTCATAACTTCAGAGAAATTCCTTAATCTTATGTACTCAGGACATGGGTAATTTGAATTTCTTATTCTAGAGCATACCCTTTTGATGTGAGGGTATAGTCAGGCATTATCTCATTTTGTTTCTGCTAATAACTCATAAACATTACAGAGGGGATTTAATATGTGGACTCTTTTGGTTGTTTCCTTCTTGCTATAGTACTTTTTGGCAGAGACTTTTTTTTTTTTTTTTCTGCTTCCAGCCTCTGTGGATGCTCTGACATTCATTGGGGGTAGGGAAGTGAGGGGAGAGAGAAGACATTTCCAGCAGAAAATAGGGTTCTTCTGTCTTTCAGCCTATACTCTGCACAGAGTCAAAGCCAGGTGGTATAGGTGAGTGGATCCTAGAATTCATAGTTTGACACTGTTCTCTAGGCAATGTTTTAAACCACTGCATTAAAGTTCATACCATCAATTTGGTTGAAACATCTATTATAGGTTTCCTTAAACCCTGATCACTTATTTATAAATAGCCCCTTTACTAAGCTCTTCCTTCACATGCCACTTTTTTTTAACCCTATCTTGACTGAAGCACAGGTCATCATAACCCAGGCATGGATGAGTTAATGTGTTCTCCAGTGACAAGCCTTTTCTAAATGTTGAACCGTTTCTAGTATTATTTTATGGCTGGGAAATGAGTTTTTTTCTTCTCTTTTTATTGAAGCCAGTGCTTTTATCAATCATATTTCCTATTTATTGTTCCCGGAGACAGGCTATTCCATGTTTCCATGCCCTCACATACAGTATTCCCTCTGCTCCTCCTTCTTCAGTGGTCTTTGACAGCAGACTTTTTGAGATTAAGGACCATGGAATATTTCTTCAAATAATTATTTTTAAAACTGTTTTTGGAGCTTTGTGAAGTGGGGATAAAGCAGTAAATAACAGACAAAACTCCTTTCCTCATGTGGCTCATTTACTATTAGAGGTCCCCAATGTTAAAGAAGTAAACAAATAAATGGACAAAGTAATTTATGATAGTGCTAGACCCAATGAAAAAAGAGAGAGCAGTGTAAATAGATAGTAAATGGGATGAAGGAGGTAGCTATTATAGATGAAGAAGTCTGAAAGGAACTTTTGTGCTATGGTCTGAAATAAGATTGAGAACTGAAAACTACACCCATGGGTGACAAATTGATTTTTGTTAGAAAATTAAAATTCTGATTTGCCTTATACCCAGAGAGTGGGCCTTTTTCACTAGTAAGTCTGCAGGTTAAGATTTTAATTGGGAGATGCGGGGTATGGGTTGGATTTATTATCTACTATTCCCTAAAAAAAAAAGGATTCTAATAAAGCTTCTGTGCTTCCAAGACTCAGAGCAACAGCTAAAAAATATAATACTGTTCTGCTGTGTTACAACAAAGGGGCCCCTTCTTGCTGATGAATTAGAAGATGAATCCAAGGCATCTTGATTAGCATGAGAGCTGGCCGTCAGCTGCAACTCACCCTTTTCTTTGTGAATCTTTGTGTAGTGTATAAACTATTTAATTCTAGGTGCTACATCTCTAGATAACGACATGGAGTCACTTAATATGAGTATGCATAAAAGACATCTGATTTCTTAGGAGAAGCAGTTATTTCTAAAAATCATTGCTTCATTGGAGGTACATTTTATTTTTCTACTCTCTTGCTATACTTATTTGCACGATATTATAAATCACTTTATGTGATAATCAAAGGAATTCAGTAGAGTAGCTCTTGGAAGTAATTACTGACTTCATTATTTAATATGATAGTTAATTCACATGGCTGTCAGAAATATAAGTATACATCAATGTAGCACTTTTATGCTTTAGTAAAGGAGTATGCACATGCTAATTTTATAACTATATATATGTATATATATATATATTTATATATATATATATATATACTTTGTATATGATATGTAGATAGTCTATAGTTATGCTATCCAATAGTCATTGGCCATAGGTGTCTTCTAAGTATGGAGCATTGGAAGTGTTGCTCATTCAATGTGAGCCACGCTTTGAGTATAAAATACACCAAATTTTAAGGACTATCAATAACAGAGAATGTAAAATATCTCATTATTTATATTTGTTGCTTATAGAAATATCTAGATATTAAATAATTCATAAATTTAATTTCACCTTTTTTAAACTGGCTACTAAAAATTAGATATTACATATTTGACTTATTACATTACTACTATGTGTTAAGACACTGGAATTTCAAGAAGGTTTGGTAGCTTTGTGTTATTAGTTCTTATCCCTGTTTGCTTTAAAACTTTGTACAGAGGTTGCAGTAGTTAACAATAAATACATAAAGATTACCTTTATACTGTCTCAGTGGTTCTTGACTCAAAAACCTTTGGGGTGAATGGGAAAAGGCTAGCAAAGATGTTAAAAAACAAGGTAAAAATAACACCTCACTGTTGAGTTAAGGTTGAAAATCACTATTAATATATGAGGATATTGAAAGACAAACTATATGAAGGTAGGGCTGCAGGGTAAAACTAGGTGTGGCTGCTCTAGGTATTGACTATTTAGTTATTGATGTGCCAGGCAAGGTTCCTATTGAGATTCAAGTCTGCAAGACTTTGACTGTTTCCTTTATCTTTTCAAGAACCCTGAGACATACTACTCAGTTGGGTTTCCCACATGAAGAAGCCAAGACTCAAAGAACTGATATAAGCACTTCCTCCTTTAGCTGACATGAGAGTAAAGTTTTGGATCTTTCTGTGGAGATTTATCATCAACTGCCAGATATCCTACGCAAGTAACCAATGATCTCTTTATGGTTATTTGCAAGCTCTGCAATTTTGAGTCTGTTGAATAACTTAGTGGTGCCACCTTCTCTTTGGAGTGCAGAGATTACAGCAAAATCAGGAAAATGTGGGACTACAATACTGCCCTTTCCCTTCCCCCACCTGTAGGGTAGCAATTGAATGAGATACATGACCCAGTTTATTATGACAGTAGTTTCCTACCCATGTGTTATTAGAAGGTGGTGGTTTTCATATGAAAAATGACACAGCCTCTTGGAGAAATATGTATTTTGTGTGATCTACCTTAATCTTGCAAAAATCTAAATGTGTTACTGTTCTCATGAATTCTCAGGAGACAGCATTTTTTTCTGAAGTTTTCCTTGGCTTCCTTTCAGAAATTATGTTGAGGGAGGAATGGAAGTAGTGGTCATTTTTCAAAAAAGCTTAAACAGGTATACAAATATTGTAAACAATGGGAAGAACTTTATGAATGGACATGGAAAGGGGTTTTAAAGAATGATTTTCTTTCTAAACTCTCATCTTTATTCTGTGAGTAATTGTGGTGAATTCCACATTAATTTTAAATCTTGCCTTATTCCTTAAAAACATGGCCTACTGAGAATATATCTATGTACATAATTGTATGTGTATTCCTTTTAAGAATGGTATGAAATCCAACACTAACAAGTGTGCCTTTTAGAATATATTTATTGTTTCACCTGAAAAGCCTGATAAAGATAATTTGAAGCCTGACAAGAAGTGGGCGATATAAAACCGCATCTACTCTACATGAAACTCAAGAAAAACTTTGCTTTTGTCTCCACATGTGCATATTGATAAAAACACTTATTTTTAAGAGCAAAACAAATCAAAAGCATAAAATTGCATTTGGTTTTTAATCAATGTGAACTTCTTTACTGCCCCATTTCAAAACTCTGCTGGGACTGATTTAATAGTTCTTGTTATGTTGCATATTTTCTGTGTTTCTGGAATGATCGTGCTGTTTGATAAATAATTACTCATCACTCATTCATTTATTTTTGCTTTACCATCTGGGTTTAGTGAGACTCCAAACCTCCTGCTTTTGCCTCTTAGCAAAGTTCCATCAATGGACCATGGGTTGCTCTTTGCTACATTGCCACTTTAGTCATGTTTTTTTTCTTATTGCTCCCATACTTCTGACTTTGTTGTAGCTTCACAGCGTTGATTAGTATCAGTCATCCTTGTGTTAGTGCACAGAATGTACACTTCAAACATGTCTCCAATGCCGACACAAGGTGTCTTCTTTACATGTTCCAAGGGTCTAGACTTGACACCCAGTCTTCATTTCCTCCAGCCTGCAGAGTGCTCCTCTTAATCTCATGTGAATTGATTTCCAGATTGGTTTTGCCTTAATACAACCCCACTAGTGTGCTATTCCTTAGTCTCAGTGCCTTTTCAAATCCTTTCAGTAATTGTGATTTTTTAAAAGCTATTGAAGTCTTGGAAGGAAAACTCCAGTTATTTCATAGTTCCTGTACAAGAGATTTCTTTGTGATTAGTGCAACTCAGTAGTTGCTTAGAGGCTTTTGAACTGTAATGTCTTAAAACAAACTACAATAAGGCCAAATGTTCCGGATACCATTGTCCTGTTTGGCTCCTATTTAAGAAAGACCTGGGGACTCTTTGGGGAATAGAAACCAGGGGCGTTGCATGGGGCAGAAATAGTTCAACATTCGCAGCTGCAGTCAACAGCTCAATATACTTTCAATTGTTTTCTTGTTTCTGCTGGGACCTAAGAATCCTCTATCCTGTACAATCTGATGACAGAGCTTCTAATTAGCAGGGGAGAAAACAAAGTAAAAGCAGAGCACAATCATGAATATATACAGACTTTAAGAAATCAGCCCAACATCTGCTTTGCAGAAACATGATCAGAGAAGGCTCTGCAACAGGTTTCACTTTATAAGCTGTTATCTGGTCGGCACTTTGATATAAATTGCAAAGTGTCTATAACAGAAAGTTCAGGATTTGCCATTATATTCTAACACTAGTAGGAGTGATATTTAACACAATTTCAAATCCTTTTCTATTCTAAATGCATGAGTACTAAGAAATAGTTCATTTCATTATAAAAGAGATGAACCTATTTAACCCCTTTCCTCCTATAAAACAACATTTTTCTTTAGGGGAAAATATCTATATATGTTATGGATCATGGTTATATGAGAGCACTGATGAGACAGGCAATTAAGAAATCATAAATCCTCTAGCCCTCCTCTTCGTGAAGAGAAGACTCTACAGCTCCTGTGGAGAGGTGGAGAGTGAGAGCAATAGCAGAGCAAAGGGAAGAGTGAAGACTGATTCTTTTTGTTATTCTGGCTCTTCCAGTTACTGGCAGTGTGACTTTAGGTCACTCTTTAGTTTTGCTGCCTCCTTGATAAAATGAGGATTTTAATATATTTAAGAAATGGGGTTGTTTCCAGAATTAGCAAGTAAATTAGTAGAAATCTCTTAAAACAAGTTAGCACAGAATGGTCTCTCATTTAGGAGAGAACTGTTGTTTTTAGGGAATGATATGAAAATCATTGGTAATAAACTATAAGCATAACCATCCTTAGTTTATTTCCAAGTAGCAGGCAACAAAATAATGCCTGTAATTCCTCCATCATCCAGAGGGGAAAGATCATTTTACAGATGCGCTAGACTAGAGAAACTGTGACTCTTCAACAACCCAGGAGTGAGTCCACCCCAGAATCAGAGAACCCTGGTTTCCTACTTCCCAGTCAGGTGCTGCAGCATGATCAGATCGGGATGAATGATGCTGAACAATGGCTTTGCTGTTCTGAGCTGACCTTCCAGGTCCAAATGGAGACTCCAAAACAAACAAACACAAGTTCTTGTTTTTGTTACCCTGGAGTGGAAACTGCTTGAGACTTTGGGGAATTAAACTCATTACTTTGAGTCTCTGAATGTCTTGGGCTTTCTTCAAACTGAGTTCCTGTCATTATTTTGTGGTTCTCAATGAAACCCACTCTTTTCACTTTTAAAATATTAGTGTTTTTTTTTCTAGCAGTTCGCTTTTCATTCAATTATACGTGCTTTCAGATGCCCTTCAATGATAGAAGTAATAGTGTGTGTGTATATATATATCATAATTTCAGAGACATAGAATTCATTAATTCTATGGTAATGATACCCAGAGATCTCATAGCTGTAGTCATTTAAAACACACTCATATTACATATCCTTTTTATATTTTTTATATAACATCTCAGTACAGAGATTTAATTAAATATTTCAACTTTCTACTCTATATAACTCCAAATTTTAGAATCAAATGACTTCAGAGTTGGCAAGACTTTTGGAGATCTTATGGAGATCTCCTCTTGGCACATTAGAAGCAGCATGCTAGTGGCAAATAGAGTGAGGAACAAATGCCGCCCCCCCATTTTTTAAAAAATCTCCCCTTAGAAATTTTATTTGTCTTTATATATTCTTCATTCTATAATATATTTTTAAAAGATTTATTTTATTTGTGTATATAGAACTGTGGTACAGGCCAGAGGTGCAGGGGCAGTCAAAGGATTCACCAGACAGAGAGTGGGGAACAGAGCAGGCCAACTGAGGAAGTACACTGCTGAGGGGAGCAGCGGACAGCTCAGGAGAGGTTTGCTGCACCATGTAGATCACCTTCAGGGCAGGGATCAAACTCATGCTGAAGTGGCTTTAGCTTCTCAGTGCTGTGCTTTAACTCACTGTGCCCCCATAATATTTTTAAAAGAAAAAAATTTTTTTTCAGTTGGAATAATGCTTCAGACCAATTTTTTTATTTTGCACAGAAGCAAACAAATGGTCAGTAAATAGCTTAATCTTAAAGTTTTGGAATTTTGCCACAAATTTAGAAATCAAAATTGTTGGCAATTCACTCCTCAGTCAAGACAGTGTTAAAGAAAAATTTTCACTATGTAGTTTCAAATTTTACTTTTGATTTCTTCACAAGCTTGAAGTTTTTGCTTTATATTGCTTCATGACACCACCCTACTTTAAGGGAGTCTAATACTACACACAGAAATTCAAATTTCTAAAACCAAAAAGAATGGTCATATTAATAAAGACAATCCTCCTATTAATAGAGAGGAAAAAGTTTCATTTGCACATTCAAAATAATATTATTTGTTTATTATATATTGTTTATATTGTTTGCCTGTGATTTTTCAGGAACTCCTTTATATTATATATCAAAGTATGCTTGCATTGATTTGTCTGTGATGCTATGAGTTGATCTTTTGTTTATAAGAATAGTCTACTTGAGCCATCCCTGGTGGTGCAGTGGGTTAAAGTACAGCACTGGGATGCTATTGGCAGCCACTTCGGCATGAGCTGACCTTTCCTGTCTCAACCCCTGCTCCCCTCAGCAGTATATTTTGTGAATCTGCTTGTTCTGCTCCCCACTCTGTCTCTGGTGTATCCCCTCACCACTCCTGCACCTCTGGCATGTACCCTAGTTCTCTATGCATAAATAAATAAATCTTTAAAAAAAATTAGCCTACTAGTTTTCAGAAGAAGAAACATCCCATAAAGTAGTTTGTGCTTGAGTAAATAAGACAAAGTATTTCTTTATATTTATTTTCATTTTTACATATTGTTTCTATATCATATTTGAATTTATTTATAAGTATATATTATAAGCTAAGACCACAAGGTTATTAAATAAAGACAAATATTTCAAGAGTTAAAAATATCATTAATGCCCTCAAAATTTTATAGTCTAGAAAAGATAAGCAAATGAATAGGCAATTATAATCTAGGGCTATAGTTATGTAAGTGCAGGAAACCTCCAGAACACACAGTAAGTGGCAGAGTCTAGTCAGGGAAATCTTCCTGGAAAAGAAATGTTTCTGAAATAAGACATCAAAGGCAAGTAAGCCAAGGTAGTTGGGTCATAAATTCACATAAGGCAGAACAAATGCATTGAATGTGAGGGGGCAGACAGCAGACTCCAGATGGCTCTGGACTGGTGGATCGCAAACTGCAATGTGTTGATGAATGGAAAGAGTTGGATCTTGAAGGGTCTTTGATGCCATACAAAGTAGTTAGGTTCTACCCTGTGAAACTGTGGTCCAACTACTATGGAAAGCTATATGGAAGTTCCTCAAACTACTAAAAATGGAGCTTCCATATGATCCAGAAATTCTACCCCTAGGAATCTACCCAAAGGACATAGAAACATTAATTCAAAAGGACACCTGCACCCCTATGTCTTTTGCAACACAATTTACAATAGGTAAGCAATGGAAGCAACCCAGGGTGCCCAAAAATTGATGAATGGATAAAGAACATGTGGTATATTTACACAATGGAATATTACTCAGAAATCAAAAATGATAAACTCATGCCTTTCACAGCAACATGAATGGAGCTAGAAGGGATTATGCTCAGTGAAATAAGCCAGAAAGAAAAAAGAAAAATACCAAATGGTCTCATTTATAGGAGGAATGTAGAGGAAATAAAAAAGGAATCAGAAAAAAATAACTAATAAAGTAAAAATCAAAATCATCTATCAAAAACTATAGATCAGAGGGAAGGAGGAGGAGGAGAGGATTAGGACAGGAGTAGAAAGAGCAAATAGGACTATGGTAATGGTGCATGGGAGTTGGTGGTGGGAATATCACAGGGAAACCATACATTGTACAAAAAGGAAGATGATATAATGAATGTATTAAAAAATAATGAAAGAATGAAAACAATTTTACGCAGGAATGATTTACGATGTTTTGAGGGGCTGTGATATGGGGAATGGATCAGGGACGATAACAGGATAGCTGTGAATTTAGGCAGGGTATGAAGTCTGTGAATTAAAGTGGAACGGGGAGAAGGAGCAAAGTATAGAAGTAATACTAAGAGGGTGGAAACAACATGACCTAAGTGGTATCTGTGGTTAGAGGCGGGGAGAATTTGGGGCTGACCACAGGGTCCTAACTTGGATTCTGGTGGCTGGTTTAGCAGTTTCCTGAAGTAAGGAAGGAATTGGAAGGGGAGCAGGACTTGCAAGATGGAATGGTCCTGTCAGTCTTGAATGTACCGAGTTTGGGTTTCCATGGCTTAAACAAGTCTCATAAGGTACTTAATATATGAGCCTGCAACATAGGGAAAATATCTGTCCTGGAGGGAGTGGACTGGTGTCTCCTGTTAAAGGGAAATCACATATATAAAGGGAAACAGAAAAGAATGATGGTCTGACAACTGTGAACCCAGTGTTATTTAAAAAATATATTCCCGGCCCTCCCTGGTGGCGCAGAGGGTTAAAGCACAGCACTAAGAAGCTAAAGCCACTGCAGCATGAGTTCAATTCCCGACTGCCCCGGAGGTGACCACATGGCGTGGCAGACCTCTCCTGGCCCGCCCGCTGCTCCCCTCGGCAGTGTACTTCGTTGATCTGCCTGTTCTGCTCCCCACTCTGTCTCTGGTGAAGCCTCTCACCGCCCTGCACCTCTGGCCTGTACCCTAGTTCTGTATGTATAAATAAATAAATCTTTAAAAAAAATATATATATATATATTCCCACAAGCCTCCGTTTACATAATGTTTCCCCAAGCATTGTATGAACAAAACTTTTATAAATTAATCTCACTAGAAAGATTAATACATTAATGAAAATTGTAAATAATGCTTATTTAAAATATAATACAATTATTATCTTACTAAAATCTTTAGAAAGAATCCACGGCTTAAATTTTCTTAAAGTTATTCTAAATAATATTTCAGTTAAACATTTCAGTCCAGGAAATGTGCGCAGACCTCAAACTTCATTGTTGTTTTCTATTTTTAAAAAGAAACTTCAAAAAACAAGAATAAGAAATTCCTTTGAAATTGTTATATATCTCTTGGAGATGGTTAAATCTTGCTGTTTTTACTTTACTTGCAATGTTTTCTACCTAGAAGAAATTGAGGAGTATTTTGGAAACAACAGTTTGATGATATCAAGAGTAAGAATTTTTCTCCCTTAACATAACTTACCATTTTTGCTGTTCTTGGAAATCAGAATAGACAGTTTGCTATGTCCTGAACTAAGCTTCCAGCTAGCCATGTGGCAAAAGCAGCAAAAAAAAAAAAAAAAAAAAAATCACATTCTGCACTCTATTTGTTCACCAGCTTTAAAAACATATCAACAAACTGAGAGTATCAAATTCACAAGTCTGTTTTTCTATGGCAAGTAAAGGTTGCCCCTTAATGTATTATGGGGGAGAGATCATGGAGGAAAAAGTTGCACGGGAAGCACTTTCCCTAGCAGAAATTGCTTAAATCACAGCTTCTCCACTTGATGTGGTGAAAAAAATGGGGATTGATTCACTCAAGTTTTCCTGACCTTGTTACACTCATTTACCTCAAGTTAATCTAGTTTAAAGATGGAATAATATTTACAATCTTTAGACTTAATTTGGATTAGGAAGTCTTTCCTAGTTTTTTTGTGGAATGTCGTTATGACAAATGGGAGTTTTAATCTTCTAAGTAAAAATGTATCCAATTCATCATTGCTTAAGTTCTACATGATGTGAAGAAAACAGCAAAATTGATGTTCACTAAACTGCCAGAATTTTTATTTAGCTCTGTTTGAAGCCCATTGCTGGATTTAACAGGAATGCATCCTGCCTAAGTCACAGTACTAGATTTGAAACTGAAAGTACTTTTCCCTTTTACATATTTAATGAAATATAAGAAAATTCTATAATTAGCAACTATTCTTTCAACTTCCAACAGAAATACATTACATCTGAGTGCTAATGATAACTCAAGCTCTAGTACTCACAAATCAATTATTTTAGCATTTTAATACTCCATGGGATCGATTTCAGAGTTAGCAGAGTTAGCTAGTTTTAGACTCAGATTGAGAATATATTTCTAATTTGCAAATGTGCAAATAATGACCCAATTTGAGTTCTTTATTAGAGGCACTGAGTTACTGAGTTACTATTTTTAAGAGAACTTACAAACTAATTAAAGGAGCAAAAGTAAATATAAAAGATATATTAGTTACTTTTCTTTTCTAACAGGTATTTCTGAATGCTGCATTTTTAAGTCTTTTGCTCTTTTTTATTCATCATTTCCCTGCTTCAAGTCATAAATATGAGGAAAGGCTTATCTTAATCTCCAAACTTCCACCGTCTAAACTCATATTTACATTCATCTAAGTCTGGACTTTTCCTTTTGACTGTCCCATATAACCTCAAACTCAAAATGTGAAAATAAATTTATCATCTTCCCAGCCCTATTTTCATTTTTAATCCTTTGTCTACTTACCTAGTTGCTCAGTTCATAAGTATGGGAATCTACTTGATTCTTACGAACATAATCAATGAGGACTTAGAATTCGATTTCCTCTGTCTATATCACTTGCTCTCTGCTCTATTCATTTCCCCTAGCCCTTATATCCATCATCTGAGCTTAAGCCTCTGTTCCTTCCCATCAGGCTATTTTGATAGCTTCTTTATTCATCTTCTTTACTCTAGTATTATCATCTTCCAATTCATTCTACACAGTATAAAGTCAATTTAATTATTTCATTAAATTTCTACTTAAGGCCTCCCTGGTGGCACAGTGGGTTAAAGCACAGCACTAAGAAGCTAAAGCCACTTCAGCATGAATTCGATTTCTGCCTACCCCGGGGTGACCCATATGGCGTGGCAGACCTCTCCTGACCTACCTGCTGCTTTCCTCAGCAGTGCACTTAGTCGATCTGCCTGTTCTATTCCCCAGTCTGTCTCAGGTGAAGACTCTCACCACCCCCACACCTGTGGCCTGTGCCCCAGTCCTGTATGCATAAATAAATAAATCTTAAAAAAAAATTCTACTTGGGCATAAGTTCAATTCCCACCTGCCCCGGAAGAGATCCACATGGCGAGGCAGACCTCTCCTGACCCGCCTGCTGCTCCCCTCAGCAGTGTACTTTGTCGATCTGCCTGTTCTGCCACCTACTCTGTCTCTGGTGAATCCTCTCACCCTCCACATCTCTGACCTGTACCCCAGCTCTGTATAAATAAATAAATAAGTCTTTAAAAAAAAATCTACTTAAAACTTTTACAAGCCTCAAGATAGGTGTTTTTTAACCTAACATCTAAAAGGTCCTTTCACTAGCTTCATTGGTCCTCTATCATGCCAGCTTCATAGAACTATTTGTAACTCATACAACTATGTTAAATACATGTCTGCATAGTCACAAAAACCTACCCCAAGCACTATATCTTCGAAGAGACTTTGCTGAACTTTTTCTCAAGGCTGATTTATGTGATCTTTGCTGAGTTTCCAAAAGTGCTGACTACCTCTATTACAATGTAAATCAAACTGTACTTTAATCCTCAAGTTCCTGATTTTTTTATATTAAATGGCAAATCAGATATTTGAGGACTATGACCTAATCTTTCATCTATGTTTTATTTCAGTATCTAGTATAGCAACTGCCACATTCGAGAGGCACAAATCAATCTCTCTCCAATCAGCACATCCATTCCATATAGTAGAAGACTACTCAGTAATAAAAGTAAGCATACCACGATACATATGACATGAGTGATTCTCCCAATAATTATGCTGAGTGAAGAATGTCAGACCCACCCTCCCCTCAAAAAAGAGCACATAGTATATAACTACATTTTTGTAAATTTCTAGGAAATACAAAATATTTTATAGTAATAGGGACTAGATCGATGGTTGCCTGGAACTAGAAGTAGGAGGGCGAAGGCAAAACAAAAAGGAGTGAGAACTCTTTTAGCGGTGATTTATTCATTACTATCTTGAATTGTGGTAATGGTTGCAAGGGTACATGCAAATATAAAATATAATCAAGTTGCACATGTTCAATTTATGCAGTTTATTGCATGTTAGTGATACTTCAGTTAAAATAACACCAATAAGACAGTGGGATTATATCAGTGAATACTTTTGTGGGACATGCCCTCAGGGACTTGGGCAAAGAAGCAGGATTCTATCTACTAATAATCATGGTGCTTCAATGGCAGTTCCCCAGGGCCTGGTGGACCCACCCCCTACATTACCTTTATTTAACTTCCCTGATGACTATTACTTAGCTTCTAGGGCTATATCAGATTCAATTGTTTGGGAGTACTAAAAAATGTTGAATCATAGGATTGTAAATTATATTCTAGAAGAAGCAAATATGGGCCTGGAAGGACCACTGTCCTTGGTGGTGCAGGGGTGAGGAAGGTGTTGATGGTAGTGATGCCAAGAGACCCATGCGAGAGTTGGGAGCACCAGACTCCTGCATCTGTGATTTTGGGGGCACATGAATCTTTATATTAAGGAAAACAGAGAGGCAAATGCTCTAGCAGTCCCTCACTAAGTATTCCAACCAACTAATGGGTGCTGTATAGTCTGTAAGATCAGAATTAAATGTAGTGTGGTTTTAGTAATAAGAAGACTGCTCCACACTTTTCTATCCTTACAATACTTATAGCACCTCCCGAATATTCTTTAAATTCCTTTCTCAGGCTTAAAATGGAAAATTGTTAAAATAGTGAACAAATATTTGATAAGTAACTTCAGTCAAATTGCAAATAATATCATAGCTAGTTATTTTCTTTTGGAGAATCTAGAAATTCAAAAAGCACATAACACTTGAGTTTGGACACATGGAGAACTCTCACAAATGGAGGAACAAAAACAAGTTTTTCAGATGTTATAATTTTGCCAGTTGTAAGATTCTCCTTTTAGTACTGACACATAGAAGTCCACCTCAGGCACCCTGAGTTAGATGGATGTCACTAAAATATCTGAATACAACAAGGTACAGTGAATACTCAATATGACAGCCAGAAAAACAATTCCAGACTTCTGGTCCATCAAGTAACCATATTCCCTGATTTACCACTAGATAATGGTGTGGGCATCAAATTGAGGACTTAAAAACACACACAAAAAATATGTGATTATAAGGTCATTCCATGCCCACAAGGAGCTTTAAGTTTAAATAGGGACAAGAAGAGAGATGCAAATAAAATAATCAAAGAACAGAAGTAGAAGAATCCCAGGAAGAAATATAAACATCTGCAGAAGAACTATCTCCCTAAGTGGTCTCCTGTCAATGTGAAAATAGGATTGTTGAAGTGATTCAGCTGAGCAGAGCCATATGGGGTTTGTTCACAGGATGATTTCTGGCAGCATTCTGAAAAGGAGGGCCATGATTTGACATAAATGATCTGTGAAGATTTCTGGGCTGGGGAAATGGAGAAGCAGGCAGAACCAAGAGTCTCTAAAGTTTCCTTGAAATGTGAAATAAGAAATAGAAACAGATATTATTAAGCTAGAGATGGAGGATAGGATGATCAGAATATAAACTAGGGGGAAAAAAAGGAAGAAATCACTGTAACCAACTCTGAAATTTGGTAAAAACAAACGAACAGAAAAACCAACTTAACAGGACCAATGAAAATATGGATATGAAAATCATGAAAAGAGATGAATGTTAGTCTTAGTTGAGGAATTGCTAACTAACAACTTCTATAGGGAAGCAATGTTAGCAGTTTTGGGCTTTCCTTGTATAGAAGATTCGAGTAAACCTCACAATCAAGTTAACTGCTTTTTAAAAGAGACTGATCATTAGTAGCAAAAGGAAGATCATGGTGATGGTTCCAGAAAACTCAGTGCTGGGTATTTAAAAATCTTCTGAAAAATAAAAGTCTCATTGCTCAAGTAGCTTGAACTTAGAAATTCTGCCAAAGAAAGGGAATGTATGTTGGGCTAAAGAGCAAAGTGACTTATCTCCTTGCAAATAGTTTGAAAACTCTAAAATAATGTGGCCTAACCAAGAACTTCAAAGCAAAGTTCCTCACAGTCCCCTAGCACTCCAGCTCACCCACCCCCACCCTTGCCCACGGCCCCAGACCCTCACTGCTCTCACCTGCTCTGCTTTGAGATTGTCATTGGTCTCCAACTTGCCAGGATACATGTACCAGGGCATGTTGTAAAATAATTTGATGTTCATTTATGGAGAGAAAAAACATTTCCCAAATCTTCTTTCCAGGCCACCAGTAAACCAGTGACAAAGTTTGCTAAGTAAACAGGAAAACCAGCATCCTTACTCCAGAAAAACACTCACAAAGGAACAATTCTCTGGCCAGGTGGGACAGTTGTATGTGAACATCTGCTTTTCTCAGCCTTTCTTTTCTTTGCCCTGCCTTGATGTATAAAGCCCTTAGCTTTATTCATGTGAAAAAAGACTCCCTTTATTAATAATGGAATGAAAGAAGATTAGGGTGAATTGATGTTCAAAATTTTGGAAAATATGGGAAAGTGGTCAAAATAGAAACCAACCAGAGCCACTGACTAAAGAGCTTTCTTTAAAAAAATGAACAAACAAACAAAACATTACAAAGAGGTAGCCATGCTGTATTTTTTTAAGTTTGCAAAGTATTTCATCTTGCTGGTAATGTGGGGTGTGTATGATAAAGAGTTAACCAGACAGGTGTATTTTAAAGCTGCTTGCACCAACCAGAAGAAAAACAGAAATCCACTTACCATTATATGCTAATAGTTGAGTTGAACCTCTGGATTTTACCCCATATTCCTGATCTGCAGTTACTATTTGGTTAAAGCACAGCTTGGCAGAAGGATCCAACTTACTAAGACTGTTTCCAAAAAAAAAAAATTGTTGGCATTTCCTGTTGGTTAGAAGCTGTTTGGCCTTCTGCACGACTATTTAGTGTTATCATTGGCCAGGCACCTTTGCTGGGTAGAAAAATACTGGTGCAAATTTTATTGGTGAGGTGGGAGTAGAAGTCATAAAAATTCTCAATTTCCCTTTTAAAAACTTAACTCATTTGTCCAAGAGGAATGAATACAGAAGGACAAGAGATTTTAAACTTCCCGTACATCTGGGTACAGCACTGTATTTTGACTCCAAGCACAATAAAACAACCTTACTTGCTGGTGGTATATGACATAATGACCCAAATATGTTTTTAAAAAATCATTTATTGCTGTACATAAACAGCGAAGTTAGCGCAAGGGATGATAAAATAACACGGGTAATTCTTCCTTTCGCTGGGAACCATTGGCGGCCCATTAGGATTCCAGATGTAGCTTTTCCATTTGTTTTCCAATGTCTAGTGCTTATGCCCTTGGTACCTTGCCGGTGCTTGTCAGGCATGTTGGCTTTTCAGCTTGAGGTCTTCCTTGGAGAAACACACGGAAGGAGCTCTGGGCTATAAAGCACACTATTGTTTTGGGCCCAGTTTGTTGAGAATATAAGACCGAGGGCAGCCTCCTGCCAAAGGTCAAATACCAGCTTGACCGAAGTTCCTCAAGTCAACACTGGACCTCCCCAGACTAGAGATACTTCAACTCTTCCTGAGAAAAAGTGTTTTTTAAAATTGTCATCACTCTGTAATAACAGAGATTGTTGTACTACAAATAAGTTGAAATGCATTTCAATCAATTGTCTATCTAGTTACTTTCATGAAGAACAGTGCAGAGGGCCAAAACCTTATAGATCAAATTTAAAATAAAATGTATTCCAATTTTTGAGTATTTTAAAAAGAAGCATTCTCCCAAGACCAAGAGTGAAAGGCATAGTTGTAAAACTGTACAGATAGAATCATTGTATTTTAGGCGGAGAAAAGAAAGCAGCTAAAAATAGAACCATAGCTAATTTAGTAAGTGTCCTGACTGCCAAAAATGCATGTCTGAAATCAGGTGGGTGTTTCTTTATGAGTCACTTAGCCAAATGTAAAATTTATAGCCCAGTCTTGTACGGACTCTAGCAAGGATTCAGAGCATCAGTTTATTGCAGGGCTACTATTAAGGATGCTTAAAATTCCCCAGCTTTACACTCCTCACCCCAGGGGTCTAGCCTTAGCTAGTTATGATTGGGCCTGGCCCAAATGCTCCTATTAGACAGGGATTTAAGTCTTCAACAATACAGTTAGGCCCTTTTTGTGTTGCTGAATGTTCTTCCTCCTGGGGAGTTCTGCTCACCCCTCCTGTGGCCAACAACAGCAACTTCCCTTTGCTCCTTACTACTTGTCACCTGTGCCCTGGCTTAGTCAATCGAGGGAAATAATGCTTAAAGAAAACAAAATAAATAGCAGATGGTTGAGTGTACTCTGGGATGAATAAATTACGGCTGTGAGAGGAAAAGCTAGTTCGTGGATGCACACTGCTGTAGTTGCTGCTGACACACAGGATGCTCAACATGCTGACCTCAACATGTACCAGACCCACCACCATTAATCACTCCACATAATCTGAGCTGGATATTTACAGAGCCCGAGGGATCGATGGCCTCTTGGAGTTGGAGTGGGAGTACAGAAAGCAAATTAGGGGCGAAAAATACAAAATACAAAAGTGGCTCCAGATAAGATGGCCAGCACCCATGAAATGCACATGATTTTGGATAGACTTTATCCCATGTGGGCTCAGAGGAAGCAAAATCACCGAAGAGCAAAGCCTCTACAGTAGATTCACTCTCTAATAAATGTTAAAATAATCCCCCCCATAGTAGCATAGTGCAATTTGAGCAATTTTCTGTTACCAAATGGAACAAAACGCTCAGCCTTTAGAAATCAAATTGATATCAAATTCATTATCAAAACCAAACTATAAATTATGCATAACACCCATTTTCTTTGACACATCTGGTATTTAAATGTAGTTTTTATCACAAATTTTTTACTTGGAAAATTTGGCATTTTTCTAGTCTTCATCTGTCCATGGTACCTTTTTGTTCAGCTAATACCTAGACTGAGGGCATAAAGACACATTTATATGCATCAATAGCTCCTGAATTGTTTCATCAAGAGGATTATCAAAGTAAGAGAATGTTAAGAAACAGAATAAATAATAAACTTAGTTTTTAATAGATCCACTGCCTGATTTCCACTTAGAGTGCCTGTCCAAATTCTTTAGACCCTACAGTGATAAAAGTCAACTTGATAACAGGTAGTAGATAGTCTTTGTTATAGTAATGGCACATTCCATCCATCCTTTCTCCCTGTAGCTTAGTTATTTTTCTGTCACAGACCTTTTATTTTAGTTTCCTTCAAAAATACCATACTAAGATGAAGACTTGGAAGTGAAAGTAATCCAAATCCAAGTAATCCAAATGAAAAGAGTAGACCAAAAAGGTCCAATTTCTATAATATGTGTATATGCATATATCATAGAGTCTATGTATTTATAATACATAGACATAGAAAATGTAATATTACTCCACCTTAAAAGTAAGGAAATCTTGTTATATGCCACAACATTGATGAACCTTGGGGACTTTATGCTAAATGAAATAAGCCAATCACAAAAGGACAAATACTATATTATGAATCTAAGAGGAAAAGGGAAAACCATGTAAACATGAAATGGTTGGATGCAGGGGTGTAAGCTGTGTGCCTGTAAGGAACACTGTTCACCTTCCAAGTGCCAATATTCTACAGGATACTCTGTGCATTCCATCAACCTGATCTCAACTTGTCTCAATACCATGTGTCAGGCCATTCTTTAATCAGCATGTACAGAAAGGTTGTCGCGAATGTTTTCTGAGGAAATCAGTGAAGAAAGTGAAGGAGGGGCTTAAAGAATACTGATGCTTACAAAAACCCACTCTGTTCTGCTTACTTTCAGGGTAAAAGCAAATGATCAAAGGAAACAAAGAGTAGAGCAGTGCCTGTGTGGTGGGTTGTAACTCCTAACACAGCAACTTGGTTGACCATCTTTAAAACAAAGATAGGCCCTCCTTGGTGGTGCAGCAGGTTAAAGCACAGCACTAAGAAGCTAAAGTCACTTCCCCATAAGTTCGATTCCTGCCCCGGAGGTGACCCACAGGCCGTGGCAGACCTCTCCTGACCTGCCTGCTGCTCCCCTCAGCAGTGTACTTCATTGATCTGCCAGTTCTGCTCCCCACTCTGTCTCTGGTGAATCCTCTCACTCCTCTCACTGCCCCTGCATCTCTGGCTTGTACCCCAGTTCTATATACATAAATCTTATATATAAAAAAAAAGATGGGTCAGATGCCTCTACCCATGCTAAAATATTGAATGGATGGTTAATTTTTAATTTTTACTGTCTTGGCCACCTGGTGCCCAAGGTAACCAGTGAGATTTAGAGATTCTTGACCAAATCCAGAGGATCAAGGACTTTGAGCTACATTCAATTTGAGCAAATAGGTGTTTCTGTGGTTATGGGAACACTTGTCAGGAAATATGCACTGACAATAGAAGGCCTTTAGCATGTCACAGCAGCTGCCAGGGAGTTCTCCCTTCCTGCAGTCTGTCCTGCCTGAAGCTTAGCACCACATCAGAAACAGTCTCTCAAGTCAACAAATGGATCACTTGATTTAAATGTCATCAAGACTGCTCTCTAATTCATCAGTATGACTCCTTGGACTCTCGAGATTTATTCCTGGAATTATGTTAAGTAGAGAGGGAAAAAATAGTAATATCTTAAGAGACCAATTCAGAGTAAAATGGAAAATCAGGGTAAGGCTTCAGTGTGTATTCAGAAAACTAGTCCCCGAGATGGAAGTTGTGAAGATGTGGCCATTCAAGGATTTTTCAAGGAGAGCTATCCTAGGTTAAGGAATATAAGGGGTAACTGAAAACTAGAGAAAGATCAGGCATGCAAAAGAAATATCTGAAAGTCATATATATAATTTTCAGGAAGATTCTCCATCATCATAGAGATTCTATCTGGAAGTGCTCTGTGACTCCACTTGTAAACATATTCTGCAGATAACTGAACAGTTTGATTTTTGTGCTTTCACTCAGATATTAAAGATGTCTGTTTACATAGCTCCAACTGTATTGCCCCATTTTCTTTATGTATTAGAGTTAATGAGATTATTTGCTTATTCACTAAGACTAATGCAGCAACAACAGCAGGCTTTTTGTTTCTTGAAAGGAAACACTGACTATGCAAAGTAGTGGCACCATGTCTCTATGTTACCCTCCTCTGATTGCAGACAGCTAAGAATGTAGACTGGTTTCTAGTGCCCTATCAATTTTGAAGATCTCATTTAATAGAATTCACATTAACTGTCTGAGAGGAAAAATTTAAACCTTTTAAAATATTTATTTTCACTGAGTTCCTCTTTAATCCTTAGGTACACTGTCGATCTAGTTCCATAACACAATTTCTGAATAGAGACGCCCAAATATGATATAGCCTACTTAAGGAATATTGACCCCAACAAAAATTATAATGCAGAAATATTTTGGAGAAATAACACATATAACTGTGGTTACTGTTATTCTGATGTGCAGGCGAGTACTAGTTAGAATAATTGGCAAGACTAGCAAAAAGTATTCTAGACCTAGAAAAACTACAGAACTACCCATTGGAAAGGTAAAGTGTCATGTTTTGCATCCAGCAATAATAATTATAACAAGAACATCTGAGATTTTTCCTTGAGATTTTTATAGCACCTAAGTAATTTTATTCATAATATTAGTTTTCTGATGTAATCTTTTTCTGTTTGTCTTCCTCTCCTACTCTCTCCTCTATGCCCACCCTCTCACCTGTTTTTTAATTGTTGTTATTGGGAGCAGGGTTGAATGTATCCAAGCGAACATAAAAGCCCTGAAGATATCACTTTATTGGAGAAATAGTCTTTAGTAAGTAAATAATTGTTAGAAAATATTTATTTTTTTTGAAAATATTTCAAGGTTAATTTTTATTCACATACTTAAGTATCCAACTAGTGATGTAACAGAGATTGGTTTTAGTTGCCAAGATTCAGTCTTTATTTTCTTGAAGGATTTGACAGCATTTTAAACTATTTAAAAATAAGCAATAACCTACCATTAATTTGTCCGTGGTTATCATAGGCAAGTTGAAGCAGAGATAAAGTGCTTAAATAAAAGAGGAGTAGTACTAATGATAATAGAAGGATGGGAAACTGAAATCTGTAAGTCCATAAAGTAGAAATAGAGTTTGAAATGAGTTAACTAATTTATTATATACCGAATAGTATTAAACATGAAGCTTCTTCCTCAAGAATAATCCTTTGCTGTGATTCTTCATTATAATTATTTTTCTTGTCAATCACTATTGGTATGCCAAAGTTGAATTAAAAAAAAATAAAAAAAAAACTTGTTCAGGAGCTTGAGAAGTAGCTATTCATTGGGTACTTTTCATAATAAAATCTATATACAAAAAAAAATGATCTTTACAGTTATTTTGGAGTGGGGATATAATGTACCACTTCAGTGAAACTTGAAAAACTTGGTGTTTTAAAGTTAAAATATTAACATATTTTCTCAGCGTAGATACTAAAGGTTATTACTATAATGTAATTATGCATTGTGTAATTATGTCTTGGAAGATTTAATCAATTGGTATTTGAAAAGGTTTGTAGGTAAAGTTTTTAGAAGATTACGTTTCTGGAATTTTTTATACAGTGGAATTTCTGATGCTACAGTAAATTAAAAAGTTGGATGATTTTCATGTGATATCCTATTTCACTAATACAGAACAACCTTGAACCACACTAGAGCAATAATTACTTAACCTAAATCAGAGACCAAGCCAGGCCAAACAGCTGTTTTCATTTTGTTAGGAGATCCATTTGATTTACTCTTTTAGTCAGCTTTCATTACTGTAGAAGACAAAACTTCACTTGAGTTTTTAACCCTGAATTCTCTGCCTTGTTTGCTGCCTGCTATAAAATTGCATGGTTGAGCTGCCACAGCCGCTGCGCACACTCCAGAGCTACTGTGGTATTGTGGGAGGCTCCACTTCAGCTCCTGGAAAAGAGGAGCTTCACGAAAACAGATAAAAATCTAAAAGCCTCCCACTGCCCTTCACAAACAAAATAAAATAAAACTGGTCATCATTATTCTGATGACCAGAAAAGCCTTCTGGAATGAATCCTTGATTTGAGTCCCTTTAGTAGTTGAAACAGTCATTTAACAGTTTCACCAGCTGTGTCATAACTCAACAGTCTCAGAAACCAGGAAAATGAATGGCAGAGACTGTGAGCTAGGAAATTTGAATCCAAGTTTGAGTTATTGGTAGCTAGTTAAGTACCTTGGCAATAAGTAACTAGGTATTAAGCTGGCCTAGTCTCTCTTAGGTGCTCTGTTCTCTTTTACATTGCAAAGCTAGTTCTAGAATTGCTAGAAATGAGGGTGCACTAGAATTTTGTGGTTTGGATCATGGTTTTTGTAATTCTACAAATGATTTGTCTCTTCTCCCGAATGAAGACACAGTAAAACAATATCAGAATTTTGTGACTTCAAGGGAGAGTAGCTTAAGCCATTTTTTGAGATTGTTGTTATTCGGGAAAAAAATTCTTTGGGTTTGTTGATGCTGATTAAATCATTTTTTTTCTTCTCTCAAGTAATTTTATCTCTGCCTTAAATAAACAGAATCTGACAAGACAGTAGGTTTTCTGTGGCTTCTTGTACTGGCATGACAGAGTCAGCATTACAGGAGAGATTATTAGTTGGTCACAATAAACTGTGACAAATGCCTGCATGTCACAGACCTGCAGTTTTAACCACGTTCCTTCCAGAATTTTATGAGTTGTCAAAAAAGAATTTCATGGCCTGATAAATTTTGCAGTCTTACACTACCACACTACATGCTAGTGTATCTATTTGTGCGCTTTCTAAATAGATTTATTTAAGAGTAACCATTTTGACAAAACCCAGGGAACTACATTGATGCTACCTTTTTGTTGTCAACAGCTCACTGTGTTGGGGAAGAATAGTATCCAAAATTAATAAAGAACCAATGATATGTAGAAAAACAAATATATGTTCTATGGTGCAATTGAAGCCTTACTAAGAGCTACAGAAATATTGTGTTTGAATGTTAGCAATCCACAGAGGGAAAGGTAGTTGAAGATGGCTGTCTTATCTAGGGCATCTAGTCTGCAAGAACATATCTGGTATCCTCTGTCACCTAAGACAAGGTAGGTGAAGTCTGAGTTAGTTCTTGACCCTGGTGGTGAAGTATAAATTACTACATGACTGATCTAGGGCCTCTTCCCTTTGTTGCAGTTTCTGTTAGTTACCACTTGGTTTTATCCACATCCATGGAATTTATGCACTTTTATCTATATTTCATCTCTCCCCGGCTTTTTTTTTTTTTTTTTTTTTTTTAGTCTGAACAAAAGTTGCTAAAATTGCATTTACAACAAGCATCAGGGAAGCCTAGGTCTGAAAATCTCTGCCTCAATTTCACCCTTTTCACAGTCAATTTAATAAAATATGATTGACATTTGCTAACAAATTTGCCCTCCAAGAATGAGGATGCTGCCAGGTGAGAAAAGGACTCTTATTTGAAACATATGAAATGTAGTTTTTTGGGTTTTTTTTTCTGTATTGTGTATGTGGTTTATTATCCTGCATTTAAACTATTTAAATTTAAGTATTCTCTATTTTCCAGTTGGTGCTAAAACAAATATTTCTGCCTTGCAGATGAATCTGAGCAAAAATTAATTTACTGTTATGATAGCTGTATTGACTAATAGTAGAACATTATTGAACCATCTGATGACAAATATCAGGCCATTTCTGCCTTCACTACCATTGGTACAAACACCCCAAAATAATGGTGCTACCATATTGTGTAGGTCTCCATAGCTTCAAAAGTACTCTCACTTAAATTATCTTAGTTTCTTCTCAAAATGGCTCCAGGAATTAAATAAGGGTGGGACTATATAGAAATATATCAATTTTTATTCATTATTTAAAAATTTTTAATGAAGTAATATGGATTTACATTTTTTGTAGACTTCAGGTATTTGTCATCATATATTGACTCCTGTATGTGCTACATTTTGTTCACCATTCTGTTTTTGAAATGAGCAAAGTGAGATTCATAAAGATTCAGTGACTTGCCCATTGTCACAAAGTACAGGATTTTTGAAGCTGAGATTCAGACTTGAGTTTTTCTGATATCCAGATTCTTTCTACTTCTCCATCCTGTTGAAAGTAGTCTTGGCTAACTCATTTAAATTTTTATTAAACATTTTGTCTACTGTTAATAAAAAAATATAGTTCACTTTTGAAACTTTAGGGTATACTTTATGATTGGCAGTGTTCATTTCAAATATAGTTTTGTCTTCAATGTAGCTTTTCCCAGTTATCTACAAATAAATTGCTTAAAACTAGATTTGAATGTATTTTCCAAATATTACACTTCCTTATGAAACAACAATTTCCCCCCCATTTCTGAAGCTAGTCACATGTATATTAGGAAATTCATTATGCTTCTAGAGTAAAAAGCTCAAAAGTCAACTACTTTAATGCCTAATCTGTTGTCACTCTTTAAGTAACTTTGCTTTTCCTGCTCAGACCAAGTACAAATGAGCCAGAAAAGATGGCAACAAACAAACATATAATTATAAATAATAAGATGTTGGTCTGTTTAAAAAGCAACATATTTTCTTCCTTTAATACTCTCAAGTTCCAGTAAAGTTTAATTTTACCCCAGTGGGTAAATGTCTTGAGAAAACCACCTCGTTTTTTGACTAGACTTCACTTGGAGAAACCATGTGTTAAAAGTTGAATTAACTATACAACCTACTGCCTGTAGTCTACTGTATTAGGAAAATAGCAGCTGCTCACTTTGTTCATGGGCTGTGGTTTTTAAAGTATAGGTCCATTCATGCTTCACAGAACCATCTTCATGCAACCTGGAACCAATGGCACCCCCATAAGACAGCTGACAGGGATTAGGATGTGATATTTGTTCTGTACATAAGAGTACAGGATATGCTCAGCATCAATATGAAATTGATGGCTCAGTTATAACACAAAGCATAGAAAAGAACAGGGCTTCTGTTAGATTCTACTGGCAAACTAAGCATTTGAATGAAAGGATAGACAAGATCAGTTAGGCAAAATCTTTCTTACTCACTTTGCCCAAATTAGCATACTTATTGTTCTCAGTAATCTGGATAACTACTTCATTAGATTGTTCTTCTCTATGTGCAGAACCCAGCCTTAGTCAGCAATTAATTTGGTTTGAATGGAAAGTTGTCAGTCCTTTCTAAATCAGCAAGCAAATGTATGAAGCACCTAGTATATTGTGTTGTTGATATGTTGTGTTAGGAATTTCTAAGCTAAAAAAATTGTGGCCTTTGTGTCTCGGGAATTCACAGCCCACACAGTAGAAAAGAGGCATACGTGGACCATTTCTGTGATGTGATCAGAAGTGCTATTTGAGTGTTGGAGGCTGGAGGTTGGGGGGATGAGACAATGTTCTGAAAGAGCACTCATCCAACTGCTAATCAGAAATCAAAGAAGTGTTGTTTGAAATAAGAGTAAACCAGAATAGATATTTGGAAGAATGTTCTGGAGTTTGGCCCTCAATATTTATATTTGAAAATTTTAAAATACCAAATAGGTAGAGAATTAAAGCTTTTTGCGTAAAAAAGCAAGATAGTTTTATCAGAAAGTTACTTAAGGAATCAGTAGATGGAGAAAAGGTTTGGTTTTAAATTTCGTTGCTATTGCTAAGGTAAGTTAGTGAGGCTCCTAACAGCGGAAGTCACCATGAACTCTTGACCAAAGGTGCAGGGAAATTGGATCTTTTTAAACACTGATTTTTTTTTTAAAGGTCCCTCTTGAACTTTAGAGAAGGAGCACCAATTTAAAACAAATACACCATTCTTAAAGTAGCAAAATGGTGCCCTATTGTGCCCTAAGGCTCTTTCTTCCATTTAAAAGTTCAGCCTAAAATTTCCTGGCAGCACAGAGAAGTCCCTATATAATAATCCATGCTAAGGAAAAGGTTGACTTTTAGAACACTTTTGGAATAAAGATTGACAGTGAGAGTCCTTCCAGAAACCAACTGTAGCAAAGATTGTTATAGAATGTCACTCAGATTTTCACCTGTCTGGGAGACTGATTTGAGAACCTGCCCTCCTGTCTCCTGCCAGGTAAACTTGCATTAACTATTTCTTTTCCTAGAAACTCATAACATGTTATTGGCTTTCTGTACAATGGAATAAGGGGGCCCTTGTTTGGCAATAGTAGTAACAATAAACTATTCTGTTAAACCCAAATGACTGTGTCTTACCTGAAATCGACTCCCAGGAACAATTTGATTTGAAATATTGAACTGTCTTCCTGCCCCTATTCTTCTGTTCTATTTCAATAAACACTTGGCTCATCCTAAACATAATATTATTTTAAAATAAGGAACATTTTAAACCACATTATTTTGGATTTCTAATAATGAAAGTATGCAATAATATCTCTTAATGTGATCAGTGTTGATATGTGTAAAATATTCTTATTGCAAATCGTTGCTATATAGCTATGCTTTACACCGCTTGTTATCATTATCACCATACTATCATTTCGTTTTAAATGAGACTAAATAATATAAAGAATGGCAATCTGTCAAATTCCTTCCACCACAATGGATTTCTAGAGTTTCCATGTTTTGAGTAAGAAAGGCCTAAGAAGCTTTGTAGGAAAATAATTCTCTGTGTGCCCTCTAATTCTCAGTGGTTGTCATACAACTTCACTTGATCTTTTTAAGGTGTTCTGTTCTATTTAGAAATCTTATCACCAACAGGGTGTTAGTCCAGCTTGCTTACTCTCTGCTTCAGATAAACTCTGCTGAGCTTATTAGAATCTCTTGATACTATTCTGAAAGAGAATGACTTGGATGTGTTTTTTCACTCCTTGCATTTCTGAATCTCTGCTGTTTTCTATGAAGGCACAAGAGTTATGCAGAAAGTTAACAAAGCACAAACTTTGTTATGAGCACTTTTCCTGGAACTTCTTTTGGTACCACTCTTCTTCCCCCTCCCACTTCCCGCCCAACCAATTTGCAAGTTGTCCCAACCTAACTCAAGCGGGGATTTAAAATCTGTTAGAGAGCTCAGCTTGTTGATTTACAGAGCTGAAGCCTGCATGGAGGAATCATCTATAATGGGATTCTTTGCTCCCTGGAGAGACATTACATAGCAGAGCTGTAAATTAGTGAAGAAATAGAGGAGGGGGACAAGGGGAAGTATGGTCTGTAAAAATAGGATATATTATTGATCAGAGCAGTTGTCCTTTAACTTTTTATTTTTCACCATAAAATTAAGTGGTTGCCTGAGAAAAAGAAAAGTGGCCATTTAAAAAAATTGATTGTACTGTATTTGTTGTTCCAGTTAACTTCATATGAAATGTTTTGATTTGTTTGGTTTACCAATTTATCTTTTACTGAATTCTGTTTTGCCCTCATGGGATTTTTTTTTAAAAGGCGTTAGCTTTCCTCGCCTCTGTTTGATAGTAGATTTGAACCTGATTTGCAGCCAGGAATCATCACAATCAGCCCTTTGCCCTCTCTGCATTATCCCTGAGTTACATCATAATACTGGCTTGATCAGAGTAATGTACAAGGTGTAGTAATATAAAGTTCTAAGTGAAAATGTCCTGTATCCATTGCTAGTGCAATGAAACTAGCCAACAGAGAAATAGATGACCTCAGGAAATGTCTGGCTTAACAAATGTATATCTTTAAATTGGAAATCTAATTATTTGCCTTAGATTTGCACTGCTGGGAACCTAATGCAAGACCATGTTAAATAAACTTATTATTTCCGTTTTTCATTTAACCTGTGGGTTGTAGTATGACCAATCTGTTTTATATCCTCAATCAACAGATGATTGTATTTGGTAATAATTTATCAAGAATAAAAATCTGTTTTTGAAACTAATCACCTCATGTTAGGTCTGCCCTTTTTCAAAACCACCATCTGATATTCATTTTGTCTGCAAGACAAACATACTGATGAAAATGCATATACCGCAGGATACAGCCAGTGGAATGAAGCATTTCCACTCTTTGTATATATTTAGAACATTTTCTGTTTTCTGAACAGATGGACCAAATTTTAGTATTAAAGAAAAAAATCAATTTTACATAGTACAAACAAATTGAACAAGTACATTGTGTATTTCTAATTACTTTGTAACAGAATGTCCAGTGGAATTTGGGGTCAAATCAGGTCATATCTAAACTCTGTGATTTGGGAAAAATAGTGACTTTTTTCATATTTACTAGGTTTCCCTCCTTCCCTGTCCCCCAATTATTGGATGACTAACTGGGACATACTGAACTTCGTGTATTTTGCAAGTCTTCACTTTTTTTTTTTTTTTTTTTTACAATTTAGTTTTCAATAAAAACATTTTGAAATGCTTTTGTTTTTTATAAATTAGGCAATTTTACTATATAAAGTTTACTACTACTGCAACACATGAATTATATAAAACACTTCCTTGGAAGTTTTTTTCTTTTATTCTGGCAAGTCTTTCTGTTTCTGTTCCTAAAAGCTAGCTACATTGACTGATTTTTAACAAAGCACAGTTTTGGCACTGATTCCTTCAGAAAAATCAACTGACATTCCCCAAATTACTCTTTTTTTAAGAAGTTAACTTTAAAATATGCATCAGTCTGTACTAAATCGTTTGCATGTATCTTTTCTTGACATTCAATTTTCATTAACAAGCTATGATTATTTTATTTCGTATTATAGTTTGGTATTATGTATTTTTTATTAATGAGAGTTGGGGCTACTGATTTATCTTTTAAAAGATAACCTGGTCTATTCTCCTTTTAGTCCATCTAATTCATAAATCTTATTTCACTCTCCAAGCCCCCATCCACTTTTTTTTTTAAAGATTTATTTATTTATTCATACAGAACTGGGGTACAGGCCAGAGATGCGGAGGGTGAGAGGGTTCTCCAGAGACAGAGTGGGGAGCAGAACAGGCAGATCAACGAAGTACACTGCTGAGGGGAGCAGCGGGCGGGTCAGGAGAGGTCTGCCA
>NW_004567114.1:46437964-46454115 GCF_000260355.1 Condylura cristata
TTCTGGCTTATCTCACTAAGCATGATCTTTTCCAGCTCCATCCAAGTTGCTGCAAAAGACATGTGTTTCTCTTTTTTGGTTGCTGAGTAATATCCACTGTATATATGTACCGCATCTTTTTAATCCAGTCATCTACTTTTGGGCATTTGGGCTACTTCCATGTTTTGCCAATTGTAAATAAAGCAGCAATAAACATGGGGGTGCAGGTATCTTTTTCAATCAGTGTTTTTGTGTCTTTTGGGGAGATACCTAGAAGTGGGATTGCTGGGTGATAGGGAAGCTCCATGTTTAGCAGTTTGAGGAACCGCCAAACAGTTTTCCATAGTGGTTGTACTAGTTTGCATTCCCACTGCATTCTCCTGCAATGCAGGAGAGTTCCTTTTCCTCCACGCCAACATTTGTTGTTGCTAGTTGTTTGAAGATGTGCCATTCTCACTGAGATGAGGTGGTATCTCATTGTGGTTTAATTTGCATCTCCCTTATTATGAGATATTTCACAGTATTTTTTTTTTTATTGGTGTCACAGCTATTTGCTGTAGAAATAGTTTTGAGATGGTGCAGGCCAAGGAAAGGAGAATAGATTTTATCTGAGTACAAAGTGAAAACATGGAGGCATGGAGTGACATGACCCAAATTGTATTTTTAAATGGTGTGTGGAAAACAGATTCAAAATTGGTAGCAGCAGAAGGCTGCCCAGAATGGAAGTGGTATACTGTAAGAATCAGGTGAAACACAATGGTAATGGTAGTGGAGATAGCAAGAAGGGGGCAGAGTTGGAACATATTTAGTATTGGATTAGTGTATGAAAAAGCAAGATCCCTGGTTGTTGAATGAGTGGATAGAGGTGTCATTTAGTAAGGTGGGAACAGTGTTGGGGAAAAGCTCAGTAGCCCAAGGTTGGAAACATTACATTTGAGACATCTGAGGCCAACCAGAGATTTTTTTTTTTAAGTAGGCACCTAAACAATGTCTAAAAGTACATTTACATCTATATGTTTTTTTTTTAAAAAAAAGATTTATTTATGCATACATGAACTGGGGTACAACCCAGAGGTGTGAGGTGAGAGAATTTTCCAGAGACAGAGTGGGGAGCAGACAGGTAGATTGACTGAAATACACTTGCAAGGGGAACAGTGGGCAGGATAGAAGTCTGCTGCACCATGTGGGTCAGCTCCCTGGCAGGGGATTGAACTCATGTTGTAGTGGCTGCAAATAGCTTCATAGTGCTGTGCTTTAACCCCTTGTACCAAACAGAGAGACCCTTATATGCATATTTTAAATTAAAGAAAGATCACGCTCTAGGTATTATTTTGCTGTTTGATCTTTTTCATTAAAGAAGTCTTGGACTCTTCCATATTTATAATATCGATTTACTTCTTAAAAATTTTTTAGGATTGTATTATTGTCCATTGAGGGAATATTGGTTTCCAACACTGTATGATTTAAAGGTACAGGGTCACACCTCTTCAGATTTATGTTACCACACCACACCTACCACCAAAGCACCCTTTTTAGAAGTTGCACCAATAGCATAGCTAGATAATTTGATGAGTAATTTCCATTTATGTATTATTATGTGTAACACAGTTTTACAAGAACTTCTGTGGAGAGATTTAAGGTGGAATTGTAGGATTCAAAAGTATGCACCTTTCTAATTCAGGTAAAATAGCCCCTCCGAAAGGAATTGCACCCCTGCTCATTATTGCAGTGCCAACTTTCCTAACATTAAATTCTGTAAGTTTATTTGATATTTTTCATTCTGAAAGGGGAAAATTTTATCTCATCATCACTTTGCTTTGGCTCCTGACTCATGGTTTGAACATGCTTTTAGGTTTAGCATTCATTCCCCCTTTTTCACTTTTTATGTGAAAATAAGATATGAAATGACTCTAGAATGAAGAACAAAATAGACTTCAGGTATTTAAGAGAAAGACATAATTTTAAAAAAGGAAGAAGGAAAGGAAGGAAGGCAATAGGAAAATAATGGAAAGGAGTGGAAGCCTACTTACTTACTGTTTCTTTGTATTTTGGTAACGTTGTATTTTGGTAACTTTGGAGGGTGGTTAGTAGGGCACAGGCTAAATATTTCATGAAGATCTCTTAGTTTTATTTGTAAAAGGCATTCATGAACAAAATACTGGAGGTAGTTTTTGAAAGCATTTTAGAAATCAGTAGTTTAATTTCTATTTTTGTTACCTGCATATTAAGAATGTTTTGAAAACAAACCTGCAAATGTTCAAGAAACTTGGGTGTTTAACAGAGAAAATTAACAAGGAACCTAACGGAAAGACCAGTGTAGGTGGTTGAATAACTTTACTTTGCAGGCTGCTGCAACAGTCACAGCAAACTTAGGCTGAGGTCACCCACAGCTATGTGTCTCCTGTTCTATTAATAAAGGAAATGTTGACTAGTACACTGGGGATTAGACAGAACTAATTTTCTAGAATGCCACTGAGTTGATCTTTATCTGTAAAGCCAACACAGACATACGAATAGTTAAAACTAGCTCTGAGGTTCTCAGATTTCAGTGGGATAAAGCCTGGTGTTTTATTTCACACCCATAGAACAGCAGCTCTGAAAGGCAAGAAGTCTTTAAAAGTAAAATTTGTGGAAGCTATTATTTCCAACTATTATTGTGTTATTTAGGGTTCTTGGGATTTATATTTTTAAGTTAAAATGAAATTTAATTTTTGCTTAACTAGATTGTGGGCTTCACATTCCATCACTGTGCCCCTAAGAAGTTTGTTACTATGCTCTCTGAGTTTCAAGTTCATGGTGGTTGACCACGTTGGTATGTCCCCAAAGTGCACTGCCCTTTTGGAGACTATGATCAAATCAGTCTTGTCACTCTGACAGTGGAAATGACAGGTTAAATCTAGCCCAGCAATGTGGATTCTTTGTGGTGACCCTTTCAAGTTCAAGAGCAAATTGTTTTACACTGCATGTCCTAAGTGGCTGGTCTATTATGAAAATTGAGTCCTTTAAGACAAATAACTATTATTAAAATCAGGAAATTTAGCTCCCACGTATATGCATATAGCCACTGTTCTGAAAATATATGTATTAAGTGATGGATCATGAAGAGTCAGAATTGACTAAAATTTATCAAAACTCCAGAAAATATTAAATTTATTGTCAATTCTTTGTAATTAAGGTTAACTTTTCTATGATGGCATTATTACTACTTTCTGCATGTACAGGTTATCCTATCCAAATAGGTTATCCTATTTGTGGGTATGTTATTACTCAGATGTATTAATTTAGCTTGTAATCTCCTATTCATCTCATTTTAAGGATGGTAGAAACAGAAGTTGCTCTCTACTGTAAATTTTCTTATAATAAGTTAATTGCAAAGGTGGTGAAGGATGAGACTTATATATTAAAAAATGGTACATGTGGCATGTCAAAACAACATTGAAATTTGGCATCAGTAACTTTGAATCTTTATTCTTAAGTATTACAACTTAACAATTTAAAGAAGGTAAACACGGTTAAAATTTAATCTCTCCTTCAGCAACATCTCGAAATTCATAATGAACTATAACTCTTTTTTTTTTTTTAAAGATTTATTTATTTATTCATACAGAACTAGGGTACAGGTCAGAGATGCGGAGGGTGAGAGGATTCACCAGAGACACAGTGGGGAGCAGAACAGGCGGATCACAGAAGTACACTGCTGAGGGGAGCAGTGGGCGGGTCAGGAGAGGTCTGCCGCGCCATGTGGTCACCTCCGGTGCAGGCGGGGATCGAACTCATGCGGAAGTGGCTTAAGCTTCTTAGTGCAGTGCTTTAACCCGCTGCGCCACCAGGGAGGGCCCTGAACTATAACTCTTTATATGGCCCTTTGTACCTTACAACCACAGTATGCTATTATAGGAGGTAGACTGAGTAGTTGTGGTGTGTCTTAAGAAGTAATCTAAAAATGAGTGGCAGAGGAGGATCTTTCATACTGATGTGGTTCTAAATTTCTAGATGCTGCAGGAGATGGTGTGAACTTCAAGGCATGTCCACTATTGCAGTGATTGGAAATGCTCCACCCACTGCCTGCACATGCCTTTGGCAAGTTCTGCAGGAGACAGAGCAACATCAAGATTGGATATGTAGCCTGTAATTTTTCCCACATAAGATGAATAAAGTAGTGGAGGTAAATATCTAGAATTCTGTTCAGTAGCCTAGCAGTAGGATCTGGAGCAATGAGATTGCTTTAGGCAAGCTCAAAATCTGTATGACCCTTCTAGCCTGCTGGTTTACTTGGGATGGTGATTGAGAAGTGATGTTGGGAATTTCAAAAGGAATCACATAGACAAAATCTTTAAAGTAAATAGAAATAAATTCAGAATCCTTGAGGTGGTAGCGGAAATAATGGAAGTTAATATACTTTAAAATGAGTCTATAATGCTTGTGTTGAATAGATGAGACTGTAAAAGAATAAAATTTCAATAATTTCCTTAAAATGGGGCAGTTAAAATTAAGATAATTCAACAAGTTTCCTTTCTTACCAAGGGAAGTGATTTCTTGGGCAAATTGTGTCAAGTGTTAGAACGTTCTGACTTTTTAATGCCAAAGTGAATTCCAGGCAATCAGCAGTCAGGTTTTATTTTTTTTTAAAGATTTATTTATTTATGCATTAAGAACTGGGGTACAGACCAGAGGTGTGGGGGTTGAGTGGATTCATCAGAGACAGAGTGGGGAGCATACAGGTAGATTAACGAAATACACTGCTAAGGGAGCAGCAGGCAGGTCAGGAGAGGTCTGCCGCACCATGTGAGTCACCTCCCGGGCTGGGGATTGAACTCGTGCTGCAGTGGCTGAGGATAGCTTCATAGTGCTGTGCTTTTAGCCCATAGCACCACCAGGGAGGGCCCGGCAGTAAGTTTTTAACCAAGGCTTTAATATGCAGTTTCTGAAAGTGCTGCCTGAACCCCAACCAACTAATGTGAAGGGTGATTCTTGGAGTCCCCATGTGTCATATTACCAGAGGTCCCTTCTACAGCAGATAATGCTGCCCATGTGGCAGCCCATCTCCACACCTTTTTTTCTGGCAAGTTTCTCTCTGTCTCTATTTTCTATCTTTCCATTTCTGAATTACTCCCTTATGCTTTCACATTAGTAAGTGGTACCATAACTTGCCATTAGTTGCTATTACAGAAAACAAATATGTTCAAAACACATGGGTTTTTAAGATTCTGTGCATGTGTTTTAAGATACTATAATGTCTCTGCTTTGGGTAGGGTGAAAAGCAACTTGAGAAGGTATTACTTAAAGAAATGGTAAATGAAAATGTGCTTAGAATTCCCTTTGATTACTAAAACTATATTTACCATAGCTCTGTGATTCAAAATCCTTATCAATTATCAGAGCTTATTTTAATTTAGTATAGTTTTTTTTTCTTTAGAGGAACTATTCATAAAAATGTATGTATTCTATGTAAGTTTTAGAATAGGAGGCATTATCTTTGTTACTGAGACAACTATGGGAAAAGCCCACACTTCACCAATGTGGCACTGTGGTTAATATTCAGATATTTAAATAATCAACAATTTATGTAGTGGTATTTGTTTGTTGTTAATAAATTTGGAATAGTTGGTAAACTGAAACCAAGAACACACAATAAATTTACCATTATCCCACAGATTATTTATACAAAACTGCATTTCTATTTACTCAATAATCAGAAATGAGCCTTTTTTCTTAGGAAGAAAAAATGAAAACATTTTCTGGGAATAATCCTGGTTTATGTGCGTCAGATGTATGAAGGGTGGCTATAGCGATGGAATAATGGAAGAGAACATTCTGGAGAGCAGTATCACTAGGGGAAGTGGTGATTCTACGTAATTGCCTTATACTTTCTTGACGTTCTTAGGCAAGGTAAGTGCTCTATGTCTTGTGTGATACCTCTTTTCATTTTGTGTGTAATGTGCTTTAATTCCACATGCACTGATTTTGTATGTATAGCACATGTGTATGAGTGAGTGTGTGTGTGTACACACACACACACACATACATATGCATGAAGGTTATACAATATATTGCTTCATAAGGTAATGTAAATTGAAAAGTACACATAAAACAAATCTAACCTATAAATTCAGTATTTAACAAGTAAATTACCTGATAATAGTAAGTGAACTCAGTTCTTAACAAATGCTATAACATGTTTCATAGTTTGTAACAAACATTTTTTTAGATTAAAAAATTGTGTAACATTATACTAATCAGTTATAAAATGGATGAATATTGACATAGTTCTTTAAGAATAAATAAGAAAACCACACAAGTTACCACATTGGCTAAGAACCAACACAAGAGGTTAATTTTGAAGCGCTTCCATAGAAGTTAGTTGAAATGAGATGGAACCTGGAGACTTGGTTGTCTCCAGAATTCTTTTTATCCTGGTGTACATATGTCAGATGTATGAAGGATGGCAACATCAATAGAATAGTGGAAGAGAACATTCTGGAGAGCAGTACCACTAGGGGAAGTGTGATTCTACATAAATGCAGGTCGACTGGCTCCATGCCTCCTATTGAATGGTGGTTGAGATACTGACTAGGGACGTGAAGGGGTAGATATGGATCTTTTTAAATTCCTTGGCCTAGCCCCTGTTTTTTATT
Source organism: Condylura cristata (assembly GCF_000260355.1). Taxonomy (NCBI): domain Eukaryota; kingdom Metazoa; phylum Chordata; class Mammalia; order Eulipotyphla; family Talpidae; genus Condylura; species Condylura cristata. The sequence continues at coordinate 46,444,579 of NW_004567114.1, forward strand.
CCTCTTTCCAGAAGAGCTCAGAAAGGGCTGGTTAGAGTTAGGAAGCAGTATAGTGTAATAGTTATGAGAACGGGCTTTGGAATTTGCAAACTCAATTTCAGTCCTGGCTCTGTCTCATACCAGGTGCCTCTGACTAATGAGCTATTTATTCCCTAAGCTCTGAAAGCAGGAGGAGGATGAGACCTCCCAGGGGTTCTGCAGCTGGCCCCTCTTCTAGAGAAGCCCTCAGTGGGCCAATGGCTGTTATGCCAGAGCCAATGGTGGCCAGAAAGTGACTGGAACAATTCTGGATTTTGTTTTTGCTCAGAGGAGTTTACCTGATCATTAGCCAGTTGGTAGCACAGAATATGTTCAGTTTACCTACTTCCTGTCTAGTGACTTTTCCAGTAACCCCATGAATCACACATTTTCACCTTAACACAGAACCGTGGCCCAGGTGCCCCCAAGTGAACATGGACATGAAAGGCCTGTGTTGACTCTGCCGCCATTTTATTTTGGTCTGAGACAAGTTTCAGGTTAGTAGATAAAACACTCTTGACATCTTTAATACCTTTGGAGGGTCTTTTATAAATAATAGTTGGCAGTGGATAATTTCCCCCTCCAAGCACTGATGACATGTCTAAATTGAATATGGTATGTGGCTGCAGGTTGTTTTTGGAAAGTAAAGGCAAGCTAATTATTTGCTGTACCATCAAATGCCCCTTTCATGTATTTTGCCTCTTAAAAATATGTTGTAAATGCCCCAAAGAACTTGTGGCATCAGTGAGCTAATCATACTCAAAACACTCCTCAGAGTGTGAGAATGCAATGATCTCTGTGGGCATTATGCTTCCAGAAGGAAAGTTTATGAAATCTGAGATTGGGTTTCTCAAGAGTGGTTGGTCCTGGTGGGAGTGACACATAGAGCTAATAAGCACGTGTGCTTTGGCTGTTGGAATGTGATGTTAGTACCATGTTGGAGTGGGGATGTAATTTTATCGAAAAATAGCATATATTAAGTACCGTACATTATACTGAATGTACAATTTGTTGAATTTTGACCCATTGCACATGTTCATGTAACTAATGCTAGAGCAAGAAACAGATACCACCAGAATCTCAGAAATCTTCCTCATAACTGCTTCTAAGGACTGTATTCCCTAAGAAATTATTCCCCTCCCTTCCAACATCATAGGTTAGTTTTGCCGTTTTTGGACTTTAGTCATAAGTATACATACTTTTGTATCTATATTCCTCCCTCAGCATTGCATTTGTGAAATTTGTCCATGTCGTTGCATACAGTGGTGGTTTGTTCATTATGATTATTGTCCAGTGTTGAAAGAATATACTGCTATGTGTATTGGTGAGTGGGTAATTTCCAGTTTTTACCTATCACAAATATCACACAATGTGAATATTGTTGTAAACCTTTTGTATATATGAACATTTCTGTTGGGTATGTTATGAGGGAAAATTACTGAGAACCACAGAAAAGTTCAACTTGAGTAGATACTGCTAGACAGTTTTCCATCATATCTATTACCTTTAAATGGCCCTCCCTGGTGGTGCAGCAGGTTAAAGTGCAGCATTATGAAGCTAGCCACAGTCGTTTCAGCACGAGTTCGAGCCGGGCCAGGGAGGTGACCCATATGGTGCAGCAGACTCTCCTGTCTCTCCCACTAATCTCCTCAGTAGTGTACATCATGCCTGTGAGGCTCCCTGTTCTGTCTGTGGTGAATCCTTTCACCACCCCTGCACCTGTCCTATACCCCAGTTTCTGTATACATAAATTAATCTTTTTAAAAATACAAATATTCATGGAAATTTTTGCTACACCATTGTTTCTGCACTGTACAATTAATGGAAAGATTGAACTGGAATATCGGGGACTACTTCTTTATATCTACTAAGGACTCATGGCTGTGTATAGGTATACATTATATTCCTATATCACTATATTTTCTAGCATTATTATGCCAGTTTGTAATGGTTTTACCTGAATGCTATTGTGTCTTATTAATTCACTGCTCTCAGTTCCTTTTTGCTTTTTAATCACCTTTGTATCCTCACCATCTACTACGATGTTGTAGGTAATATTAACCCCATTTCATAGATGATGTACACAGAAGTCATGTACAAGTAAGGAAGAATGCAAGACCTATAAGTTCTTTAAAAACTGACCATTGACTACTCCTGAAATCAGATCTATGTTTCAAGGGTGCTCACAAGGTTGATAGAGCCCTGTTCAATTCCATAGGGGACAAAGCTTTGCAACAATTTAAATTAAAATGTCTGAGCCGAAGACTTTCTTCTATTTACCCAAATAAATTTACTAACCTCAGTGAGCAGATTAAAGAGAAATGGTTAAGAATAATGGTCCTGGAGCTGGGCCTTCTGCATTTAAATCTCCATCACCCCACCCAGAGAATCAAGTTTCTGCACAAAACACATGAGCCTCTGCACTTGTCCTCAAGCTTCCTTTGCTAGGGTCTTACACAGTTATTTTTCAGTGTCCTCTGCCCAAGAGGAGCTCACTGAGGAGCAGGTACCATGTCGTGATTCCCTCCACTGCCACATGCTGTGCCTTGATGGCAAATAGCAATAAATAATTAAGGGGCAATGGAATGCTTAATATGTTGTCATTTACTGTTTGGATCACATCTACTTTCCAAAGAACCAGAGACAACTTGCAAGAAAAACAAGTGTGAAGCATGGTACATGTGTTTGGGGCGATAGAGATAAGCAGATTACAACATGTAAGCCACGATATCGACTAGAAGTTCTTGCAGTTTAATGTGAAGAGGAAAATATGTAGAGTAAAACTGTCCCATTTTCTAATAGAGAAAATAAATATTTAGAAATTTTTTGACTCTATGAATGTCTTGCCCTCTAGATCGGATAGCTCTTTGAGAGTGTAGAGTATGTCTTATTTAAATCCAAATACCCAGTGCCTGTCACAATGCTTAGTTATGGGGGCTATGAAGGAAAGAAAGAACAAAAGGAAGAAAAAGAGGCGGGAATAAGAGAGAAAATACATTTCTAAGAATTATTCATAAATAAAAATATTAGAGTGATGAAAGTGACTAATTTGTGTTCACCATGGCAGTGTTAGGAGAACACAGAGCACAGCAGGTCAGAGCCGGACTGACCTACTTGGTAAGTCCTGACTCCTTTCCTCACTGCATACATGTCCTTGAGTGACTTACTTAACTTCTCTGGGCATCAATTTCCTCGTCAATCTGTGGATAACTAATACTTTTAAGCTAAACTATATTGTATATTGTATACTGCTGTATTATACTGCATAACTTAACTGATGACAGTTACCCATTTATCTATACATTTTTGTTAGGAGCTACAGTGTGTCAGTTCTGTGTGCAGGAGCTTGCATTCTAGGAGGGTAGGGAGACAGAAAACAAATTGATACTCATCAAATGTCAGAGCAGCAAGTGCTGTGAAAACAAACAAGAAGAAAGAGGCAAGGCTTGAGTAAGTCACAGTGGGAGTGCCCAGGCCACTCTCTCACACATCCTACTCACAGAAGGTACCTGGGAGAGATAGCCTCTGAGCAGGGGTTTGAAGGTAGAAGGGGGGCCCTCCCTCGTGGCTCAGTGGGTTAAAGCACAGCACTAAGAAGCTTAAGCCACTTCCTCATGAGTTCGATCCCCACCTGCCCTGGAGGTGACCACATGCCGAGGAAGACCTCTCCTGATCCGCCCGCTGCTCCCCTCAGCAGTGTACTTCATAGATCTGCCTGTTTTGTTCCCCACTCTGTCCCTGGTGAATCCTCTTACCCTCCACATCTCTGGCCTGTACCCCAGTTCTGTATGAATAAATAAATAAATCTTTTAAAAAATAATAATGATGAAGAAAGAAGGGAATGGAGCACAGACATCCCAGGAGAAGCCTCTTGTGAGAAGAGTGAGTGTAAAGGCTTTGCAGCAGCCCGCTGTATGTCACTAGCTTGGCAAGGAATCCAGTGAGTCTGGAATATGGGAGGCTGGAGTGGGAACTAGAGGGGAGATCACAGTTTTTAGATTAATTCTGTATGTGGTAGAAAATTGGACGGTTTGGAGCATGGGTAATGGAACCCAGTTTATAGTTATAAAGGATAGTTGTAGCTTCTGGTTGTTTTGTGGAGAAGAGATGGTTGCAGAATGTAAGGAGAAACAAGAAGGACAATTAGGAGGCTCTTGAAACAGACACACTAATAGTGGCTTAGACTAGGGTCCTTGTAGTAGAAATTTGAATTAGGATACAGATGATGTGGATTTGATTCAGTTTTCACTTTGATGGATGTAGACATAAGAGAAAGAAGAGTGAAAATAAACAAATTTTTTGGCTCAAGGAATTATGTCAACAGGAGTTGTTATTGACTAAGATAGGGAAGAGATGAGAAAGATTTGTTATGGGTGGTGAGCTCCCAAGCTACTCCTTCTGGCACTGGAAAACAACTTGTCAACTGTCTTTCACGGTGATTTCAATATGCATCTTTTTCCTCAGAGGTGTTTAGATGCAATAAATAGTTTCTTATTTTTATACATATTTCACAGCAGGTGCTTTCTTACAATGTTACTTATATCTGAGTTCTCCACAATGAGGTGCATACATGCATATTTTGCTGGTGCAGTGTTGCCTAGATGTTTATGGAGGGGAGGTGATATAATTTTGAGGTACCAGCCCCATTCTGCTCAATGACAAGTTGTTCCATATGGATAATTTATTCCAGAATTATCTTGTTTTCCACCTCAGACATATTTCTGTGCCCATATTCAAAACCTATATAACTTGTTGATCACCTTGGTATAAATTAATGTGGCATTTTCCAGTGTATCCTTTAAGTCCAAGAGACAATCACAAAAAGTATTCAGTGATCAAATAAGTTTAAGAAAAGCTACATTCTGTGTTTTCTAAGAAATCTCACAGAAGAAGCATGTTTAAATCCGTTCAAGGATGTTCAAGATTTACTTTTCCATAAAACAAACTTTCATTTTATAGAACTAGTACTTCAGAGCTTACACTTTAAGAAAATGTTGAGTGGGCTGACAACATCTTAGGCAAGAAATCTAGAGAAATGATGAAGTTGCCATCATTTGTGTAATCTTAGGCAAGTCAGCTACTTTTTGTTTCATTATTTCTCATTTGTAAAGTGGAGGTAATAACTGAATCTCCTAGGATTACTTTGGGCTTCATTCAGTATCTCAACATATAAAATATAAATGAAAGCACTTTACATAGGTTTAAATAATATAGTTTTAGGCCCTCCCTGGTGGCGCAGCGGGTTAAAGCACAGCACTGAGAATCTGAAGCCGCTTCCGCATGAGTTCGATTCCCGCCTGCCCGGGAGGTGACCACATGGCGTGGCAGACCTCTCCTGACCCGCCCGCTGCTCCCCTCAGCAGCGTACTTTGTCGATCTGCCTGTTCTGCTCCCCACTCTGTCTCTGGTGAAGCCTCTCGCCGCCCCTTAGCCTCTGGCCTGTACCCCAGTTCTCTATGCAAATAATAAATAAATCTTAAAAAAAATAATATAGTTTTAAATCTTTTTGTGTATCTTCTAACAAGTGTTCACTTCTCTCTCAAGCATAGTCTGTAGAAATATTCTCAACTTACACAGTAATTTGATTGTTCCATTTCCCTCACCAACTGTTTAGTGTGTACTTACTATCCATAGCTCATGTCTAAACTCGCTCCTCCAGGATATCATTCTAATTCAGCTTCCTCTTCTCTCTCCCCTCTGGACTACTTGGTGTCCTGTTGAAAAAGCCTGCTTCTGCTCTAGTGTATAGTTCTGCAAGTGTACAGCCCATGTCTTCAGAGCCTGGCACACACTAGGGATCCAATTAATATTGGACTGAATCCTAAACTGTTTCATTTCTAAGAAATTACATCATCCTGTTTTCAATTTTGGTTCCCACAATATTGGGACAGGGAAACTCTTTCCTTCATCTTGAGTGTGTTTATCATCAAGATTCCCACAACATAATCCTTTACTGACTTAGCTTTGGTTCTAGTTCTGAGGGAAAAAAATGTCCTGTGGTTCAGGAACTGGCTGCTTTCCTCCTGAGATTGGGGCTGCCTCTCCTCTCATTCCTTCCTTTTCTCTCAGTGAAGTCAAATGCTAGTCCATAGAAGTAGGAAAGAATTCCAAGTCTTCCTTCTTCCTTTGGAATTACTCACTCATTTTTTACCTCTACTTTTCTTCTCTTCATATATTCTGAATGTACTTGTGACCACATCTGTGGACAGACACTTTTGAGGAGAAAGAGCCTATGGCTTTCTTCCTTAAACTGTGAATCTTAAATGTTGGCTAGCTGGTTATCTAATTTCTGAGATTACTATTCTCTTTATTATGCTTTTTTTCCCTCCCTTATTGCATTGCTTAAATGTCTTGGCTTCATTATTAAGATTTCTATAAGACTATTTCCCCACCCAGACTGTAGCCTGTGGAAGTTAAGGAGGAGAGAAGAAATATTCAAAGAGTATAAAGGAGAACCAACAGGATGTAAAATAGCCAATGGCATTAATCAACAAATTGTATTCGCTGTTCTTCATAATGCATGATTATGCTATCTTTCAGATGAGAAAACAGTCAAAAACGGTTAAGTAACTTGCCAAGCCAAATATGAGATCAACTTTGAAACCTGGACATCTGGCTCCAGAGGCCCTTCTTGAACCACAGTCCACAAACAATACAGGCAGTAGATACCATTATACTGATGCTGAGTGTCTATAAGGACTTGATGAAGGCTGACTAGCATGATTTCAATATTGTGACCAAGTAAGGCACAGAAAACTAAGATAGTACAGGTTGGGTGGACCAGGCAATGGACATTAGCTGAACAATGTCAGAAATAAAGGCTTCTGGTATGAATGAAGACACTAGCTAGCCAAGAGAAGGGGTGATACACTGTGAGGGCAGGGAGAGTAGAATTCATCTGTGATAATGACAGGAATAGAGATATTGGAGAGATAGTATGGTAGAATGGTAAAGATTAGGATAGAAGCCTGCTTTGCCAATCTTATCGGACTTTGTAGGTAGTTCAGCTATTATAGGGTTCAAAGTGCCTTAGTTGACTGTTCCAAGAGTAACCAGCTAACTCTTTATCATGTTCCTATTCTCTTTTAAGGACTTTTTCTAAGTGTTTAGAGTCTGTAAAAAATTTCTAATAAATGTGGCAACTTTAGGAGAGAGTCATCAGCTAATAAAGCAGCATAGTTCCCAAGGAGAATAAAAAAGCTTGGCACAACTTGAGTACTTCAAATTGTCTTATGTCCTGTTATGGTTAGAAAGTGTGATATTTTAAATTTATTCTTTCAGTAGGTTTCAACTCAATAAATATGAGGGTTTTTTTGACAATACTGTATATGTGGTTATAGTTTGCTTTTGAGTTTATTTTACTCAAGAGATTTAGGAGTTCTCCCCATATCCACACCTCTGCAAGAATTATTTCGTTCAAGAGAAAACCTGGAAAAGAGTTTTCGACATTCACATTGAGTTTATGATGTAGAAGCCATCATTTCACCCCTATATATTACCTCAAATATAAAAAGGTAATTAACTTAAAGGAAAACATGTTGTATAATATGAAACATTAAGAGCAGGGATAGTTACCCAGGACACCAATACATAGTACAAAAGCACACCTCCATGACAGTTGAGCTGCTTTGCATAGGACCACAAAATCTACTCCACATGGCAACATGATCTCCACAGGCCTGCCAAGAGCAGTGGATCCTGTTATTGTGCCTTTCAGTGCACAAATAAAGATCTCGGTCCTTCCTCCCCATATTTCCCCCTCCAACCCCCCCCATGTTTGATGCAATCAGTGTTTGGTACATATTTAAATAACATTTATTTGAATTGTGAATTATTAACCTGCTTGGGGTGCCTGGAGCATTCAATGTTTTGGCTAGACCCATGCACTAAGAGAGTATGTTAAATTGACAAATGTTAATCTATTCATTTGATATTATAAAAGGCATAAAAGTTAATGACTTGGCTTTTTAGGACCACAATCTATTAAGAGAGCCAGCACTACACAGACGAGAAATTTGATGAATAGTCAAGAGACTCAGATTCCAGTCCAGAGCTTGTCTTTGGCCCACTGTGGGGAGTGGGCTAGTCATTTTGAATTTTCATTTCAGTTTCTTTATCTTGCCTATAACAACTTAACAATTCATAATGACAGAGAAAATTTGTTTCCCTGGAAAACCCTGAAGGATACTTTCAGGTAGAATACATACTGAACAAGAACATATGCCAATGTAGAATTACTTAGACATGACTAAAGCACGTTTTTCATGTACTCAAAGTGTTTCATTGCTTAAAGGACTCTCAGAGCATACATAAGGTGCAATTTGCTTAGAACACTGATGCCTTGGAGAGGCTGTGAAAGGTCAGAGTCTTACCTTAATATTTAAAATTGCTGAATATTTGGAAAACATCTCCAAAAACAATTGCATATCAGAGCAGAAGGAGATAATTTAATCCTCTCCTTAATTTGTCTTTATTTGTTTTCAGATTTTCTTTAAATATGAAAGGAAGTCATATATGTGTGAATGTTGTTGCCCGAGATTTGCATTGTTTATTTCAGGTAAAATGTTGCCGTCACAACTATAATTCTCACTACATATTTTTCCCTAATGAGCTTGACTCAAAAACTCACACTACTTCTTAAGCATAGTATGTATTATTTATTATAGGAGTGGAAACCTCAAAACTGAGGAGCAAAATAAAATAGACTTCAGCTGAAGTCAATGCTGCTAACTAAAACGCCCTATCAGAGGCTGGAAGGGTGGGAGGCAAGTCTGTGTGACATCTACTCATACCATCACAGGCAGGTTTGAAGCACTGGCGCTAATTTTATGGGAACTTCATTCAAAGCTCCTCTGAGCAGATAGCACTCTGAGATTAGACGATGAAGGCTTTTCCTAGAAGAGGCCATGTTAGCTTCAAAGGCAAGTAACCAAAGCAGTTACACAAGACACCATATTAAATGCTCCACTACCTTGCATTTAACACTTGGTTAAATGCTCCACTATCCTTGGCTAGAAATTCCTAATAATTTTTGAACAAAGGGACCAACATAGCTGGTCCTGGAAGAGAACCAGGTGTTGAAGAAAATGGGGAGGGATCTAGAAGGGGTAGAGTAACCCTGTCTCATTCATATGCAAACCTGAGTTAGAGTGAAGTGAGAGGAAAGGGGGGTGGATGGGAACATCCTAGACAGCAGTGTAAATTAAGGACCATCTGGCAAGGCCATCACACAATGGCCTTCTTAAGCCCGATTGGTGATCAGCCCATTTTGGTGTGTAACCCTGGAACCTGGCGACCTCTGTATCGCTGCTGGCCCCATCATTACCCGGAAAAGCTGTGGGAGGCCTGGTCTCAGCACAACACCAAGAGGGATTTCACAATAGCATCTGGGCTCCTGGGTCATTTATTTACCCTTTTCTTGGAAGTTTTCAAAGTACAGGTTCATGACTCCACATAACATTCCTTTTTTTTTTTTTTTTTCATGACTCCACGTAACATTCCTACCCCCCCCCCGTGCCG
>NW_004567114.1:46455035-46456066 GCF_000260355.1 Condylura cristata
GGGTCTAAGCCACCAGAGGTACAGAGGTTAAGAGAGCTCACCAGAGATAGAGTGGGGAGCAGAGCAGGCAGATCCATGAAGTACATTGCTGATGGGAGCAGCAGGCAAGGAGATGTCTTCTGTGCCATGTGGGTCAACTCTCTGGTCTGGAATGGAACTTGTACTGCAGTGGCTACAGATAGCTTCATAGTGCTACACCCCAAACCTTTGCACCTCCAAGGAGCTGGTGCAACAACCTTTTTCAAGCTAATAATGATCTTTCTGTGCCACTTGTATTGCGGCAATCAGGCGCAGGGCCTCCAAGCCCCAGGCAAATCTTTACTGTCTCTGGGCCCTCTGGCATCCTCTCCTGGTCTCGCCACCACCCACTGCCACTCGGCCTTCCACTACCCTCAGGGTCCAGACACAGGTGTGCCCACTTACATCTGCACCATACTCTAGTGTCCATCAGGCATATGTGTCCTGACCCTAAACTCCCAAGTGTCTACTGCATTCAAGGCCACAGGTGATAGTCACAGAGGCCACCAGCACAAATGCTTGAGCCATCTTCATTTACCCTACAAATGCTTAGAGGAAAAAAATACACAACAATAAATTGTGAAAGAAAGCTATATTCACTACCATACATGAATTGTGAATGTGTATTATATGTGTTTGTCCTTTCATTCTAAGGCAGAGTTCACAACTTTGGAATTACATTATCATCACCTGGGGAGTGTCTTAAAGTCCTGCAACCACATATCCACATACAAATTATATCAGAATCTCTGGTGCTAGGACCCATCAGTGTTTTTTTTGTTTGTTTGTTTGTTTTTGTTTTTTGTTTTAATTTAAATACTTTTTTATTTTTTACATCATTCTCACATCAGTGTTTTAAAAAAGCTTCCAGGTAATTCCAGTACACTGTTTGGTTATAATCTTCTTAAACACTATACCACATTATGTATTTTTAATTTGAGCAATGACAAGTGAAACACTTTTTTTTTTTTTAAAGATTTATTTATTTTTGCATACAGAACTGGGGTACAGGC
>NW_004567114.1:46457192-46460759 GCF_000260355.1 Condylura cristata
CCCCCCCCCCCCCCCCCCCCGTGAGTATGCAAAGTTGCGGGTGAGAGAACAGAGGAGGGGAGCCAAACTGCAGACAGAATGTTTTGACCTCCAGTGAAACTTATTTTGTCCTCCAGTGAAAAGTTACCTGAAGAAATCAAACCCAATTGTGAGCCACTTCATGAGTACACTTCACAAACTCTCGAGTCCCTAAATAAGGACCAAAAGGACCTGTGTAAAGGAAACATACATTTATTTTATTCTTTCTTTTCTCACTAAGAAACTGATTCTTTTCTTTTCTCTACCTTTTGCCCTTGTCCTCCTCCCCCAAGGAGAATCAACAAACAAACAGATGCAGAATATTTAAGATATCAGATGTCATGCATTTTCTTTTCTAGACTTTTTGTAAATTGTAAAACAAGTGACATAACAAGACATGTTTCCTATTCTCAGTATCTGGCCAACTCAGAATTAATTCATTATTCAGCCAACACTTAGCATACACCCAAGAGAAGTCAGTTATTAGATAGTGAGGTCCTTTTTTACAGAACTTCTTATCCCTAAGGTTACTAGGTTACTAATACTACATGTAACTCATTCATCAGTAGGTGCAAATGAAAAAAAAAAAAAAACTCTTCCCCTTACCAACACAATGTAAAAACTCTCAATGCCTTCCAGTAAGTTGTCTTTTCTTGTTTTTGTTGTTGCAGCAAATTTTCATCAAGTATAGACATTTTCATGTGTCCGATAAATGTAGGCAAGAGACAATCCAATGGTCACATTTGGGGGACTGATGAAACATTCCTTTTCCTTCTTATAAATTCACCCAGAAGTACACAAGCTTTCTGAAGATCTTTTTTTATGCAGAGGCTATATGAGTCCCATGTTAGTTAACATTTATGATTAAAACAACGATAAAATTTATTGTCTGGAAATGAAAATATCAATCCCTCCTACCAAATTTATCTGTTGTGCTTTGGTGCAACCTCAATCAAAATGGAGTTAATCAGGAGTGACCTCATAGGGTCACTAACTCTAAAATTAATTCTGGTTTTAATGATATATGTCTCTAATTTATACCTAAAAGTGTGGACCACCTGTGTTGTTAACTGGTTGTGATCATCTTGAGACCTAAGGGATTTGTATCAAGAGAATATCCAGACATACAGGATACATGTTTCTTTAAAGTGATGCTGTAAAAATTATTTTCTCAATTAAATCTAAGTGATTCACTTTTATTCTGTAAAGCCATAAAACTTGTGGCTTTGAAATGATTGAATATATGTTTGTGATTTGTTTTCACTAGTCTCTTTCCTCATTACCCTTCTCCAATGACACCATTCATGTAGCATAACCACAAGATTTTGAAAGTTTAAAGCACTTTTCTCAGACAGAGCCACATTTGGCACTGGGTTGTAGATATATAATTTTATAGATTATAGCAGTATTAATTAGATATATTCTGGTGAGCAAGAAGTAAATGTTTATGATTATTGTCTAAAGCCAAACAGGAAAATGTAAAAGCAATAATAAATATGTTCTCTCTCATTCCAATATACCAGCTTAGGCAAATTTTTGGCTGGAAAAGCATAAGTGAGTAATTAGATAATTGCTGCCTTGATTGAGCTTAATAGGAAACATTTCAATTAGGCTAAAACTACACAGAAAGGAAGTGGGTTTTTTACAAAGGGAAACATTCCTTGTCATGCAACTGTCAGCTTGTGCCCACACTAAGAGATGGGATTAAGTGGATCTCTGCAAAGGAAACAAAAAAGAAATGATTGCAGTAATTAGAACTATACTTAAACACTGTGTCTTCTGATAGAATTTCTTGATGATTCCAGCTTCGATAACGCAGCCCCTATAAATGTCTTGCCTGTAACAAATTACAGCCTTAAATCTGTGGCAAAACAAGTTCCTGGGAAAAAAAAGTTATGATTTTCTCATACTACAAAAACTAACATTCTAGAATTGCAGGCCTCTTCTCCAAGCCACCTGCATGCTAGCAAGCTAGCAAGTAATCAGAAAAGCCATTTGGGGCTAGTTTGCATGGTTAATAGTTTCTCCTTAGGATACCTTGAGTCTGTGTATCCAGTTGCTGACTCAAGGCTTGAGCCAGATATAAAAAAGCTCCTTTGTCAGAATAAGTGTCCAGGGAATAAGAGTCTCAGAATAAGTGTCCAAGTGTGATGTGACTTCTCTCACCAGTGTGCACAGGGGTTTTATCCACAGGGGGATACCTGGTCCCACCCAAGGTGGTTATATTCATGGGGATGATACACAATTATTACTGATGCCATTTCATGGCCCCCAGAAAGTTACAAAATGGCTAACTCAAGGACATGTAATAAATCACTGTTGCTTGATACTGTTTTATATGGAGAAGATAATTGTTTGAGTTCTTGCTAAAGGAGAAACCGAGAAGACCTGATACAATATGAAATTATTATAGCATCTCCGAATAAATGTGATATTTAACCAAAATCTCGTTAGAATCTTGTTAAGACAAAAAAAAAAAAGTTTCCATTGAAGAGATGTTGATTGCAAAGCACTGATGTTACTGAAACAGCCCCAAAGCTGGATGGGCATCCTTTTCCAACAGTGTACCTGCTGTATAGAGAAGTGATCAGAACAAACAGGTTAGCTCTGAAGAGCAGCATTAAAGAGACTACTGCATTCCTTGTGTTGTATGTTAGTTAAGAATGATGACTGTGGACTGGGTAGGCTGGATTTTAAATTTGTGCTCTGGTGTTAGCTGTGTGATTTGGGGAAATTTCCTGGCATTCCTCAGTTTCCTTATCTACAAACTGGGTATAATAATATTACCTTTCTCCTAGGATTGTGATGAGAGATGAATAAAAATGCTGATAATGTCTTATTACAATTAAGCCCATAAGAATTCTTGGCTATGATTAGTATAAAGTGGCTGTCTTTATAAGAGTACACAGCTCTTAAGAGGTGCTTTTTTTTTTAACATTTATTTATTTATGCATACAGAACTGGGGTACAAGCCAGAGGTGCAGAGGCGGTGAGAGGATTCACAGGGACAGAGTGGAGAGCAGAACAGCCTGATAGATGAAGTATACTAGTGCACTGCGGAGGAGAGCAGCAGGTGGGTCAGGAGAGGTCTCCTGCACCATGTGGATCACCCCTGAGACCAGAGATCAAACTCGCTCTTAAGCTGCTGCGGCTCGCTTGCAGTGCTGCATCCTTACCCATTGCGCCACCAGGGAGGGCCAAGAGGCGCTTTTTGAAGTCATTTGTGCCAAGGGTTACTTCACAGACCCTCTAACCAGTAGCCAAGTTCTCAATTTGAATGCCAAGTACCGAAACCACCTCTTGCCAATTCGGTCAGAAAGAATGTACAGTTGGTGGGAAGCTTGTGGAACCAAGACTGAGATGAACTGAAACCGCAAATCTAGAGGTGCCACCCACAGCCTCCCCACATCTGGTCATTGTTACTCGGTGACCTGAAGGATGAACGATCTCCCGTTCTGACCAATAGCATTGTACAGAAAGCACAGCGCGCACTCATACAGGGTGAAGAATCAGTTATGTTCTTTCAATGCTAATTGACTAAAAATACCC
>NW_004567114.1:46461114-46501582 GCF_000260355.1 Condylura cristata
GTATAAATATGGAATAAATGGTCTGCTATAGTACATACGTCTCCTGTCTACCAAATTCAGCCTCCACCTCAAGCTAACAGAACTAAGAGATTGATTTCATTTTTCCCTCTTTATCCTACCATGTATGCTCTGAGCCATTAAATAGCCATAGACTGGAAAAATAGGAAACATTCACAACTTGGTTAATTCTTAGATAATCAAAGGCCTGTTTACCCTTCAATCTGAAACATAATAGCTAGATTTGGAAACATTGCATTACTCCCAACAATTTTACTCTTTCTACTATGAAGGGAATACAATCTTGAAAAAGAGAGATGGACTGAGCATTAACTTACCAAATACCAAAATACTAGAATTTGAAACATGAGAAAGACTACTTCAATAAAAAGGAATTCAAGTGGCAAACTCACAAACCTTGCATCATATCAAGTACTTATGAAAAAAAAATTGAAATAACTTTCTTAAATCATTTCCAAACTACCACTGCCTCATAGTAATAAAAACAGGAAACTGGTCAATTAAAAAAAATAAAGCTTATTTGAAGGAAAAACTGTAAGCTGTGAAATAGAATGATTTGCCTTAATTTTTCCCCAGCACAAGTGAATAAAAAATCCCACCTATTCACTATAAAATTAAAGAGCTTGGGACCTTGTTGATTTTTTTTTTAATGAGATACTTAACAAAGCAATACTTTGTAGTTATGTACTAAACATGGTAGTTGAAGCTTTCTTCAGAGGATACATGTGTAAGCATTGTGTGTACCCTGTGAAGAATTATTTCTAATTTTTGCTCTCTGCTTAGAACAAACCATGTTAGATTAAACAGAAAAGGATTTCAGATTTTTAATTGTGTTTGAAGCCCCCTTCGTATTTCTTTCTTTGGGGAGGTAACATACTACCAGCAAATGGAGGAGAAGTGGAGTGAATGGGAGAGGACCACAGATCAACTCCTGGGTACAGAGCTGGGGATGGTTCCAGGGAGTGAGCTAGGCCCATGGTGAGAATGACAATGGTGCTGTTGGGTACTGGGAGGGCTGGTGGAGTTTGTGAGACCTCTTTCTTTCTTGAAGAAGTTGATAAAGATTTTTTTCACTGTCCCCATCTGTCCTTAGACTGATTATAAACATTTGTTCCCCTAGGGGGAATGTCAGTCTGAAACTCCAGGTGGCATACTGATGTGGGGAGCAAGATTCAGGTGTTGATTGTGTCTTAAAGTGAAAAGGCTGGTCTTTCTAGTCTCGTCTTTCTTACGTGGTTCTGCTTTCTGTAGTGTATCCTTTCTCCAGGAACCCCCTCCACTGAGAGTCAAACTTTATGACAGCAACTTGACTTGCTGCCAGAGAAGCTGGAAATGAAGGATATTTAAGATAAATATCAATGGTGATTTTTTTTCCTGGTCACTCTCTTGCGCTCTCTCTTTTTTAAAAAGAAAAGTCATATGCTCATATCCTAACTTGTCCCAATAGAGAGTCAATTACAACCAGTTGGCTATAAATCCAATCCAAGAAAAACACTGAGCAAGGGAACTGTAGCATTAGATACCAAGAGGCTCAGAATCACTATTAATGTTAAGAACGTGTCAGCTGTGAACTCAGGGCCTTTAAGCGATATTTTAGGACCTGGTGTTTCCCAACATAGCCCCAAATGAATAAAAATTAACCAGGCATTTTTGCATGGTTAGGTATTTGTTTCTGGAAACCTTTTAAAACTAAAACAAAATCATAGCTGAGACTTCATAAATAACATGGTTAAAAGTTCATTAACAGGCTGACCATAATCAACAGTAAGCTGTAAAAGGTTGGTTTGGACTAGTTCTTTTTCTACCCAGTGTCTGTTAGATCATCCTCTCTCCACTATTATGTGCCTAGGCAGCTTTTAACATCCACCACTTTCCCCCACAATATTTAAGGGGGAAAAAAAAGTGTATGTTAAAAGAGAGGGTCTTCCCCAAGTTCATGGTAGTATTAACAGTAACTATATTTTAGAAATTAAAAAAGTTTTTGGAGGTGGCCGTCGAGGGAATTTTTTGAAATATCTATACCTTACCTGCTGAATAGTCAGTTTTGAAAACTAAAAATAAAGTTAAGAAGATTTAATGCGATGAATATTCTTCATGCCAGCAAGTCACTCACCAATTGAGAGCTAAGCCAGCATTTTTTTTGGTTCTTCATCCAGGTGAAAACTAAGATCTAGTTACTTCATCCTATTCATATATCCAATATGAGATAGGATAATTTAACAAGGAAGATAATAAAGATCCCTTGCCAACTGGTAGTATCTGCTTTGAAAAAAAAAAAAAAAATGCTTGCGTTCTGTAAGGTGTTTTGTCTTCTAATTAGTTTCTCAAAGACATTCTGCAGTGTACTAGAATTCCGTGTTTTTTGTTCTGTTATTACCAAACCGTGATGTTTCGCAAGTCTTTACTCCTCTGTGGGCCTTAGTTGTTAATCTATGAATCAAAAGTGTTTAATGGAAGGTTTAGATAACCATTTCCAAGTCTTACATTCCAGCATCTATAGCCACACTAACCATTAAATGTAACCTTGGCAGTGAATCAGATTTAGCTAGGGGTCTTTAAAAATCCCAAATACCTGGGCCCCATCCCACAGAGGTTCCAATTCAGTAGGTTTGAGTGAAGCTTTTAAAAGCTTTTAAGAAGTTGTTGTATATTTAGGGGTGAGATTATAAGAAATAGTTAATTCCTTGCTAGGCTCTTCTGTATTCCTGGATAGAACATCCCGATCGAATTTGTTGAAAGGTGCTGAAATAGACCTCATGAAACTTTCCCATTTTGCCATCTGTTTCTTGTGTATCTATCCCCACAGGCCAGCCCTTTGAAAGCCTCATGTTTTCTTATTGTCACATTACAAACAGGTAGGCTTCTTATATGTCAAGTCACCAGCCAGATAAATGGTGGAGGGTGTATGTATTTACTGTAACTTTCAGATACTGTGACCTGTGGAAGAAGCATGTCTTATTTTTACCTAATTCATGAAATTGTCATAAGAGAAAATATTCAGACTTGATAGGAGGGACTAGTCAGGAGATAAAGAAGTATCAGGCAATTTTGCATTTAATCCTAGCTACTAAGAGACATCAGTATTCCATTTTACAAGTAAGAAAAGTGTATTTCATTGACATTTAGCTTATCCAAGTTTGTACAGGTAATAGGCAGTGGGAGTGGAATAGGTGTATCTAACTCCAGATTCTGTAATTCCTCATGAGAACATATTTCTGTAGGGAAGGAAAGGGCCATTCTGTGAAACGGAACTTTTGACACTCACACTGCCTGTCTAGCTGGAGGGCTGTCCATGGTACTCCCATCCTCCACTCCATAATTCAGGAGAACTTAACTTGGAACTTTAGGAAAATAATGAAAAAGAATATTCTGGAATGGTCAACTCTGTATAGTAGAACTACCATAAGGACATAAGATAAACTCTTAAACCAATTGGAAGTAGCATAAATAGGTACCATTTTTCTGTAAAATAGGTCGTATATCTCAGGAATCTTAATGACATTCACATCCTTTCACCAAGTAAGTCCGTTTTTAGGGACTAATGATCAGCATGGACTGAAAATAATATTCTTCAGAATGTTATGTATAATAGAAAAAAGTGGAAACAATCTAAATATTTAGTAAAGTTAAATAGTCCACAACACTTAAGTACATCCATATGATGAAATATCATGCAGCATCAAAAATAATGCCTATAAAGAGATTTTAATGAGGTGAGGAAATATTAATGATATTGTGTGAAGAAAAGATACCAAATTATAGGGTATGATCTCAGCTATGAAAATAAGGCATGGAAGCATGAAAAACATCAAAATGTTAGCAGTAGTTAGCTCTAGGTAGGATTATGAAGTTTATTTTCTTTATTTTTTTATGTATTTAAGATATTTTTATGTATTACTTTAATATATGGGAAACACATTAAAACACTTGTTAAAAGTAGAATCTAGAGTTTGGTTAGGAAAAGCAGATTGGGCAAATTTAAATCAGGAACAACAGAATAAGAGACCCGAGTTCTAATAAGCAAATCCACAAAACATCGCTTACTTTGATAGAAATTTTACTTCTCTGGACCGTATTTGCCCCTGTGTGCCAAATTAGGGAACTGGATCAAAGAAATAGGAATGCCTGTTGTATCTTTAACATTGAAGACAGATATTCCTTCCATAAAGAATTCCTATTTTCTGATAAGAACAGAAGATATATCATCCAATAAATTCTCTAGTTTTTGTTTTGTTTTGCACTGAAATAGAAAAGAAAGTCTGTAACAGAAATCTCCATAGCATTTCAAGAACATTAAAATTAAGACACCTCTCCTGCTACCAGTTTTAGTGCATTCTGACTATCATGTTGACACAATCGACCTTTCCCTTTTATCCTCCTCTCCCTCCACTTCCGATAACCATGATACTTATTACAAAATCTAAGAGTTGCTTTTGTTGTGATTTGTTAATTCACTTGTTTTGGTTCTTTATATCCCACATCTGAGAGAAACCATTCAGTGATTATCTTTCATTTTTTCTGATTGAAATATTTTACCAAACAAAAATAGAAATGATAAGAACTTGTCTTTTTTTCTTTTTAAGAAAACATCAAACAATATTAAGCTTTACTCTTTTTCTCACTTCCTTAAATTTGTTCTATAAGTAAATGGAGTCATTTTCAATGAACAAGTCCCAATTGGGTGCAGGCAAGTATAATGAGATGGTTCTATATCACTGCTGGAAATACATATTGGTCACTTGTCTATGGAGGTGTAATAGTGTATAGAAAGCCCCTGAGAATTTGGAAAGGAAAGAAAGATCTGAAATGTAACAGTACCCTCTTTAGTGGGGTACATTGTTTCACACTTGTTCCCTAAGTCTGTCTTTCAAACAGTATCACAAAATACCAGAGCCTTTGCAATTCTTTACTTTCAACATTGTCACTTACATAACCTTGTTAGGGCAAATGAAAGGAGTTAATTATCCAGAATCCAGTAGATTTTACCACTATTCTGGAATACTTGCTTAGTTACATGGAGTAAGAAAGGCAGGGGATAGGGCCCTTTTGTCTGTTTTAATCCCCACTTTATGCTAACACCTAGCCTATATCTGGCATTGAGTAGACATAAAAAATATTTGTTAAGTAAACCCATCAGAATCATGCAAGTCATACTGGCTTTGTTCTTTCCCTTCCATATTTAATTTTAGATTTTAAGGAAGGGAACGAATGGCATTGAACTAAGCAAGTGAAGCTAGCGAAATGAACTGCTCACTGGAAATGCACCCAGTCTTGTTTTCATGTTTTCAAGACTCTTGAATATCAAGCAAAAAGCAAAGTGACTTTCTTTAACAACAACAACAACAAAATACAATTTATAGGTAGTAAGGTCTAGTAATATTTAACATCAGATGCATATTTTTGAGTATTACTAGTCATATTTTATGGTGAGTTGTAGTCATTTCTTTGGCTTAGTTTGAGAAAAATTCAAAAGAAATGAATCTTTACTGTTGAGTTGGAAAAATAGAGTGGCACAAACAAGTGTGTTCCCTTAAATAAGGGCTATATAATTAGTAAATTATATTTGCATTAGCCAATTAAAACATCAATTGACTTAAGTAATACACTAGAAACTTTTGTAGTTAAAAATCCCATTACTCGGCCCTCCCTGGTGGCGCAGCGGGTTAAAGCACAACACTAAGAAGCTAAAGCCACTTCCGCATGAGTTCGATTCCCGCCTGCCCCGGAGGTGACCACATGGCGTGGCAGACCTCTCCTGACCCGCCCGCTGCTCCCCTCAGCAGTGTACTTCGTCCATCTGCCTGTTCTGCTCCCCACTCTGTCTCTGGTGAATCCTCTCACCCTCCCCATCTCTGGCCTGTACCCCAGTTCTGTACCAATAAATAAATAAATCTTTAAAAAAAAAATCCCATTACTCATACATTGCTGTTTTAAAAATATTTTATTCCCTGTTTCATGTGTGCAAGCCTAATAGAATAAAAATGAAGTGATTGTGTGTGATTTTGAATAATATTTTTCCTATTTTTGTATACTGTGAGTTTATTTATTAAGGAATGCTCACACATACAATGACGCTGGGAATAATATGCAATGAATAATTTTAGTTTTTAAGTGAGTCACACTTTCTGTGAAGTGCATTTTGAAACAACTTCCTGTTGGCATTAATTCTTTTACAATGAGTTTAAAAGATTGCAAAATCAGTTCTAACATTTGGTTTGATGATCAAGTTTTTTACTGTTGCCTCTATGTATTAAGATGACATATTGTTGACAGTAATAGATATTCTCCATGTTTTACATGCACTTTCTAGACAATTTGACTATATAGGGTCTCTATACTCATAATCCAAAGAACATAAAATCATAAGGATGATCAGTAGAACACTTAGAGTATTATTTCTTTGACACAAAAACAATCAGGCAGTTCAACAAAATTTGCAGAGTAAGTTCAAATACTAAATCAACCTGTTGAGTATTAAGTGGAGCAACACTCAACTCTTTTTTTTTTTTTTTATTGTCATGCTATGGAACAAATTTTTGTCATTGTATAGACCTTGTCTATACTTTACTAATAAATAGAAAGTAAAGATCTACCTCCTGTGTTGGTGCCCTTAGGACTCTGCTATAGGTTGCTACTATTGCATTAAAACACTGGGTTAAGTCCTGGGATGCACTCAGCAGGTACACTGTCTCTTCCATCTAAAATTCTAGAGAAGCTAATTTTTTAAAAAGAAATATCATTAGGGCCCTCCCTGGTGGCACAACAGGTTAAAACGCACCACTACAAAGCTAGCCTCAGCCACCTCACAGGATTGATCCCCACCCTAGAGGTGACCCATATGGCATGGCAGACTTCTCCTGATTTGCCCGCTGCTCCCCTCAACAGTGTATTTTATTGATCTGCCTGCTCTGCAACCCACTCTGTCTGTGGTGAATCCTCTCACCACCCCTGCACCCCTGCACCTCTGGCTTGTACCCCAGTTCTGTATGCATAAATAAATAAATCAAAAAAAAAAAAAAGGAAATCCTCACTGGTTAATTGAGAAAAAATTAGCTGGCAGGTAGCAGGTTAAGAGTAATCTTTCCCTTGAGTCTTTGTGACCTTAGAACTTGCTGGATTATAGGTATGTAGTTTCTTTGCCCTACACAGGAGTCTCCTGTCTCTGTAAGAAAAGTAAAAAATGAAGATATGCAAAAGTTTTTAAATTGGAGTTTGAAGGCATGGGTTTTTCTCCATGATGTTTTTTAATCAATTAAAAGATTGTTAGGGGCCCTCCCTGGTGGCGCAGCGGGCTAAAGCACTGCACTAAGAAGCTAAAGCCACTTCAGCATAAGTTCGATCCCCGCCTGCCCCAGAGGTGATCCACGTGGCGTGGCAGACCTCTTCTGACCCATCCACTGCTCCCCTCAGCAGTGTACTTCATCAATCCGCCTGTTCTGCTCCCCACTCTGTCTCTGGTGAATCCTCTTACTTTCCCTGCACCTCTGGCCTGTACCCCAGTTCTGTATACATAAATAAATAAAACTTAAAAAAAAAAGATTGTTAGTCTTGAGGCAGTATAAGCAAGTTTTTAAGAGTATTATATTTTTACATATTAATTGATTGATTGATGTACTATTGATTTACAAGATGACAAATATCAGGGGCATATTTTCACATCTGCGAGTATAAAACACCTCTCCTAAAGTTTTAGTGCATTCTCACTATCATACTGATACTATCAACCTTCCCCTTCCATCCTCCTTTCCCTTCCCTTCTGGTAACCATGGTATTTATTACAAAATCTAAGAGTTGCTTTTGTTGTGATTTGTTAATTCACTTGTTTTGGTTGTTTATATTCCATATATGAGAGAAACCATTCAGTAATTGTCTTTCATTTTTCTGATTGAAATAGTTTGCCTAACATAATTGCCTCACGTTCCATTGTATTGGTGCAAAATGGTGAGATTTCACCCTTTTGAATAGCAGAGTAGTATTCCATTGACACAACTTCCTTATCCAGCCACTGATGGGCCTTTAGATGGTTTCCATGTTTTAGCTATCAAAGTCAGGGAGCACAGCTAGGAATGCAGGAGTTCATAAGTTTTTTTGATTCACTTTGCCTAGGAGTAGTATTGCTGAGTCATGTGCTATTTCTATTTTTAGTTTTTTAAAGAGTTGCCATATTGTTTTCCATAACACATTACCAATTACCATTACCACCAACAGTGAATGCTGCACCCTCACCACACATGCTTCCAGTTCTTTGGTATAGGCCCTCTCAGAGGTTTGAGCTGATGTCTCACTGTGGTTTTGACTTGCAGTTCCTTTAAAAAATTAATTTGAGCCTTTTTTTTTTATGAGCCTATTGGTCACATGTGTACCTCCTTTGGAGAAGTACTATTTCAATTCCCCTGCCTAACTTTTCATTCATTGCTGAATTATATGAGTTCGTTATACATTTTGGATATTAGGCAGTTGTTGAATATATGAATATAAATATCTTCTTCCACTCAGAATGTTTTCTTTTCATTTGTGGTGGTTTATTATGCTGTGCAAAAAGCTTTTTGGTTTGATGTAATCCAGTTTACTTATTTATTGCTTTTATACCCTTGTCACAGCAGTTGACCCTCTAAAATGTCTTTATACCCCTTTTCCAGTGGTGTATTATTTATGTTTTATGTTTTCTTATTTGTATACTGTGGATTCAGGTCTTATATATAGTTTTCATCCATCTGAAGTTAATTTTTTTAAAGATTTATTTATTTATTCGTACAGAACTGGGGTACAGGCCAGAGATGCGGAGGGTGAGAGGATTCACCAGAGACAGAGTGGGGAGCAGAACAGGTAGATTGACGAAGTACACTGCTGAGGGGAGCAGCGGGCAGGTCAGGAGAGGTCTGCCTCGCCATGTGGTCACCTCTGGGGTAGGGGGGGATCGAACTCATGTGGAAGTGGCTTAAGCTTCTTTGTGCCGTGCTTTAACCCGCTGCGCCACCAGGGAGGGCCCTGAAGTTAATTTTTATGGTTGGTATTCACTAAAGATCTTTTTCAGGTTTTTTTTTTTTTTTTGCATATGGCTGTCTCCATTTTCCAGCACCATTTGTTGAAGAGCCTTTTCCTTTCCACTATATGGTCTTGACACCTTTGTCATAGACTAACTGTCCATTTATACATGGCTTTATTTCTGGGTTATTAAGTGTGTTCCATCTGTCTAAGTGCCTTTTTCTTTCCAATAGCATATTGCTTTATAGAATAACTTAAAGCTAGGAATTAAGATAGTTCCAATTTTCTTATTTTTGTCTCAGCATTTCTCTAATGGTTCCACACAGATTTTATAATTTTTCTATTTTCTTGAAAAATTACATTGGAATTCTGATAGGGATTGCATTGTATCTAAATTTCAGCTAATGTTTTACTACTACCTCTTTTTCTTCTACATTGATTTTTAAAGTAATATTTGATTGACTTATTTCCCAAGATAGTATTCTAGACTCTGATGGAAAAGATCCTATGTTCTACTTTAAGTACCTCAAAGAAACAGATGCTTGGTAAATACTTGTGTTTTGCAAGTACCAATATAATATCTTACCTGTTATAACACATTGATTTTTTATCATAAAGTACACTTTAAAGACTAATATTAGCTGCTTGATAGCAGTAATCATAGTACCTCAGGCTAACATAGTAAGTCAGTGACCAGTGCAATTTGCTTGATATAGAGTCAATGAATGACTTTGTCATTAACATCATCTAACTGGGAAAAAAAGACACAGAACCCAAGTTTTCCAATTGAAAGATGATAGAACACACTAAAATAACTATTCTATTTTATCATTTTTTGTCATGTTAGATTTTGTACTTGACTTTAAGACATGACTATAATCATTAGATAGAATTTACATATGCATATGAGTATTAGCTATCAAAAACACAATGTTACAATTGTTGCAGTAGGTCTACTGTGGATCAAAAGTTGTTTTTATTTTCTTAGAAAATAGTTTGTGTCATGACAGCAAACAATGCATCACTCATATAGTACCTTATAGTCACATCTTGATTTTAACCAAATGGCATCCAGCTTGATCATACTATTGCCCATGGTCATCTCCAAATAACTTTGGATATTTTACATAATTCAAATTAATTCTCAAAAAAAGAAAAGCTTTGTGGTCACTAAAGAGAGTATATTAAAAAAAAAAAAAAAAGGACCTTCCTGGTTGTGTAACAGGTTAGGATGCAGCACTGTGAGCTGGCCGCAGCCACCTCAGTGAGAGTTCGATCCCCAGTCCCGGAGGTGATCCACATGGTGAGGCAAACCTCTCGTGACCCGCCCACTGCTCCCCTCATCAGTGTACTTAGTCTGTCTCAGGTGAAGCCTCTCACTGCCCCTGCACCTCTGGCTTTTACCCCAGTTCTGTATGGGTAAGTAAATAAATAAATCTTGAAAAAAAAAAGAAGAAAAGCTCTGGGGACACATGTAAAGAGAAGGCTAATGATAAAAAATAAATCTTTAAAAAAGTAAATCACTGTTAAGACAAATTTTTTTGGTTTTGAAAATCAATTATCTTTAAACTCTCATGGGTAATGATGTGTCAGACAAATAATAGTGTCTGATGGTTGATAGAACCAAAAAAACACAAACTTTATTAGTAGTTCCTACCTGCATTAAAACATATAGAAAATATATAAATTGTTAAGGGGAAGGATGTCCTAAAAGAACTCTGCAGAGTCTTGTGGACTCCACCCCCTACTCCAGCTTTCTGGACTCTACCCCCTACTCCAGTGATTGGAAACTACAATTCGCAGCAGTACTAGGGAGAGAACTGCGAGGACCCAAGGGTGGAGCTAAGCATACATTCTGGGACATTGGGAGATAAATAAGGCACCATTGTGTCTCTCGCTCTCTTGCTCCGGAAACGGCTCTCCAGACCGCTTGACTCATGACTCGGGGCTTTCATTTAGTTTGTTACCAGAGCTCCCAGTCAGCCCAGCTGGTAAGATATTCCAGTTGTTGTTTCCTTTTCCCCTTTTGTAAATAACCCTGTTATTGACCCTTTTGTGTGCGCCTGCAGTTCAACTGAATCTTAAGCTCACGAGTGAGGCCCCACCAACAGGTGGCCCAGTTCACACGGGGTGTCCTGTAACAGTTCCTCTGAATGTTTTCTTGCTCTGAATGTTTTCTTGCTGTTTGAGAAGATATCAGAGATCATTCAGGGCCCATAGGAGTTTGGGGTGAGAACGT
The DNA here is from genome assembly GCF_000260355.1 of Condylura cristata. Lineage (NCBI taxonomy): Eukaryota > Metazoa > Chordata > Mammalia > Eulipotyphla > Talpidae > Condylura > Condylura cristata. Next base: position 46,472,357 of record NW_004567114.1, read on the forward strand.
GGATGCTATTCTAAAATTCGAGGTTGCCAGCAGTACGTACAATTTATTTTTAAAGAGAATTTATATTATTTTTGATGGTGTTCTAATACAGCAGATATTTCCAGTAAAACCTCTCCTGAAAAAAAAAAAATCAATTACTTGAGCATTACTATGTGCCAAGAGATTGTGTGTCACTTAAAACAAAGAAAATAAGAGTGAGTTTTTGTCTCATCAATAGAAAAAGTTTCATTCATATCAGGAAAGGAATGACGTATTCACTTAAAAATGAAGTACATCTTCTGCCTCCTCCCCCTAATAAATTCTAGAACCCAAACAAAACTTTTGGGACAGATGAGACAATAGATCACTAAGATCAGAAAACAAATTAAAAGTGTATAGAATAAATAATTCAATAAAATCAGAAAAGAATAATGCCTTGAAAGCAAACTCTTAAATAGAAAAATCTAAAGTTTAAAGTGGAAATGTGGGCCCCTCCCTGGTGGCATAACTAGTTAAAGCACAGCACTATGAACCTAGCCATAGCCGCTTCAGCACGAGTTTGATCCCCAGCAGGGATGTGACCCACGTGGCACAGCGGAGCTCTCCTGACCTGCCTGCTGCTCCCCTCAGCAGTGTATTTCAGTGCATCAGCCTGTTCTGCTCCCCACTCTGTCTCTGGTGAATCTCCTCACTTCTGCTCCTCTGGCATGTACCCCCTAGCTCTATCAGCATAAATAAATAAATCTTAAAAAAACACAAAGCAATAAATTGGAAAAGTAAGCCATATAGACTTTTTTTTTCCTTCCACTTACAAAAAGGAAAATCTTATGATTTTAAAAAAATACTGGGTAACATTTTTTCCCAAGTTCCTATGTCCAGATTGAGAGCATGACTTGAGAGGCTGCAGTGATGATGCACAGGTGGGGGATGGAGCAGGGTGGCAGGAAGAGATGACTGTTGCTCTTCACACATGAAACTCTCAAAGCAAGAGGATGAACTCACCTAGGGTGGCAGGTGTGGCAACAAAGCAAATGGAGCACGCCTGAGGTGCAAATCTTAAATGAAACTCGTTCCTCTGAGGCTGAGCTTACCTGCCCCGCCTGGTGGCTGCTGGGTGACTCAACATTCCAGCAGCCCTGGCTTGCATCAGCCGCGCCCTGGGGGTGAAGCCCTTCTGAAGCCTGGGTTAGCAGGATAGGTGAGATTCAGGTCCTCTCACCATAGCCTGACCCCACATTGCACAGGCACTTTGTATTTGTTTTTTCTTTTCTTTCTTTCTTTCTTTTTTTCATCAACAGGCTATAGCTTGTTCTTAAGGAACCGCTAATCATTTAGTTTCACTGATGCCTAAAATGTAGGCTAAACAAAATCAAAAGATATTATAGGCAACAACAGAGAGCCGTCTAAGAAGAGCATATGTAACTACAAGGTTTTTAAAGATACATGAAGTAGGGTAGGTTTTGTGCACTGAAATCCTTCAGGTATCCTGTGAACTGCGACTACTCCTCGCACGAGTCTCCCCTTTAGATGCTCTTATTTCACATGCACACATGGAGGGGCCCCATTGCTTATTGGGGACTTGCCTACAGTCAGTTCACGGGTGCACTGATTGTGCCTTCTCCTTCACGGCGCAATTGGTGGTCTGCTGTACACAGTGCAGATGTTCTCCTGTGCTGTTTCATGATTATTTTTCAAGTGGCCTCTTAGTCAACGGATGGCAGGTCAGCACATGGAAACATCTGCTCTTACCATTTTTCTAAGCAAACAGCAGATGGCATTGCTGCTGTCCTTTTGATCTGGAGCAGAAATTCCCATGGCTGAGGTGTTGGTTTACACTGACTCTGCCTGGCAAGGGACTGCCTGAAGGTTTGCCTCCCCCAACAGTAGCACTGCTTACAGATGTTTTCTCTGTAACTCTCATTTTTTAGTTTGTTTCTTCCTGTGACTCTACTTCTGCAGGGTGTCTTGAACTTTGATTCTTCCTTCTGTGACTTACTGGACCGCCTCACTGACATCAACCACTGTTCCCAGCTTCCTCCCATTTATCACCTCTTGGGTTCTACTTCTGTTGCCAAAGAGGAGACAGTAGAACTCTGTCTGTATTTGGTCACTAGATTGTGTATGTAGCAGACCAAATAAGCTTCTCTGGGAGAGAGGTGAATCACTAAACCTTTTCTAGATGCTTCTTCAGCCAAGCAAGACCATCTTAAAATTACATTTTTAATGGCTGAATTGTTAAAACTAATGTTTGTTCTTTTAAAGTTTGTACTCACTGAACAAATGCCACCATTACAAGCGGTACAAATGTGAAAAAAAAGTCTTTCTTCAACTTTACTTTCTAGACAGAGTGATAGGGTATTGGGGAAAAAAATATCTTCCTCACTTTGAACCTTGATGTAGTTTGATCTTCAATGCATTTCATTGCAGTGTAATCTTTAGTCATCTTGAGGTACTTCCTTATTCTCTACTACCTATTTTTGAATTGATATCATCAGTCAATTCTTTATGCCTAGTCTTGTATATCCTGTCAAGAGTTGAAGAAAGATTCCATTTCCTTACCTGCAAAATGAGATGAATTAAAGTATTTTCCTTATAGCATTGTTGTGAGGATTAAATGAGATGTATGCCTAGAAAAAGCTTTGAAAATGGCAGTCATCTTTCATCATCTTCATCATCAAATTATTAATAATAGGTAATCAGAAGAGCCAACTTGGTCATTTCCTAGCGTTAGTGTTGGGCACTGTTATTATCTCACTTCCTCACTGCAGTCCAAGTTTGACTTTTATTGTGCTACTTGGTTTTTGTTTTATGTTTTTACATTTCTTGTTTTAACTTTGCCCTATTTTTTATATCCCTAGACAACTGTATACTATTACTGAACAATTATTTTACTTGACAATATATATACATATATACTTTTTTTAAAAATCAAAGTGGCATTGGCTTACATTATTCTTATTGCTGTGGAAGTGTAGGGCTCCCCTCTTCTAATGTTGCCTCCACAGTGCACCCACCATCAAGTCATTCATAGTTCACCACTATAGACCCTTGTCCTCATTTCCTCTTTGTTCTCATGCCTCCCCCATCCTCTCCTCTATCCACCCACCCCCACCCTCTGGGTGCTTCCATTCTATAGTCAGCCTCAACATGGTGTAATAATGATCGCATTTAAAGATTTATTCTAATCTTCATCTTTGGTCATTGGTAAAAGAGAAAAATGTATAATCATATTGTTAAAGCCTCAAAGAACTTTGGAGAGTCCCACAATTTCCATGTATCTGCAATTTGTTCATCACCATTTCTCAGTTTTACCCCCTTCATATCTGTGCAGCCAGTGATGATACATAATGGCAGGACATCTCACATGTGGGAATTGCTTCTTGGGCATCAGATGGCCAAGCCATGCTGCTCCATTCAATTTAAGATTTATGAAATTTCTAGTATCTGCTTACATTCTCTCAGAATTAGACTTAACAATGATCCAATTTTTTAAGATATATAATTTTTAAAAACAAAGTATTTGGAGACTCGGGGAATATAAGCTTTTGGAATATTCAGTAGCCGCCTGAAAGGTTAGAAAAAGAGAAATAATACATGTGCCTACTGTTTTTTAAGACAAGCTCTCAAATGTAGAAAAGTTGTCAAAAGTAGGTTTCTGTACATGCCACTCTTTCAGAATATTTTGGCAAATAAAAAGGGAGGAGTAGAGGGGATATTTAAGAGAAAGTGTGACTCATATTCCTAACAAGAAAAGGCAGTCACTGACTTCGTGTGGAAACAATGCAGAAGCACGTCTATTAACGTGTAAGTCACTCTAGAAGTCGGGATTACCCAGAGTCAGTAAACTTTAAATACTGGTGATTAGTTTACGTAACACTGGAAAAACAAATCTTCTTCTATCTTTCAAACAAATATTTCTGGTGAGCCCATCCCAGTGTCCTTTTATTTCACTTCCAATCAACTCTTTTGGCATTTCTCTAATCCACTTATTAAAATGTTGCTCTTTTTTTTCCCCCTTCCTATGTAGACTTAGACACTAAAATGAACAGTACTGCCTCAGCATCTTACCCATTCTTTCTCAGTTTAACAATGCGTTTGACTTTGGCCATGAAATTTTTAATTTCAAAGTTTGATTTACCACACTCTCTTCTTTCCATGTGCATCAAAAAGTGAATCCTCCTGTGCTCTTTCCTTTCCGTGTCCCCTAAGAACATTTAGTTTTTTTGTTCGTTTACTTTATTTTGTTCTTTCAGTAAAACTTATTTTGTAACCATTATTGGAATCATTTCACTTCATTTGCAATTTACTATATTTAAGTTTAATTTTTCCTAGTGAAAAACTTCCTTATTAGTTATATAATATTTTCTGAATCAGTAAATTGAAATTCAAAATTCGATCAGTTTTCTACTCTAGGAAGTAGACTCAAGTTGGCCTGTCCATCTCCCCCAAACCCACACCTGCCTTCCTCACCCGCTGCTGAGGAAGTGTCCCTCTCATGCTATAAACTATGCTCCCAGATCTGATAATGGAAGCTCCCTGTTAATCCCAGCCTGCAGATCTGGGGTTTTCTCCACCTTGTGCCTTCTTTTCTTGTTTCACATGCAGTCGGTCACCAGATCCCATTAAGTCAGTCTTTGAATGTTTAGCACATTGACTTTCCTCGGTTCCATTTTTATTGTACTCATTAACTTCACTGCTTTTCTTCTCCTTCAGTGTTTCCTACTTGTAACTCCATTATTACCTCTCCACTTTATAACTCCACTTTTACCTCTCCACTCCATGTGCTGCCCTCGATTTCCCTACTTTCTCTCAATCCATCTTATACATAGCTACAGAGGATCTCCCTAAAATATTACTCCAAGAGCTGTACTTCTACCCCATATCTTTTTTTTATTACAAAAGTTTATTTTTACATCATTTTGTACATTTTTTTCCATCCAATTATAATCCCCACAGGTTTCCCACCACCAAGCCACCCGTGTGCCATCACCATAATCCCATGCATTTCCCTCCCCCCCCCCGTTTTTTATCCCATTCCCCACTCCACCCCCGCAAAATGTCTCTGGTATATGGTTGTTCACTATTTTTGTTATTTTCTCGCCTGGTCCATTATACTCCTGCTATGAGTGAAACCATCCAGTATTTTTCTTTCTCTTTCTGGCTTATCTCACTAAGCATGATTTTTTCCAGCTCCATCCAAGTTGCTGCAAAAGACATGTGTTTCTCTTTTTTAGTTGCTGAGTAATATTCCATTGTATATATGTACCACATCATTTTTATCCAGTCATCTACTTTTGGGCATTTGGGCTGCTTCCATGTTTTTCCAATTGTAAGTAAAGCAGCAATAAACATGGTCTACCCCGTATCTTTAAGTGCCTCTTCAGCTATCTATAGAATAAATTTGATATCTTCCTAAATGGCCAAGATAAATTGTAAGCCAAATTCATTCATTCTTTTCCAGGTTTTCTATAGCCATGTACTCCATGCAGTTTTGAAGTTTTCTGAACTTGTTCTGCCTTGAAGCTTCTCTCTTGCATTTTTTTCACCTTCGTTTTGATTAGAATTCTTTAAACCCGCCACCCCAACCACTAGAATGGCATTTGGCCATTCTTCTAGAGCTGTTCGAATATTACTTCTCCATATAACCATCTTGATACTGCTGTGTTGCTTCACAAACCTGCAAGCCAGTTTTCACTTTATTTGTTTATTTTTGCTGGTCTGCCAGCCTTTACCTTCCTTTATAGCTTGCTGTGTTGCTTTCTTTCTTGTTTACTAGAATTTAAAATTCTCAGAGATGATAATCATCACCTTAATTATTATATTTTCCATGGTGCCCTGTAAAATGCTTTATACATGTGTGGTACTTGATAAATATGTACATACTGGAATATAACTAAAAACTAATTTTCTGTATCTCCATTATTTATTTCCTTAAAAAAAAACTACAATGGTCACAATCACAGTTTCCTCAACTTTGCTATATTCCAAGATACATGACCTCCCTTTCACAGCCAGGGCTACCTTGAGAAAGAAAGTTGGAAAGAATTCTTCAAGAATCTGTTGTCATTTCTGGATTAATGGAGAAATGCTAAAGGAAAATGGAATGTTCATTTCAGTTTTTCTTGCCTGGTGAGGAGAGATACATATACATGTTCATATTTGAAATTTAGAAATCTTAAGGATTTTTATTTGTTTATTTATTTAGCTCCTCTATAGAGATGTTTTTGAGTTCCTATTGGCAGAAACTGAATATGTTCAATGTGTGAATGCTGAATATTTACTGTATAAATGTAAAGTGGCTAAAAAAATTAAGATTAATTTCTTTTAAGATCTCTTCAAAGAGTTATATATTAATAATATGCCTAACCTGTAGTAATTTGTTACCTCTACTTTTACTCTAGCACAAAGATACCTACTCAACAATATTAAGTTGAATCACATGAAACTGATGACCTTAGAGCATTTTAACAAAAACTGTGATTTCATATGACTCATTCTAGGTAGGCATGGAGTGAGATTAGTCTTGAATCTCTGGAACTTAATGTGAGTGCTTCAGATGTGTGCATCTGGTTCTTCCTTCACCCTAAATTAGTTTGTTATTTTTGACTCAGTCTATGGAGATAGAGTGCTAATTAGTAATGCTACCCCATAGTTATTATTGGTAATTATTGTCTTAATTCCCTGCTGGTTATTGGTTCATATTAGTTCATAATTAGTTGGTTTATTATGCTAATACTTAAAATATAAAATTAATTGGTTATTTCCTTTACTTTGAAGTTGGCCTAAAGGTATATACATGCTATATCATGACCCTGACTCAGTAACTTTGGTGCATGTTGGTGAATTATGCTTTTAGGCTCAACCGTGCATCACATCCCATCAGCAAATGTTCCTTGAGCATCTATTCCAGGTGCCCCATCTCAGTTAACATAGATGTCGTGATCTCAAGAGAAGTTATAAAAAGTTTTGGTCTATGGTCTTTGCTCAACTGATATTTACTTGATAATTAATAAGAAGATGGTCATAATTTCTGATAGTTAGCTGCATTTTAAGAATTTCTCTTCATAGCAAAAAATCATTGACATATCATTTTTTCCCCAAAACTGTTTTTCATGACTAATGAGTTGAGAAGACGCCAAAGGAGATTTCTATGTTTATGTCAGTTGTGACAATTTCATGAGAATACTTTTGGACCATTTGTGCAGAGACAATAGAATCCAAACTCTCTTTGTCTTCTTATGTCTTGAGGATTTAAGGCAGCTGTGAAAGCATGGCTTAAAAGCTAGAGCCCCTAAATCCTCAAACTTAGCATCTGCCTCTATTACTTGTTTGGGGTGGAAGAACTGAAGAATGTGGAAAATTTCATAGCCTCTCATACTCAGTTGATATTCATATCAGTTGATATTAATACAATCCAGGGTATGACAATCCACGGGCAAGTAGACACTCTGTGGTCTAGTTCTTTGTTTAGAAAAGGTCTTCCATAGCTCACAGCGGGAGGCAGACCCTGAAATCGATGGAAAGGGCTAAATACTTCTCCCACATCAGGAAAAGCAGCTCAAACTCTAGAGCAGGGGCCTAGAATATCCATGTTGGGCATCACGCACCATCTATTTTAACATAGTTTCTTTTTTGTTCATAAAAAAATTATTTTCCCAAATTTAATTGGCATTTTCATGAAAATGATTCTGAAGAAGAAATAACTGAGTATGCAAATACGCATTCTTAATTTCTACATGAATTTTTATGATACCATCCTTTGATTCTTATGAATCTACAACTTCATAATTTAAAAAAAGAAAAAAAGATCAAGTCCACGTAGCCTCCGAAGGTCTTTTTTTGTTCCTATTCAACTTATTAATGCTGCTTAAATGAGACAACTTGAACCCTAGGCTACCTTATCTTGGGATTGGGCTACATTTCAGGGTTTTTTTCCCCCCTTTACTATATATACAGTAAAATCCCATGCTCTAAAGTAAAATCCCTTGCTGTGCTTCTTCTCCCTGGGAAAGAATACACTTTATGGCCAGATGGAATGGCATCATGTCTCACTGTTGGGGTAGCACAGAAAAGACAACATCACTGAACGCTTTCCATTCTCATACGGCGGAGGCTTTTTAGTTTTGTCAGGTGCTGTTACTTGGACCCAACGCTGAGCTGCAGCTCAGGAGACAAAACAGTTGGAAAACTTGGGGAAAGGCTCTAAGGGTCAGTGAAATTTACTGTGGGCAGCTGCTGCTTCAAAGCCACTCTCTGTGCAGAAGCCTATTAAGAAGTAGTAGGTTACGTTCCTGCCGTTTCCCGCAGCATGATGGATGATGCTCTGAAAAGAGAAAAGACTTCCTGTTCCATGGAGGTGGCTTCTCTCTAGGCTGCCTCGCTGCGTTCTCAGGCTCTTTCCGTTCTGTTTCTACCACTGAATTCACTGCTCCACTACATTTAATAATAACCCGAGGTTGTCAGGAATGACTGACTGTGATTCACAGTGACTGCTTGTCAATCAGCCGGACCTCCCACTCGCAGATGAGGGGTTTCGCTGTGCTGTTCCATGTAGGGGAGAAGGACTGTGAGGGAAAAGAATCAGGTTGCACTGGACGAGTGGCTTCAGAGTTTACTTGAGCTTTTTTGCTTCCAAAGTTTTCACTTTACCTCATGTAAGGACATTATTCCCCTCTATTTTTGTCTCCCCCTACTACACTGAGCTTCCCCCTACTACACTGCTTTTGTACAAGCTATGCCTTTAGGTGTTCCCTACTACGTGGCTTTTTTAAAGGCTACTAATTTTTCTGTTCTAAGTTTATTAAAAAAAAAAAAAAAAAGTCTCCCAGCCTTTTTGCGTAGGTCAGACTGCCAGTTTTGTCTCTATCTCAACAGCCCTTGTTTGGGCGACCTTTGGATGGTCACTTCACATGACTGCGGACTGTGGCACACACAGACATCACGGCATAGTGACTGTCCCACTCTGACTGCAAAGGGCAAGAACAATGGCTGTCAATTCTCATCATGTGTCTCCAGTGCTCACTACTCACTGCATAGTTGTTGCTGCTGGATAGAGTTGACATTTAATTTATGTATAATTAGGAAAGCGGAAAAGTATTATTTTTTTAAAGATTTATTTATGTATGCATACAGAACTGTAGCACGGGCCAGAGGTGCAGGGGTTGTGAAAGGATTCACCAGAGACAGAGTGGAGAGCAGAACAGGCAGACTCATGAGGTACACTACTGAGGTGGGCAGTGGAAGGGAAAAGAGAGGTCTGTTGCACCATGTGGTCACCTCCCTGGTGGGAGATCGAACTACTGAAGGGGCTGCAGCTACCTTAGTGCTGTACTTTAATTTATTGCACCATCAGGGAGGCCCCAGAAAACTATTATTATGTCCTTTTTAATAGCAATGCATCATGAAACAGCAGTCATAGTATGAGGTATCTTTTAAGTAGTGTCAAAGCACAACTTTTTTGTTGTGGGGAGGGTTGTTGAAATAGCAAATATCAACATTTTCAGATCAGATCAAATGAGTAGAGATAATTTAAATAAAGTTCTTTCTCACTGACCTGTCAACCAATAGTCCTTTGGTGTTGTGTAGCAATGAATAATGAAAACATGATCCCTGCCCTCCTGAGGCTTATCCTTTGAATAGGGAATGTCAGATAGACACCAAATAATATGTGTTCACCTGTGTCTATGTGGGGGAACCACAAATACACAGGAAAAGCATTGCTCTCCTCTTAGCTGGTCAGACTTTAATGGAATCAGAAAGGATAAATATGTAACCCCCTCATTTAATGTAATTTATATAGATCTATAACCCATATATCTTGTGGTTTCATTCTAAAAATAATCCACTTTTCAAAAAGAGGAAAAGTCAAGATTCTTTTCAAGATTTGGGGGTGGAAGCAGGTACGTTTTGTTGATTATTGTGTGCAGATGGAACTAAGGAATTAGATATCTAGGGAAATAAAAAATTCACATGGAGATTTCCTCTTGCTGTATAATTTAGAAGGTGGTTCATTCCCTGTGATATTCTTATAGGGCTTCTGAAGGAACTATTAAGAAAGGAAGAACTCAGTGGGTAAAGCTTCTTGTCTCCCTAGTCCTCCAACCAGAAGGACTAGTAGGAAACATTTGTTTTGGAATTTTTGAATGTTATAAAAATAAAGAGCTCTGTTGCTGTGATTTGCTAACTCTTTTTATTTTTTTTAATTGCAAAGTTCAAGGATTATTGCTTAAGGCAGATGATACTAGTTAGTTCTTTTGAATGTTGGAAGATCTGAACATTAGTAAACTGGAAAGTGTGAGCTTAATATCTGGGCAAGGAGAGGAGCAGAAACATTTCCTTTAGGAAAAGTAAGAAACTGATAAAATCCTGACACTTATCTCCTGATGAGTGGGACATTAGATGAGGCTGAGCAGGATCCACTCTGGGACAGCCCAGGGCTTTTCTTTGGGGTACTTGAGTTGAGTAGAAACATAAAAAAGAAGACTCTTAACCAGTTTCTTTGATCATCTCAGGAATTTCCTCTATTTTGCCTTTATGGTGCTTCAGGGTCCATTTTCTGTGGTGCAAGTAGGGAGTTGAAGTGTCTGTGAAGTTATAGATCACTGGGTGGTGGGCAGCATTTTGGGGGATACTTTACTCGAAATGTTTCTTTGGGGTAGCAAATGAGGCAGAAGAGCAGACAGAGGAGTGGAGCCACCTTGAAAATAAAATCCATCTATTCCTCATGACTGAAACACCAGAGCCTTGCACTTTCTTATGCTCTCTGTAGTTCTTATCCACAACCAAACTGTACAGAATATTGCTTAGAAATATTATATGATAATAATGGGCAATTAATTATCAATATATTTTTATAAGACTATGAAAATTGTTTTTCAGAATGCATGAGAATTTTTTTTCAGTCAGTGAGTAGGGACTAAACCAGAAGGAAAATATTTTTGATCTGGTATATGCCAAGAAACATTGAACTTGGTCCAGAATATCCTACTTTTATTTCTGATAAGAACAGATAAGAATGCTATAGTTTTTGTTAGAAAAGTAAGTATATATATATATATATATATATATATAGCTTGTGTGTATTTATACACCAACCAAAAGGCTATTACTCAAACATTGGTTGTTAGCAATTGTAAAACTCTCTGCAAATATTACTACTTCATGGGATCTTTCTTATTTGTTAAAAAATAAGGAATGTAGGGCCCTCCCTGGTGGCGCAGCGGGTTAAAGCACTGCACTAAGAAGTTAAAGCCACTTCTGCATGAATTTGATCCTCGCCTGCCCCCGAGGAGATCCACATGGCGTGGCAGACCTCTCCTGACCCGCCCACTGCTCCCCTCAGCGGTGTACTTCCTCTATCTGCCTGTTCTGCTCCCCACTCTGTCCCTGGTGAATCCTCTCACCCTTCACATCTCTGGCCTGTACCCCGGCTCCATGTGAATAAATAAATCTTTAAAAAAATAAATAAATAAGGAATGTAAATTCCTTTGACAAGTCTTAAAAATAATAAACATCCAAATCTGAAAATATCAAAAATCACTACCAAAATTCTCTGACTGTTTGAGAATAGGCTTATTTACAAAGACCATAGTCTAAACTTAAGTGTAGTAGAAAGCATGGACAATAATTGTGGGACTGCAAATGTATTATGAATACATGAAATCTATTATGTAATTATATCATGATGATTGTGTTATAACATGATGTCATGGTGTTTGTGATATAAACTATGATGTCTTGACGAAAGCATAAGCACTTTCATCAAAACACAAGAATCAAACAAGGACATTTTCCATTTACCTACAACTTGGTCAATTCTAGGAATTCCAAAAGGGGAGAAAAGCTTACCTGTATTTGCAGAAAAAAGCCAGATTAGCCAACCTGCTTGTCATTTGATATCTTTTGAAAGTAACCACAGGCATTTAAAACCGAATATGGATGATTGCAAAACGAAGTCAGAGCCATCCCTTTAAGTAACTTAGAATAATCTAGTCTCAATTTATAGAAACATCCATATGTAAAGAAAAAAACACACTAAACTAACAAAGTAAATTAGGAATAAATTGATGAGACAGATATAAAATAATCATTACCCTCCCCATCATAAGCAAGTTTGTAATTCTGATATAATAAACCTGAATAGATATTTGCATGTTGAATAGAGCTCTGGTTAAACACACTGAGTGGGATTGTGTGATTATACTACAGACCTTGATTCTATTTATATTTATAGTGATTTTTGCTTAATACCTAAGCGTATTGTTTGAGTGTTGACAAGGTACCAATAATATTACTGTGTCCTTTTACTGCACTTCTCACAAGAGGATCTTTAAGAGCTTTACTCACATTAGTGTGTTATTCCCAGGATTATTCTTCCTGTTTTATAACTGAAGAAACTGCTTCCTATGGATATAAGTAACTTGTTCAAAGGCTGCAAACCAAGTCTCTAATGTGGTTACAAAGCTGCTCCTGATTCCAAGGGCTTGACTGTTCCACCCTCGAGATTAACACTTGAAGGAGGCATTCTGTGATGGCTCTCACCCAGAGAATAGTCATGTGGACCCCATTAAATTAAGAATTTGTGAAAATACATAAGGGATCCACTTTGTGGAGTCCATACAGAAGGGCTGGCTGAGCAAATGAAATTAACACAAACAGAGGAAAATGTTGCACAGAAATAGAAATGTTGCCAAACATTTCATCTGCATTGGCTTACATTCAGTATGCTGATTATAAATGAGCTATTGATTCATTAATTAGGATGCATATAGTTAGAAACATTTTATTGGCATTTGGTTTGCATCTATGATAATTAGTATTTATGAGAAAGTAATAACAATATGTTCATTTAAAAATATATTTCACCCATTTTGGTTTTTCATGGGGTTAGCCTTGGAAAATGAAACAATTAGCCTTTGCAAATATAGCAAAAGTGCAGTTTCAAAGATAGGTTTCATTGGAGAAATATGTTATCAAAAAATCTTAAGAAGTTCATTTTAAGGATAAAAGTTTGCTAGTATTGAACTTTTCTCTTAATTGGTTTAAGGTAAAAAGTAAGGTATATATATATATAAACCCAAAGTAGCTACAAATGTTCAATATAAAACCCACCTGCCAAAGACAAAATGAGCTGATAAAGCAAATACCCACATTATGACTTTCGTTACCAGTTCAAATAGTTTCAGGTCCCAAAGTCTAAAAATAAGATCTTTTTGCATGCTTAGATTTTACTTCTTTAAGAAGTAAAATCCACTGAATGTTGTTAAAAAAATCCAGTTGGTGTTTCACTCTTTGTATCCTGTGCCATCCAGGGTTGGCTTAGATGATTCAGATGGAACTGAAGTGTAGAACTACAAATAAGTGAGCCAGAGGACAAGAAACCCCATTCTTTACCCAGCATTATAAATGCTCTCTAACTTCTCTTAGTAACTTCCTTCATGAGCAAAACACTAACGACGTTCTTTCTGTGATCAGTTTGGACCATACTTAGTAACAGGGAGTCACCAGGTTCTCCTGGAACTTTGAGTCAAATCCCAGCAAGCTCTAAATGCGGGTAGGTGCTCTTATCTGTCTGAACCTTTGGCTGCTAATTTTGCAAATAGGACTAAATGTTCTGAGCCCCATTTCCCACTATTGAAGAGTCAAAACATGCCTTTTACCAAGGATGTTTTATACAAGTAAAACAGTCTGCATGGCCTTGCAACCCAATTCAGCTGTCTATTTTGACCACAACTCCATTCGTAGTCCTGCCTCTCTTCATGTTAAAAGCATTGCTTTTATGATACCTGCATGAATAATCTATTGTTTCAAAATATAAATCTTCTCATTGCTGTGTCAGCCATAAGTACCATGTTTGCTAACATGCTGTTGTTCAGAATCACCATAATCTGGAAAGGACCATTTTACGTCCTCTGTTCATATGATCTAAACAACTTTTTCACATGATATTGGGGAATAAAGTGGGGGGAGGAGGAAGGAGGGAATTTTAAAAATAGAATAAGGTTAATGGCTCTTTCACTTATTGCTTCTTTAACTACTTAAATGTACTATGGGGGATATGTATTAACCTTTTGTGGGCAGGAGGGCCTATTTTGTAACAAAATAAAACTGGAAAATTTTTCTGGAACATTTTGACTTTCTTTCAACCTCTTAAATGACTTAAAAAAAAAAAAGATGGAATAATAAAACAAAAACTTGAAGGCAGCCAACTCAGGTCTCACAATAACTTTTCTGCCAAAAACTAAAATTACTGCTATTCATATTAACAGTCTACCCCACAACCAAAACAACCTATTAGCTACTTCCATCTCAAATTTGAGAATCAAGGAAAGAAATGAAATTACAAATTATAAAAAGTGAATTTCATTGTGTTGTTAGGAGTGTACCACTCCTAAAAAAGAGTGTTATCCTTCAAGGCAAGAAATGATGACAAGCTCCATGGAGTTCTATGGTTTTTACTCAAACTGAGGAATAATTTCTACATGTCTTTATGGATAAAACTGACATGGGAAGAGTGCACTGGACTGTGGTGAAGGCACATAGATGAATTGGTGGTGGGAAGCCCATGGGTGACGGCACATAAGTGAATTGGTGGTTGGATGAAAAAAATGCACAAAATGAAGAACAATGTAAAAAATAAAAATATATAATAAAAAAAATTAAATGCAATGAATATCTTTTCCAGGTCTTTCAGCTACTGTTTTAAATTTAATGTTTTTTGATTATGTTTTTATAATAGTATGCAAAGGCTTAGTATTGAGTCTAGGAGACAGAAACAAATATATTAATATTAAGAGACAACTTATATATGAGAAAAATAACTTTGGTAGCAGGCTAAAGAAAGGGTGAGTGGAAGGAGAGAACTGAGGCTTGTGAGCCACTCTGAAAGCTACTGTATTTGTCCAGACAAAAGATGAGACCCCAGACAGAATTATGGCTATGGATTTAACATTTCCAAGGGAAAATTATATTTTAGGACATAGTGGGAAAGAGGGAACGTGCTTGTCCTGGAAATACCCATTAGAACTGTTGCAGCTGCCGGTGGATTCTAGGAGTTTAGGTGAGATTTCAGTGAATACTGCTTATCTCCCCCAACTCTGAAGAGGCAGGTGTCTCTCTACTTCCGGATATACCATTCATGAGCCAAGGTCATGCCTTTTCTCAGGCGCTGTCTCACCACTCAGGAAGAGCCCACATTTCCCTTTATAACCTACAAAGACTGTATATAGCTTAAGAAATAAATTAGATGGCTGAACACTCTCTACTCACCAGCAGGAACTTGCATGGCAGGAGGGAAGTGGCCCCAGACTTGTGAGACAAAACTAAAGGCTAAATACAGCCAGGGTCAGCACCAGTTTTGGGGCCAACATGATTGTCTGGGGACCACCCCCCCCCAGTCCCCAAGATCTCCCAGGCTGTCTCCAGTAGTAAAGGTGCCTTTGTCGCTTTGGGCCATCCTTTATCTCCCAGGGAAGACCTGCTAACACTGTAGGTACCCAGGCTTTACCCCAAACCTTCAAATTCCCTGTGGCTGGGTCTTTACAAGCTCTCATAGGTATTTCTGCATATGCAAATTGGAGAACAATCACTTTAACATCAAGTTATCCAATTGTGATTACTTAAAAATATCATGCATCAGAGACAGAGTTACTGCTGTCAGAACGAGCTGTTGGGTGGTTGTGTTCTACACACTATGAACTTTTACTCTTTACAGCTATTGCCAAAACACATGAGTGACATATAAGGAGATTGACTCCAAGCCCAGGCGGCTCGGGGAGTGGGAGCATCCTGCTGTCTAGTGGCTGTTCCCACGGGACCTTCCTGCTTATTTGGCTGCCATTGTGTCTGCTGCTGCTGGGTGGGGCCATGCACATCACCACAGTGTGTGGCTTTACATTTTTCACACGAAAGCACTTTATTTGCTGTAAAAGTACTAGTCAGAAAAGACACTAAAGGTAATGGTGAGGCTGTCTTTAGGGCGAGTGGGTCAGAGAAGAGAGGGAAAGAAAGGGCTGAGGTTGAGACAAGGAGGATAAATTGCACATGAGGAAAGAAGGCAAAAGAATGGTATCGGGTCCTCGTTGATGGCCCAAGGGGTTAGAGCACAGCACTTTGAAGCTATCCACAGCCACTGTAGCATGAGTTCGATCCCCAACCAGGGAGCTGACCTGCAGCAGCAGACCTCTTCTGCCTCACCTGCTGCTCTACTCAGCAGTGTATTTCGGTGAATTCACTTGTTCTGTTCCCTCCTTTGTCTCTGGTGCATGCTCTCACTCCATGCATCTCTGGTCTACACCCCAATTCTTATACATAAATAAGTAAATCTTTAAAAAAATAAAAATGATATCAGCATAGAGTCTGTATTGGAGGACATGAAATTTCTATGAAAAGGTCATGCTTGAGAAGAGCTCTTAACATAATGATTTGAGACGTATAGAGTTTAGCTAGTATGGTCTCTACTTATCCAACTCTTCTCTCTCCACTTCTCATCACTGCTTGTGCACTCAGAAATCTCCACTTAGTGAAAGCAAGTTTTCTCAATCTTGGTTTATTTTCCATTGTTATCCTAGAAATTCCAGATAGCTTTCTTAGTCACAACCACATGTCTGTGTGGTTAAAAAACTGAAGTAAAAAAAAGTATAATTAGATAGGAACAGGAGTCACAAGACAAAAAAAAAAATCAAGATGACATAAATTGGTCAGTAAAAACAGATTATAATTATATAAACACTTCACCATATTTGGATTAAATGATTAGATTCTAATTTTCTAAGTTAAAAAAACAAAAGTGATATTCTTTGGCTCACTCCAGCTTAACTTTTAGTTAGCTTCATACTCACCTCATCTCATTCGCTGTCCAGAAGGGCTGCAGAGAATCTTGGAGTACTTTGTTGCCTTAATTGGACTTACAAACAACCTAACAGTAAGAAAGTTAAGTGTCTTGTATACTTTATGATTGACAAATGGCGGAAGGAGAGCAGTGCATTTCTTCTATCTCCTTCACTGGTCTCTTCTCTAATTTTCTGACATTTCTTTTGTCTGTATCTTATTGGGGAAGATCAATGTTTGAACTTCTTCTTGGTCAAAGACCATGTTGCTAACTAGATATTGAAACCTCATTGAGTATTGATCTGTTTACTAGGCCCAGACAGAAACTGTGGTCTATATGATAGAATCTACATTCAGGAAATTCAAAGTTCTGAAGGTGAAAATGAGCAAAAATTTGGGTTGTCTTTTTTTTCATTTTTTTCTTTACTTGTTTCAGATCAGCTGGTGATTGGTGGCGTTCTTCTCTCTTTGGCCTTGAGGAGAGATTACCC
This sequence comes from Condylura cristata, assembly GCF_000260355.1. NCBI lineage: Eukaryota > Metazoa > Chordata > Mammalia > Eulipotyphla > Talpidae > Condylura > Condylura cristata. Next base: position 46,489,654 of record NW_004567114.1, read on the forward strand.
TTTTGCATCTTCTAGGAAGGATGGGCCAAGATCGACTATGCTTGGGTTCAGTGACCTCATTTCTCAGGTTGTAAAAGCAGGTGGAGCATCACCTCCTCCATGTGTAGTTACTGAGAGATTATAATGGATTAGAATACTTACAGACCTTTCTTGAGCTTTGTTTTTAGAAGCAGTAGAGACAGGAGAGCATCCTGATTTGTGCAAACAGGATCAGGTTGAGATCAAGCAGTCAGGCCAGTCAACTCCACTTGTCTTCACTCCATCATAGAAATCAGTTGGAGGAGGAACCAGTGAGTCATCCCTCAATCGTTGTGCTGTGGAAGAGTGAGGCACACTCACCATTGCAGGGACATCCTATGAAAGCCAAAATGGGCTATGAATTCAGGCCACACACATAGACTCCCTTTTAGGGCATTTTGAACTTATGGTCAATGCAACCACAAAAGGTGCATGTTCTCCTCACTCCATGTGTGTGTTGGTGGGATTACTTATTTACTAGGCAACTAAAAGGCTAAGAATTTGTAGAGTCAGTATGCATAGTCCAGAAAGGCAGTTTCAACAAACAGACCTCAGAAGTGTGTTCATCTATCAAGATGCTGGTTGAAGGGACAGTTTTGAAGTGCGTCTTGGTTTTGGAGATTTCCTTCAGCTGTTTGGCTCTTCCCACTCTGTTCTGATTTATCCATATGGTGGCCTCCTGTAAGCTCTTTAAAACTAAATGGCTTCACTCAGGGTCCTCCTTTGGCATGTGTATACATGTGCACGAGCCTGACAGTGTGATATGGGAGGAGAAAACTAGTCTCCCATGTCTGGAACAGCCTGAACACTTGGTGACAAGGCTAGTTTGCACAGGGCACAGTTAATAATTCTTCATATCTCTGATGTCAGGAAGCTTGCCTCTGACTGGATGTGTGTTCATTGCATCAATGATCAGAATGAAACATACTTGCAGGAAGACTTAAAAGGAGTTTACTCTGAGATTTCTAAAGAAAAAACTCTTAAATGATTTTTCAATTATGAAATTGTATGCAGATTCACCTTCCTCTTCACTATGTGAAATAAATGTATACCTGACTGCAGAAGAGAAAATGTAAAGTTAGAGTTGTAGTTGTCTGTTTCTGAGAGTGTTGTCTGACTCGGGCAGGGGAACCTGGACTGGATGTGAGTACTTGTTTGAGCTGCACAATACACAGGCAGCTGGACAACGATGGATGACAGAATAGTGTGTTGGCAATTTGACTGTCTGAACAAACACACCTGCAGATGGCCTATTTGATTTACCCTTAGTAACTGATTATGTGTAATGATAAAGGCCTAAATAGGCCTAGTGGCCTAATGAGCTTCAAAAAGTAACTTCTAAAGACATTGATCTTTTATTCTCTACTAACATGTAACCCAGCCAAGCCCTATGTTAGAGCTACCAAGGAGAGAAACCTATAATATAATAAAACATAAACAAGACTTTATGTAAATGAATATCATTCTGAGAACAAATTCTATATAATAAAAACAGTTTCATGTTCTGGCCAGAAGCCTTTTAGTTAGTTGTTAAGGTAGACATGATGAAATACATGCAAAAGGAGTCAGGAATGAGGGGGAGCTAGAAATATGCCTAGAGAGGAGGGAGGGAAATAATGATCAACCAAGTGTTTCTGAAGCAATGAGAGGACTTTCTTGTATGATCTACCAAGGCAAGCCTATAGTCAAGTTAAAATCAAGAGCCAAAGTGCTTTGGGCAGTCAGTAGACTGTATCATGTGCAGTCTTTCAGTGTGTTGCCTTGGAGTAACAATACAAATTTAGATATAAAAATTTCGATCTCATTTCAGTTTGTATGCATACAGAGACACACATTTGAGGTACCACATATATTTGGCCTTTTGGGGGCATTATTTATGCATGCTGTAATGTCACCATTTCAAGACCCATGATATATACATGAATTAAAGTATCTGTTTTTGTCACTCACAAAAATTGGTAAATGATAAGTCACCAACATAATTTCAGGGTTTTCATTTTCTTTAAGCTTCCATGGCATTCCCTTTGGGGGGGGGACCTATAAGTTCTGATAAGGATGGTTTGAGCTTCCCTATCCCTAAAGATTAATGTAATTTCATTCTAGGACCATAAAGAAGATATGTGATAAATATTCTGTTCATTGAAAGAATAGATGAAGGAAGAAAAGAAGGAATAGTTGGCCACTAAAAGTGGCTAGCCAAATTAACAGAAATTGGGCTACCTTTAAAAACATTTGGCAACATTGGCCTGCTATTACTTGGTAGACACAGAAAAGTACAAACCGCATTACTAACCTCATTAAGTTCCAAATAAAACTCTATACTTTACACCATTTCTACAAGAGGTTTTATTAGATTTCCTTAACTGGTGTCATATTTTTTAGCCAGGGCGTTTTTAACCAGGTTCACATAAATAAAGTTCTATTTTGTCACCATGTCATAGTAAAATAAACTGCTTGTACTATGCATCCCTGCCAAAGCCAGAGCAGACGGGGAAAGGATATAAATGTGTCAGTATTCGGGGAGAGAAAACACATAAATGCACATGGCGACTCTCTTAACTCCGAGGCTCAGCATGATACTAATTCATTTGGGTGACATTTAGAAAGCTACTCCCAACATAAATAATATGTATATGGTGGGGGGTATCTCTGACAGACACAAAGTTGAAAAAAATGACCTAAAAGAATGCACATCAGATTTTACAGGTGCTCAGACCATTAATGTACAGTGATGGATGACCTTTTTGCTGAAAGTTGACATAATGTTGAATGGAATGTTTTGTTTATATCTGGTACCGAGTTTATTGACCAGCACCGAAGGGTAGGACCAAGCTGGGATTTGAACAGTGTCTACTTTTTTTTCTTTTTGTGGAGACTCTTTTCAGTGTCCCGCCCCCTCACCGGCCACAGTTCTTAAGTTGTTTCACAGATATCATTCTGCAAGATAGATTGTGTTCTTAAAAAAAAAATCTTCAACCTAAATATTCATTATCAGAGGTGCACACTTTTTGATGGGTAATATGAAAAATTAAGCAGAGAAGGTTTTTTACTGCATTTGTCATGTATCTTTAATCTTGGTTTGTCATCTCTGGTCTGTCTACAGTTAAAATTCCCATGATTAATGGTGAGTTGCTACTGAGAGTGCCTGTAGATAAAAATCACAAAAGCTTGAAATAGAAGAGACCAAGAAGTCAACCAGGCCATCTGAGTGATAGCATAAACTTATCTCCAGACTGCCCTTTTCAGTCTGGATAGAAATGGAATTATAGTGTAAAATAGAAAAACATTTGATTTCAGTCCAAGTGATAATTTTCTTTCATAGTTAAGTAGGAAATTGTCATTATAAAAAGGCAATTCCTTTGGGGAAATTTTCTACGTACTTAACATAAATTATTTCCTTCATAGTGTTATACCTAATTTTTATAACTTTTTGAGAATACTGTGCATCATCCTTTTTCTTTTTTTAAATGGCTACACCTTTCATGTTAACTCTACGATTTTATTTCTAGTCACTTTTTGCTCACTTGTTCATTCTTTTACTTACTTATTCATTAAGTACACTGTGCCAAGTTTTGAGGAAGACACAAATATGCATCAGAAAAGAAACTTTTAAATGGCTTAAAAAGCAGTAAGAGAGATAAAATAAGTATAGAAATGTCCTCAATAGAAGGTAGAATATGATCCAGTTTCTTAGAAATTTAATAGTGCTGGGAGAGGCAGATGTATGATCATTGGTTCTTGTTGGAGAGTTCTGGAAAAACTACCTAGAAATGGTAATATTTGATAAGCTTAAAGACTACTCTGCACCTGCAGAGAACAGTATGAATTAAAGGAAAGCTGCTCTTGGCAAAAGGAAAATGATGGAAGGCACAGATGTAGGGGAGGAAGAGGAGAAAAAGAAATAAAAAATTAATGGAGATATAACGGATCATATCAGAAAGGATCTTGAGAGGTCAAACTAAAGATTTCAGGACTTCTTCCCTAGTCAGAGGAGAGTGAAGAGAGAGAATTGGTTGAAGACAAGTGTGAAATAGAAATCATAACAGAGGGATAGTGACATGTTTAATGTGGGATGATGGTGGACCTTCAAATTTCACCTGAGTTCAATAAAAAATGATTCAGTTAAAGTGGAAGCAGGTATAAAAGGGTGATTCAAGTTTAGTCTTGAATACCAGCATGATAATCTTTTTCTACATACCATGTAGTATACATCTTTGAATACCAAACTTATTAAAGCATAGATGGTGAAGAAAAGTTGGAATGTTACTTAATATGAAAATTCCCTATATGAAGATGTTCAATAGAATATGGAAAATCAAATAAATTTCTCTCTTCTCTGTAATGGTAAATAATATATCATTAAGTATGTATTAAATATCTAATAAATTTTATTTATTAACTATAAAATGCCTAAATGGCAAATACAACTTTTTAATACATGTCATTTTTTGCAGTCATTTCCAAAGTGTAGAATATATATATATATATGTAATGTATATGTATTATATGTATGTATGTATGTATATATATATATATATATATATATATATACACATACATATAATTTATCTTCACAGTTAATCCTGAGCACAGTATTTTCAATACATGATAGTATGCTGACAAATATTATGCCAACTAACTTTGGGCCAAAGTTAGATTGTGTCTGTGAAGAACACAACAATGTAACCATTTGTTATATGAAATGAAGAACATTATCTAAAAGTTTTTACCCAGTTATTTTTATCATCTACTGAATATTAGTTTTTATTAAGGATTGATACATATTTTTCAGTTTACAGGTAACCAATTAGAAATGTTTACATCCTGATTTGTTCTATTTTGACTTTTTCTTTGTCCATATTTTTGACTTTACATATGCTTTAAAATTTTAACTCGATATTTATTCCAACAATTTCACAAAATAGAAATATTTATAGATATGGGCCCTCTCTGGTGGTGCAGTGGCTTAAAGCGTGGCACCATGAAGCTCGCCACAGCTGCTTCACCAGTTCTCCTGGTCGCACCCTCTGCTCCCCTCAGCAGTGTAATTTGTAGATCTGCCTGTTCTGCTCCCCACTCTGTCTCTGGTAAATCCTCTCAACATCCCTGCACTTCTGGCATATACCCCAATTCTGTATGCCTAAACAAATAAATCTTTAAAAAATAAAAGAAATACTACTAGATCTTTATTGGTTAGTCCAGGCTTCCATTTACCCAAAGTAGTCCAAAAGTGTCATGCTGTATTTATATGAAATTCAGGAGTTGATGATTGAGAAACATCTTAAAATCCAAGCACATTGCTGATTAGTAATAGCTTATAATATGTCTTGTTATCATTAACTAAATATTTTCTGATATTCAACTCCTGGTAACCAAAAAGTAATATTTAGATATGCACCATAATGCAGGTAATTGATACTTCAAAACTAAATAGGTAGAGGCAGAGATAAAATAGCAAAATGATAAAATCAAATTCCACAACACTGTTGAAGGATCCGAGAACTCTGGGTAGTCACAGCTTGATGACAGACGAGTAACCAGATCTAAATGTTCTGTAAATAATCAGTTTTTGAAAAGATGTCTTCTTGAATATCCTGTTCTTCATACCTGAAACATGACATCTTGAAGACTAAGTTCAAACTATTGAAGATGAAGTATTTTGCCCAAGGCCATAATGCCTGTGGACTGGATAAAAATTAGATATATTTCATACTTTATTTTTGGGATTTGTTGTTAAGGTATTAAGGGATTGCTGTTTTTTGTTTGTTTGTTTGTTTGTTTTTGTTTAGTTTTATGCTTAAATACTATAACTCAGAATTACCAAGAAGTATCAGTTTGAACTTCAGGTATCTGAGAAATAGTGATAACTTTTGAAATCTAGATTGCTTTGGTTTATAAATTGCTTCTAAATCTGATTTCATTTTTCCTTGCTCAGCATTAAAATCCCACCTTTTATTAGTGGTAATTATCATGCAATAACATCATTCTATCGTTAGAAATTAATTATATAGTAATAATATCACTTTTTAAGAAAGTTTTCCACAGAAACAATAGTTACAGAACCATGTAAATTTAAAAATCTTCAGAAACATTTAATAATAGACAACATTTCCTACCCCAGAAATTGATACTTTGTTTTCATCTTTAATTTCTGGACTGTCAAGAACTGAAAGGAAGAAAGCAATGGTTGGTTCCATAGTGATCCTCTTTTATTGTTCCAAATTTACCTCGTATTAATTGTAGCTGAAGTAAGACTACCTGAAATTTGGATAAAAGACTAAAAGTACAGATTTCCCCTATGTATGGTATATATAACTAGGTAATCATTTTGTAGAGTTCTAGATGCAGAGTTTCAGCTGGCGAGATCTCTGGGTCACCCAAAGCTTTATAGAAACACTGAAATGATTCTGTTTATGTATGGAAATGTGACATATGTACACAGTGGCAGCTGGTAGTTGATCTCCCAGACATACACTTCTTTTGTAGAGAGTATCAGGCTCCTCAGCCATCTATTTCCACAGTAAGGAGAACAAGCTAACCTATGGAATTGAGCAAGTGTTTGATGTGTCTGAACTTCACTAATACATTTATTCTTTTTTTAAAAAAGCTTTTATTTATGCATACAAACATGGGGTCAGAGGTATAGTGGTGGCAAGAAGATTCACCAGAAACAGTGGGAAGTAGAATAGGCGAATTGATGAAGTACACAGCTGCAGGGAGCAGCTGGCGAAACAGGAGAGGTCCGCTGAAACATGTGTGTCTCTGTGATGGGGATCGAACTCTCACTGAAGCTGACATGGCTTGACTTAGCTTTGCAGTGCAGTGCTCCAACCCGCTGTGCCACCAGGGAGGGCCACTCATTCATTTATTCTTTCATTCATTTACTCTTACTCATGCATTTATTCATCAAAAGATCTCCAAAATAACTATAAGCACTGAAGTTCAAAGATGAATGCAATAATCTATGCTGTCTAGTGGAACTGCATATAAATGTGAACTATATGATACAATGTGATTATTTATATAATAGGCATATTAATATAATGGAAAAAGAAAATACTCTAATGGGGTAGGATTAAGGAAAGACTGCAGTTTAAGTCAGTGATTCCTCAATATATTTCCTTTAATCCATGCTTACTCACCATGGAGTCTTCACTGGTGTGTGTGAAATAAATTAAAGATTTCATTTTCATACAATGAATTTAAATCATTTTAAAGAAATATCATTTTAAAGATTGCCTTCTCTTTTTTTGTGCTCCTAATAGTTTCCTTTCTTCCATGAAATAACCAACTTTGGTACAATGTCAGAGACATGCTGTGAGGGTCATGCTACTTGGACTAATGTCTATCTCCACAAGAAATATTTCAGTAATAAGTGGGCTTGTTTGTGTTTACATCATAATCATAAAAAACTATAAATTCATCCGCTTCATTATTCTAGAGCTGTGGAGCTAGATAGATTTCTAACATCTACCACTAATTTGAAAAGCCCAACAATTTCCTCACTATGATATGCAGCCTGGAGAACTCTATAAATATTTGACATGGTGGTTATGAGTATATTCCAGGCCATGATATGTACTGGTAGTGGATACCCAGACAGAAGCATAAGTTCCAGAGCCCTTTCCTCTGGGTCCTGGGCATACCCAGCACAAAACAGGGATAAACAATAAATTTGATCCCAAGTGGGATAATTTTATTTTACACTGGTATCAGGATGCCAGTTCTTAATCAGTTAAAAGGTATTTTAAAACAATGGGTTTACAGTGATATGTAAAAAACGTATTTTATATAAGGATACACATAGTTTATTTGTACAAATTCCTTCCAAGAGAATAGCCTTGTCTCTATTTCTAGAAAGAAAATAGTAGCACGCATTTGGCATTGTTTTGCTTTTCCTTGCTACTTAAATAAAAACCATAACTCAACTAGATATTTTTGGCAATCGCAAAAATTAAAGTAAAATGAACTTATTTTCTTAGTGTATCATGATTTGACTAAAATTTAGAATTGCAAAATAAATGGGAATGGGATTTTAAAGACAACTTTAGAGTTATTGTAATAAATAATTTTTTTGTTCAATCATGGCATTTAGAGGTATTTTAGAAAGCAAATCAAATGTTCCTTTTATTGAAAGTCTGGAGGACCTGAGCTTCAGAGAGTGTGACATTTTCAATAAGGCATAGCCAGAAATAGACTAGATCATTTAATAGCAATTGAATTTCTTTAAAAGAATTATTTATTTATGCTTACAGAACTGGGGTACAGGCCAGAGGTGTGGTGGGTGAGAGGATTCATCAGAGAAAGAGCGGGGAGCAGAATAGGCAGATTGACAAAGCACACTGCTGAGGGTAGCAGCAGGCGGGTCAAAAGAGGTCTGTCACACCATGTGGGTCAGCAACCTGGCTGGGGATCGAACTCCTACTGCAGTTGCTTTGGAGAGCTTCATAATGTGGTGCTTTAACCTGTTGCACCACCAGGAATAGCCTGCAATTGAATTATTTTAATGTTAGTTGCATTTTGATTATTTGCTGTTTTGCAAAACAATCCTTTGCAAAAAAAAAAACTTTTTTGTTGCGTATGTATTTATTTATTTTAAATATTCATGCATTCATACATTCATTCATACAGAACTGGGCACAAGCCAGAGGAGCAGGGACAGTAAGAGTCTTCACCAGAGACAAAGTGGGGAGCACAACAGGCAGATCGATGAAGTACACTGCTGAGCGGAGCAGAGGGCAGGTCGGGAGTGTTTTGTCTCTCCATGTGGATCACCTCCAGCGCCGGTGATGGAACTTGCACTGAAGTGGCTGTGGCCAGCTTGCAAAGTTGCAGCCTAACCCATTGCACCACCAGGGAGGCCCACATATATATTTAAAGAAAATTAATGTGTGTGTTTATGAAATATTTAATTAATTTAATTAAAAGTTTAATTCGGGCCCTCCCTGGTGGCGCAGTGGGTTAAAGCACAGCACTGAGAAGCTAAAGTCACTTCCGCATGAGTTCGATTCCCGCCTGCCCCGGAGGAGATCCACATGGCGTGGCAGACCTCTCCTGACCCGCCCGCTGCTCCCCTCAGCAGTGTACTTCGTCGATCTGCCTGTTCTGCTCCTCTCTCTGACTCTGGTGAATCCTCTCACCCTCCGCATTTCTGGCCTGTATCCCAATTCTGTGTGAATAAATCTTTAAAAAAAAAAAAAGTTTAATTCATTTCCTTCAGTGACATGACTGGACAATGGGACAGGATCTGTGTACTGGTTAGGACGAGTTCGGCCTTTTGAGAATAAGAACGTTGCCATGACTCAGAGACAGTACCTGGAAAAAGTGGCAGAAATAATACAGCTAATAAGCAGTCCCCCAATTTCCTAGGTTATATTATTTTTAAATGTCCCCACTCTATTTCAACGTTGCTTAAACCCTATTTCAATGTTGCTTAAACCCTATTTCTTTCTTTCTTTTTTTTTAATAATGTAACAGTTTATTTTTTACATCATTTTGTACATTTTTTTTTTCATCTCAATTGTAATCCCCGTGTTAAGCCCTATTTCTAAGCACAGTTGTCGATTGCATAAAAATAAGCTGTCCTGGTAATATTTAAGTTTATTTTAATAGCAAGAAAGAAGTTAAATTATTACTTTTTATTTAATTTTAGAGGAAGGGGTAAATTGCAGAGTGTGTGAGTTGTTCACTAAACATTATCCCTGAGACAGATAGAGAGGGTTACCTCTGCAGGGTATGGTAGGCAGGGCTGACCTCAGATTGCCTCCTTTTGTCCTCTGGAGAGCAAGGGACAGAGAGCGCTCACAGCATGTTTTCAGCAACCACAGCTGAGGGAATCCTGGGGTTAATGTATGGAGATTATATTTGAGCTTCTGGAGACTTGGGGGAAGGGAGCATGGAATGTGTATTTGCTGCTCTCTTGTTCTAGCCTCCACAGGGGTGAAAGGACTTAGACTTTGAGGCCTGGGATCCCATATTTTTTTGTTGTTGTTGTTGTTTTTGTTTTGTTTTTTCCCTAAAAAATGAAAGAGATGGGCCCTCCCTGGTGGTGCAGCGGGTTAAAACACAGCACTTAGAAGCTAAAGCCACTTCTGCATGAGTTCGATCCCTGCCTGCCCCGGAGGTGACCACATGGCGTGGCAAACCTCTCCTGACCCATCCGCTGCTCCCCTCAGCAGTGTCCTTCGTCGATCTGCCTGTTCTGCTCCCCACTCTATCTCTGGTGAAGCCTTTCGCCACCCCTGAGCCTCTGACCTGTACCCCAGTTCTGTATCTACAAATAAATAAATCTTTAAAAAAAAAATAAAAGAGATTAAAAAAAATGTACAAAATGATGTAAAAATAAACTGTTATAAAATAAAAAAGGAAAAAAATGAAAGAGATAAAAGAATGATTGAGCTACTTATTCAAATAAGAATTCACAAGACAAAAATTTTCATTATCCCCTGTAATAAGAATATAAATTGAAGATTAAGTTATGGGGTAAATTGTGGCTGGCTCTAAATCCAGTAATTGATTAGTGTTACTTCAGGATTTCCTTCACTACCCTTGATCTGAAATGTAAACTCCTAGTGGTCAGGAACCATTTGTTCACCATGGGCAAGTAACTTATACCACTGATGTGGAAATGAATATAGAAAAGAAGTCCTTTATATAAGCTTGAGGTTTGCCTTCTAAATAATAAAAATAAATAAAATTTAATTAGTTAAAAATAAAATTTAGACAAAAAAGGATGCAAACACCTATGTAAGTTAAAATTTTGCTTAGTGACATTAAAAAAGTAAAAACAAGTGATAAAGATTTTATTATTATAATATTTATTTAATATGCACCATGGAATATTACTCAGCAATTAAAAAGAAAAACTTGTGGTTGGAATTAGAAGGGATCATGCTTAGTGAAATAAGCCAGAAAGAAAAAGAAAAATATTGGATGGTTTCACTCTTAAGAGGACTTTAGATGATCCAAATAAGGGATCAAGAAAAAAAAGTATAATAAAGTAAAATCATAATCAACAGGTAATATAAACTAGAGACTTTCTGCAGGGGTACAGTAGGGAGTAGAATCAAAACAGGAGTGGAAAGAGCAGAAGAAGGGACTTTGGTACACCGGTGAATTGGTGGTGGGAATGTCATGGGATTACACCCAAGATGATAAAGCATACATTGTATAAAAATGAAGAATGATGTAAAAAATATATAAAATAATATATATAAACATTTAATGTAATTAGTTCAAAATATTAGCATATCAAAATATTATAAAATATTGAGATATTTTTATGCTTTCTATTTTTAATGCTGTCCTTGAAATTGGTGATTTTATACATATAGCACATCTCAGTTCAGACCTGCAATATTTCAAGTGTTCAGTTGCCACCTATGACTAGGGGCTATCATATTTGACTGCACCGCTTTAGACCCAGAACAACAGAAACTCAAACCTTTTATTACTGTTTATCTTGGAGTAACTTTACTCTGCTTTTCCTTGTAGGTTATTTTATTACGTTTTACTGAATGTCTGGTTACTTCCATTGTCTTTAAGCAAATTTTCGTTAAATGATTCTTTGTATTTTTCTACCTTTTCTCTCTGGTCTCTACAGAACACTGTTTGTGGAGTAAAACTTGTCAATTATGCCAAGCTATCAGTGCTGAATTGGCAATTTACCTCTGCTAGAATTAAGGTTAACTGAATCCATTCATATCCTAACTTAGCAACTGAACTCATTCTACTATGCATAGCTAAGGAAAATTTGTATATGAACTAATATTAAAAAGTTACTGTTTTCTGGCCCTCCCTGGTGGCGCAGCTGGTTAAAGCACAGCACTGAGAATCTAAAGCCGCTTCCTCATGAGTTCCATTCCCGCCTGCCCCGGAGGTGACCACATGGCGTGGCAGACCTCTCCTGACC
>NW_004567114.1:46501997-46539609 GCF_000260355.1 Condylura cristata
AAAAAAAAAAAAAGTTACTGTTTTCTGACTTGTATTGTCCCAGCTAATAAGGGTAGCAAATTTGAAAAACTGGACCCCTTGACTTTATGTCGATATACTGCACATACAAATATATCACACATAAGGAAATCTTTATAGTTGGGTTGAATATGTATGATATAATTTTGAAGTTCATAATTGCTCACGTAATAACTCTGATTTCTAAACCGGTATTTCCAAACTCTCTAGCACTAAAGCTCCTTCTTATTAATACTATATATTTTTCAGTGCGCTTGCAAAATATTCATACTTTGGAATGATGATGGTCCTTTCTTGGAGGAAAAATAAATATCTAGTTAAGAATCTGCATTCCCTAAGAAGCTTTCACTATTTATTTCCACACACATACCATTTAAAATATAGTAATGCCTACAGTGTGTTTTGGGTGCAATACTTCTAAGTCTTAACAACAGTCCTTTCTAAGAGGAAAAATGAATATCAGGTTACTAACCCAATAAAACTTGAGATGTTTTTGCTATGCATGTTCAGATATATATCATTTAAAATAAAGTACCCCCTAAAATGTGTTTTAAGTGTCATATTTGAGAGGGAAAGTATGTGCAGGTGACCCAACCTCTCTGGTTTTAGTGACACAAAAGTAAATCAGAACTAAAATATCATAAGATGTGTGTGTGTGTGTATGTGTGTGCGTGAGATCATTTTGGAACAGTCTGTGTCATGCATTTCAGAGCAGACATGGTAAATCATCATAAGCAGAGGACCACCACTGTGTTTGTGGAGCAAAAACCCATCCTTTCTTTACAGGATAATAAATGATGGCTGGACTGGAAAGGAGTCATATGTTTTAGACCGGCCAAAGACAAACTGTTTGAGTTCAGTCTTCTTAATTCACCTGTACACATCCCACAGCATTACTCAGGTGTTAAGCAGAAATGCTTTTTGTCTTCAAGGCTGAAAGACCCTTTGGTTTAAATTATGAACCTTCTCTGGTTTTCTTTGAGAAAGTAAAATAAATGCTGTAGTGGTTACTAGTTGTAAAAAGTTGTTAAAATACACAAGTTCTGCCCCATTTCCAGTGAAATGCTGTGACTTAAGAATGCTTGTTTATTGTGACTTAGTGTGCAGCTGAACTATGCAGGTAGATGTAATTGGATTCTCTTTCTCATTCCTTGATGCATTTCATTATCACTTATGGGCTGTTTCAAAAGGCAAGAGTTGAAACAGCCTAAGAAGAAAGTACTAAATAACTTCTAGAAACTTTTGCTAAGCATAAGAGATTGAGTGAAGAAGGTTGGAGGTAAAGGAATTAAATAAATTCTCTGTGTTTAGAAAAAATATTACCAGAATGCTAAGTTTCTGGAATGGGGTTTTTATAGACAAACTGTAAAAAATGTTAAAATATTATGGTAAATAATAAGCATATATAAAATGTTAATGCACGGCCTGAGCACAGGTTGGTTTATGTTAATAGTGCATTTACATTATCTGTCATGCTAGATTTCATGCCCAGGCCTTGACATGCTGGCAGCCTCGAGGAATTATTAAGATCACAGGGGTGGCCATCTTTCATTGGTCTGCTAGACTGCACAGTCATTGAGCAAAACCAACTGTTACTTGGGTTTTAATTAATTGGACATTTGAACATTGTGACAGCATACTTGAAATCATGATTTATGGAAGAAAAGTCTTACCTACCCATTAGTTAGCAGGTTTTTTCTTAATTCTGGTTATGTCAAGCATGCAGATGTGTGTGTGAAAATAGTCTATGTGGGGTATGTGCTGATGTCATTGAAAAATCTAAAAACACTTAACACTAAAGTTGGGTAGTATTACTACTGCTATATTCATTCATGAGATAAAAGTGTATAGATATTAATAACTGATAAAATATCAATTTATTTATTATACAATTAATTAATTGTGGTTAATTGTATTCAAAGTAACCACACATTCTTCCTCCAACATTGACAATGGCTCATAAATAGAAAAAATATTTAGAAATAACAAAATTGAATGTACTTTTTTTTTAGTTTGTGAGATCCTAGATACTACTCAAAGTTTTAAACAATGCACTTTAAAACTAAATTTGTTGCTATTGCAATAGTGTGTAAAACAAAAAAGTAAAATTTGCATTTGCAAAATTGTTTCATATTTCACTTTTTACAATTGATAACATCATTCTTTTTGTTTTTTGGTATGAATTAACATTATTTTTATATTAATGATATTCAGTGTATTTACTAATTTATTTGATGCTTTTATCTTCTACTAATAGAAAGATAACTGTCATTCACATCATAACATTGTAGGCATATGATAGGACTAGAGACTATAAGTGAACTTGTTTATATTCATATATACAAACTCCTATTTTAGATTTTTAAAGTGAATTTTTTTTCTTATCGAATAATATTAGTTACATTTTCATTACATAAAAATTATGCAGAACACAAAATTTTAAATTTTGACCATGTTTGAGTGTATAGATTTTTTGCATTGCAATCATCACCATCATCACTCTACAATCTTGTAAACTAAAACTCTCTTCATCTTGTAAACTAAAACTCTGTGTCCATTAAACAATAGTTCTCCTTTTCCCTTCCCACCCACTGCTTTCTGTCCCGATGAATTGACTACTCTAGGTACCTCAAATATGTGAACTTATATATTATATATAAATATAGTAATTATACTATTGTAATTGGCTTATTTCACTTAGCTTGATATTGTCAAGGTTTACACATGTTGTAACATATTAGAGAATTTTGTTCTTTTTAAGGGTTGAGTAACAATCCATTGCATGCATATACCATATATTGTTTGTTTTTCATCTGTTGATGGATTCTTGGGCTGCTTCCTCTTTGGACAACTATAAATAATGATTCTATGGATAAAGGTGTAGAACTATCTCTTTGCTCCTTTTGATTGGGGGGGTAATATGACAAAAAAAACTCTAAGTAAAGTTTCTGATCTTGTGGCTTAAAATTGTTTTAAGCAGGCTGAAAATAAGGTCTATTACTTGGACTTCTGGTGTCTCTTTGTATTTCTACCTTCTTTTGTAACAGTAGACTTACTTTTTTTTTTTTTTAAAGATTTATTTATTTATTCATACAGAACTGGGGTACAGGCCAGAGGCTGAGGGGCGGTGAGAGGCTTCACCAGAGACAGAGCGGGGAGCAGAACAGTCAGATCGACGAAGTACACTGGTGAGGGGAGCAGCGGGCGGGTCAGGAGAGGTCTGCCACGCCATGTGGTCACCTCCGGGGCAGGCGGGATCGAACTCATGCGGAAGTGGCTTTTAGCTTCTCAGTGCTGCGCTTTAACCCGCTGCGCCACCAGGGAGGGCCACAGTAGACTTACTTTTAATGTCTTACATTTTTCCTTAATTAGTCAGGTGTTTTGATATTGTTATGGAAACATTTTACTGGGAAAATGAGCAGTCATCACTGCTTATCTTCACAGGTTGTTCTAAAGAACTAAAAACAATCACCTGGGTTACAGGAAAGAGGGTTTTGCCTGGACTTTAACTTTGGGTTTGCTATACTAAGAACTTTGACAGAGAAATGAACCTGGAGAAAGAAACATGGTTGGCATGTTCTTGTTTTAACAACTATGTCAGGAGTACTGTGAAAGGATAAAGTATATTACTTTTTTTTTTTTTAAAAAGGGGGGGGCCTCCCTGGTGGCGCAGTGGGTTAAAGCACAGCACTAAGAAGCTTAAGTCAATTCCTCATGAGTTCGATCCCCGCCCGCCCCGGAGGTGACCACATGGCGCGGCAGACCTCCCCTGACCTGCCCGCTGCTCCCCTCAGCAGTGTACCTCGTCGATCTACCTGTTCTGCTCCCCACTCTGTTCCTGGTGAATCCTCTCACCCTCCGCATCTCTGGCCTGTACCCAGTTCTGTATGAATAAATAAATAAATCTTTTTAAAAAAGGATTTATTCATTTATACAAGAACTGGGGTGCAGGGCGGAGGTACAGGGGGTGAGAGGACTCACCAAAGATAGAGTCAGGAGCAAATCAAGCAGATCAACTGAAATACACTGCTGAGGGGAACAGTGGTTGAGGCAGGAGAGGTTTGCTGTGCCACATGGATCACTTCCCTGGCCAGGAATCGAACTTATGCTTCAGTGGCTGTGCACAGCTTCCTAGTGCTGCGCTTTAACCTATTGCACCACCAAAGAGGGCCCTAAAACCTATTTCTGTGCAAAGATTAGAACTGATTCACACAACCAAAGTGTGAAGTGTGATGGGATGAATTGGCTGCAGGTAGAAGACATAATTGGAGCTCTAAACTGGGTTCTGTGTCTTGTTGGTTTCTTATTATACATGAGGAACGATAGATGGAAGGGGTTGGAAGAAAGAGTGTACATAGAATTTGTCATTGCTAATGATGCTTCAGGAAAAGTCTGTGGATCTCAGAATATTTAACAAATCTGTAATCTGTCAGCTGTGGTCACTTGCCCATGCCTACTGCCTGCCCTTTCAATGCAGGAACAGATACCTCTCTCCTCAAGCTACCTGGCTGAGGGGGAGAGCTCAATCCCACCCACAGTTTCTTCATACAGTTTAATCTTCTGTCATCATGGTTTCCCAAGTCCTCATCATCTCTCAAAGATGATGAAAGTTCCTTCAGAAAGTCACTTCCTTTAAAGTGCCCAGATCCTTACCCTGAGCTGAGGGCAGTTCCCTTCCTCTGATAACAGTCTTTGTGTACCCATCAAGGCTGTCAATACTTTCCTGCCACTTGTCTACACATCTTCCCTCTGCTACAAAGGGCAGGCTCTGGCTCTAGCACCCTCTTGTCCTGGTCTCACTGCAGATGCTGCGTCAGGATCCCACAGGTGAACTGACAGCGGGCAGGGCCTTCTGGAAGCAGAATCCTTTATTTCTGGTCATTTTCCAGCAAATGTGCAGAAAGTGGACATGTGAAAAAGTACAGAGGTAGACACAAGAGTGGCTGGCCCTTTGGTGTGATTGAAGTGGGATTAGGGTGTAGATTGTTTTTATGTGCATTTGGGAAAAAGGAGGTGCCCTTTGAAGGAAGCCTTCTGCCAGCAAGCTTGGATCCATCAGTTTCTTTTTCCCATTTTTCACTTCTAATATAAATTTAGTGATAATTTCATAGTTCATATCAAAAAAAAAGTCTCTTATTTTATATTATCTCAGTTAATCATACTGATTATAAAGAAGTTTTCTAGCCAGCTTGTTAAAACACTTTCTAGCTGTTAGGCAAAATCATGTCGTCTAGGACACGGGTCCCATTGTTATGTCTGAGTCTTGGCCAGCCACTGTGACCCAGTGTGTGGTGCTCAGGACAGGTGCTGTGTTCACAGTGTGGAGCTGAGAGCCCAGAGCACTGCACTGTCCTGCAGTGTCCTGAGAATCAAAGTACCAGGGAGTGTTGCTCTCATTTCCTATCTCGGCAACACAAGGACCTAGGAAAGTCACAGTCCTCCAACTGTCTGATACTCAGAGTGTTCATTCCTGTCTTCTGAGATAAATTAGTTGTCTACAATATGGTAGGAAACAAACTCGATTATATCAGCTAACATGAGAGTTAGAAGTTGAGCGTCAGAGCCCTCCCTGGTTGCCCAGTGGGTTCAAGCACAGCACTAAGAAGGTAAACCCACTTCAGCACGAGTTTGACTCCTGCCCCGGAGGTGGCCACATGGCTCGGCAGACATCTCCTGACCCGTCCGCTGCTCCCCTCAGCAGTGTACTTTGTCAACCTGCCTGTTCTGCCCCCCACTCCGTCTCTGGTGAATCCTCTCACTGCCCCTGCACCTCTGGCCTGTACCCCAGTTTTTTTATATAAAAATCTCAAAAAAAAGAAAAAAAGGAGAGAGAGAGAGAGAAAGTTGAGCATCAGTAAATAGGATAAACCTTAGACACTTGATTAGGTGTGAGAGATGAGTTTAATACGAGAAAGTGAATACAAATTACTTTTCCTGATTAAATGAAACAAAGGTTATTAGTCGCAAAGAATGCGTATGTGAGTCTCTTTCATCACGTTAGTTAAAAATTAAACCATTTATGTAAAACAAAACAGTGTATATGCTTTATAAAGCAAAGCAAAGGCCTAGAGTGAATAATGGTTTTCTAGCATCTTAGTGACCTAAATCAGTCTACAATTATGAAAAATTGATTCCTAATTTACCATAAGATAACTTGGTTTAACCTTAGTAACTTGACCGTTCTATGTCTCCATCGTTACACACTACTAACCTTTCCAGGAATATCAAGAAATAAGGAGGTAGAAGTAGTCTTTGGAACACTTGTAGAGGAGTAAAGTTAAAATACATTTCCGGAAAGAGAAAAGAGTAACAGTCTTTTCTTTATGAAATTACTAAGACTCACAATGGGACGAGACCATAGAGTGTCTTGGGGAGCTTAACTGGTTTTTTACTTCCCCTGGCAAATTGTAAGTGTGCCTTTGCTGCTCACATCAAATGGAACCCTTTACCCTCTAAGGCAGAAGCTTTCTTTTAGAAGTTTACCTTCCCCTAGACCCAAAACATGGGAAGGCAGGACTCAAATTAAAATTTGCACTTCTACTTAAAAAATGCTGTGAAGGAAAAACAACTCTAACTGCCCATAAAGTACATTTGAAAATTCCAAATTTAATGCTAAGGGGTGTGTGTGAGTAGTGTTTGGTGACATGTGTCCCAAATATAGAGAGAACTTCACAAACAACCTGTCATTTGATTTCATAAAAATTCTTTGCTTGACAGAGAATACACTAGTGTGACTAGGTTTGGCAGAACATATTAAGGGCAAAGAAAATTGCCCAATCCTTGTTTTTACTATGTTATATTTTCACCACAGCTGGTCTTATTCTCTCCACCACTCCCACCTCCTCCAAATTTTCCTTTTGGTCCTTGCAGAAAATTAAAATCATAACATTTGGTTGAATTACACCAGATACTTTTCAGTTATCTTCTTTTCAGATGTGAGTGATAGAAAGTATAGATTAAAATCATTAAAATGCGTTCTTTCCCCAGCATGCTTCTGAGGTCCAAAGTAAATGACTCCCACCTCCTTCTCCACTAGATGCCAGCACAGCTCTGCTCCCTGCTCCCCGTCATTTCTGGAGATGGTGGTTTGAGCTAATCCTCCAGCCTCCTTAATAACATGTACTTCGCTTGTATCGTGGACTTTTTTGTTTGGTTGGTTTGGTAATTTTGACTAAATTTGACCAAAGAGATTCTTATTAGAATAGCTTTTTAATTGCTGAGAATGACATTTGGAAAAACTATTCAGGGTACAATGAAATTAAGTCCCTACAGGCAGTAAGATCTTTTACTTTGAATCTAAACTCTTGCTTATAAACTCTGTATTAATGGAGGAGTTAATGAGTGTCAAATAGTTGAAAATTAAACATGGTATGACAGAACTGAATCTAAAGTGAGATGGTGTTTTTAAAAAATAATAGCTGTTTAAATGTTTACCAGTTTCATGGTTTAAGATAATTTTTCAACTTGATCCAGTTATTCGTCCTACAGTGTTGTATATGTAATCTGATGTGTCATTTGATCTTCATCTAATTACATATTTAAAATTCATTTTGGAAAAATTCTTATGTATTTCCAAATGAATTTAATACTACCATATTTGCATTCAATTTTTTCCTTATCACAGTATTCTGTGTAACAATCTCTAAAGTTATGTATTTCAGCCTTCATTATCATTCCATTCACAAAATTTCATTATTTTAAGCTAGTTTTTAATAAAATCTTGAACTTTTAATAACTAGCAGTTAATATACTGGCTACTATGAGAACAGCAGGCTAAATTATTCTGTGAACAAAAGCATAGCTAGATTTAATTTTGTATATCCTGAGCTATCTGAAAAAACACAAAGTACTTGATGCCATAACTTGTATGAGAGATGATCTACCTAGACATTTATCACAATGCAATTGTATGTGGTCAACATTTAAACTGAAACCTTAAAGTGGTGGACACTATCTGATTCAAGATTTATAACAAAATTATGTGAATTTTGAATTTATTTGATGTGGTTTCCTGAACACCATAAGTTAAAATTCCTGTCATTAGAGCTGTTGCTGCCATTCTTTTCTGAATGCCAACTATGGAATCTAAATATTCCTAGTAGAATATTTTACAGCATCATATTTGAAAATGATGACAACCATGGATAGAATGATGACTGCCTTAGGTCTTAGGTAGACTCCATTAGGTAGACTAATGGATAATATCTTTTATGGGATATTATAGGATAGGATTGCTACTTTTACTGATCACACACATTGTAAATAAGGCCATTTGTGTGCTCCCAGTGTTTGGTTGATACTACTTACTGTCAGTATTTTGAGTAAAGCGTGGATTTTTCAAATTGGAGGAAGCTTCTGGACGTATATAAATGGTATATATAATGTATGATTCTAGTCCATTCTGATTATCGTTCTTTATCTGTAGACGTATTTTTGTGTTAAGGGAAAAAGAAAGAA
Organism: Condylura cristata; assembly: GCF_000260355.1. NCBI lineage: Eukaryota > Metazoa > Chordata > Mammalia > Eulipotyphla > Talpidae > Condylura > Condylura cristata. Next base: position 46,510,473 of record NW_004567114.1, read on the forward strand.
ATGAAGTGCTGTTTAATCTGAAACAGAGGTTTTTAAGTTCAGCCTCAGAAGCAAGATCAAATGACCTACTCAGTCATTCTATATCTGTAATTCTTTCACAGTACTTTTCTCGAGTTTCTCAGATCAGCCCAAATCCTGGTTGGAATACTGTATTCTGTACTTTGTCCTTTCTCAATATCAGACAATCATTGTATGGTCAGGGTTCTATCCAACTTCAAAGATGGTCATCTGTAAGTTTGAAATTCGTTGTTGCTGTGAAGTTCAATAAAAAAGATCTCAATGTTGAATTCAACCCAGACCACAGAGTGATTAAATTCATTGTTTTTGATATGTTGCATGGGAAGATGTTATGTAATTGAGTTGCTTGCATCTTTGCCATTTATTTTCTTAAAAAAAAAAAAAAGAAAGAAAGAAAGATCAGACTATTAACTATATATGGTAATTAAGGGAAAGTACACTGAACGTCCTGGCAACACATCGCTTTTTTCTGTGTTTGATTTAGGCATCTGTAAAAGGACTCCGCTCATGCCTTTATAGTTAAGATGCTGTCATTTCCACCATAAACTCCTATTTTTAGGAGTTTTGGTTTATAACTCAACCATTTAAAAAATCTCAACCTACGCTCAAATTAGTAAATTTCTTTTTTTAATCAGAGAAAATTTTACTGAAAACTTGAAATCAACATAGTTTCATTCCTTTTAAGTTGGAAGAAAACAAATGAAAAAAATGTCAGTGGTTTTGAAGACATTTTTGGTTTTTTTTTTTTTTTCAATTCCAAACTAGCTTACTTGTGTGGGAAAATGTTTTAATGTGTTAATTCAGAGACTGCAGATAGTTTTTAAAGTTGACTGGATTTAAGTATAATTATGAAACTTTCCAATAAACATTTTAGTCTATATGTCTCAAAATTTCTTGTTATATTTTCTTTTTACAAATTGTGGGAAAAGTAGATATGTATGAAGCTAAGGTAAGTTTTATAACCTATTTCAGTGCACAGCTGAGAGTTAATGATGGCACAGGTCTTTTTGGGAAAGTCTAAAGTTGGAAAGGACCCTCAGGGTAAAAAATGAAATTTAAAATAGTCAGAAACTAGAAAACATTATTTTTATAGTTCACATTCTTAGTGACTAAAATCATCAGTGTTTTCTACTCAATTATTTAAGATTTGTAGTCACCAAGTGTTAGTAATGGTGTTGATTCTTTAAAGTTGTTTTTTTCTCTAAATCATTTTGTTCCCTTTTGTGAAGTTAATAAACATAAGTAGAACTGTCTGCATGCAACTTATGTGTGGTATGTACACACTGAATAGTTTCTTCTTAGAAAATCCATTGATTTTTTAATATAAATACATTTTTAGAAAAAGCTGCTTTACACAGAACAAGAAGCAGATTGTTGTGAAAGCGCAAAAGAGGAAGGACACAGGAGACAGGATTCTGGGAGACTTGACCAAGCTCCAGGTGAGCTGGAGAGAGTTAGGGGGACAACCAGAAGTTTATGGGAATGATAAAGGGACATAAGTCACATTAACTTCACAGAATCATTTAATAATGCATGTGAATATTCTTTCCAGTATTTGCAGTCAAACCCTTCACAGAAGGAAATATGTGTGATAGAGAACTTAAATTTATACATTCTTTCTCCTCGAGTTCCAATTTAATGGATTAGGGGGGAAAGGCTGCTGCTTCTACCCTACTTCTTTTAAAATGAGAACATTGCTTTTTTGTGTTTTTCCATAAGTGTGTTTGACCACAATTTTAGGTTCACTAAAAATTTTTACAAATTATCTGGGAAGCCCAGAATTTTGCAACAAAACCTCACTTCAAGCAAAATCTATTATATGAAATTGAGAGAACTTCACTGGTTATAAACAGATTTATATTCTAAGTTAAATTCCGTTAGTATATTTAAAATATGGTTAAATTTATAAAAATGTAATGTATGAGTAGGTCAAATATGAATACAGGTTGGCCTATTTCAGTGATGCAATATGAAAAATAGGTTTCTGGGCCTCTGTAATGACACAAGGGTTAAAGGCAGCACTGTCAAGGTATCACCAGGACTGTAACATAAGTTCGATCCCCCACCAAGGAGGTGACCCACAAGGCCCAGGAGACCTCTCCTGTCTTGCCTGCTGTATATTGCCTCAGCAGTATATTTCAGTAGATCCTCTGGCTCTACTCTCCACTCTGTCTCTGGTGAATCCTCTCAACCCCCGCATCTCTGACCTGTACCCCAGCTCTTGTATGCATAAATAAATACACAATAAATCCTTTAAAAAAAAGTAAAAATAGGCTTCTGATGTGTCATTTCCCTTTATAAATCTGTTTTACTCCTCATATAAGCCATGCCCACACATACATCCCAGCCTGACTGTTTTTCATCAGGTTTTTGTTTAGGAGTTTATGAGATTAACTGATTGCTAAGGGACCAAAATTTCTTCACGGTTGATCCTGTTGGGTCTTCAGATGAATAAAACAACCAGATGTGATCTTGGTGATCCCATTGGATTGGCTGTGCAGTGATACAACAGATTGTTTGGCAATTGTTTGTTATTATGTATTGAAAAATCAAAATCAATCAAGCAGAAGTCCTTTTATCCCATATATAGACAAAGCAGTAGTGGGATGCCAACCTAGGAGGGGGTAGACAGAGGTGCTCAGGTCCCAACACTGCTGTTCCTCTAACACTGTCCGGAGCTGAATCTCCAACCGTGTTTGCCCTAACACACAAATAAAGTGGCCTTTTCCTTATGAAGAGCTGGCATCTGGCAGTGAGTAAGCCAGCCTAATTAGAGTCTTACCTCACTTACTTGTGTGAAGTTTTAGTTGAAGGCCTGGGCACAGCTCACTCTGTGCCATGGGAACAGATTTGTTGTGCTCCTGAGGTCAGTCAGCCTAAGTCTAGGTGATGTTGGGAGAAGACTTCTATAGGAAAAGTTAAGTACAAATGGTGCTATACTGAGAATCCGCTTGTTATTTAACAATATGTTTTTGGGAAAATAATCTAAATCAAGAATAAAAATGTAGACCCCTCAGGCTTCATTCAAGCATTTTCCTGAATGTTAAAAGGAAAAATCTTTTTAAAACTAAAAGAAAGACAAATAAGAAAACATTCATCCCAGAAAATATCTGAAATAATTAATTTTAAAAGTAAACAACTTGTTCTTTGTATTAGATTCTTGTGTTTCTTTATTTCTCAGCTATCCATCGGAAAGTCAGTCATCAAAACAGCAACAACCAATTTTCCTTCTGTGCCAGTATTATTGAGCATGCTTTATTTTCTCTTACCTCACAACTTTTGCATTTTCTGTATTCTCTACTTGGGTGGCTCCTGTGACTTCATGAGTGGCCATTTTGTAGTCTTTGATAGACAGTTTATCTTTATAGCCTGTCCCCTCTGCCCTGTTGCTCCCTCCTATCACTTTCATTTGTTTGTTGACCATATGACTCAAAATTACCTTGAGACAGTATTCCTTAATTTTCCTCTTGCTCAACGATAGATTTCCTTCACTTGAGCAGTATCAGGCATATAGTAGGGTTGAAAGAAATTTAGATGAATTAGTTCTGCCCTCTTAAATTTACATATCACTTCCTATCGGTAGGCCCTGTCCAAAGGAAACCAGTGTGACTGTTGTTCTGCTGCTCAAAGTCTAATCCAGTATTGTCTTTACCTATGGTTCAGTAACCTATCCTATTTTTTTCCCCTTTGTTTTATTTGTGTGCACATATTTAATTAATCTAGTGCCTTTTGTTAGGAAAAAGATAGTTCCCTCCAAGTGAAACCATCAATTCTGCAGTCTCTTCACTGGCCATACTCTTTCTTGCAGCCCAAGGAAATTGGGTATACTGAGAAGAGCCTGCCTTCAGCATCACTTCAGTTTTGTTAAACATGACAGCTTTTGCAGTGCAACTGCCTGATGTTTTCCTGTAACAGACATTGCATCAACTGGCAGCAGGAAACTGAGTGTTCTGAAAAGAAGCAAATATTTAGCAAATTCTCTTGGCTTAATTTTTTTTTTTTCTTTTTTGTCTCTCCCGCTGAAATGTAATATCTACGTGTCCTTGTTGTAGCACAGGAGAGTTCTGGGTCTGGCAACTCTAGTCACACTATTGTAAATGAACTTGGAATCACATGAGTATGCATGTAGGAAGGTGAAGGCAGGGTGATGTGCTTTGATCCCCCCTTGTAGAAGCATGTATTTTGTCTCATTGACAGTCACAGTTTATGATTCTCCTGGAATATAAAATTGAGAAATGATATGATTTTTTCCGGGATAGTTTACAAGGAAGAAACGGAAAAAAATAAAATTCATGTTTAAAACTACCCTTTTGAAACAAACAAACAATATAAGTACCTCGATTACTGTTTTTGGTATTTCTGCTGATTAAAAAACAATGAAAATAGCCTTACCTTACAATTCACATATGCTTTGTACAGATATGTGGGTTGAAATCCTTAGAAAAAGTTTCCCAGAGAGCTTTGGGGTCATTTCCAATTATCCTGAGAAGTTCAGCTCTGTGATTTAGTTATCACTTTACATTGTCAACACTTCTACCCCAAATCAGTTACCAAACATGGAAAAATAGACAGTGTCTTTGAAAGCTAATGCAGGGAGGTAGTAATCATTTAAAGGGCTTATCTATCTGCCTTGAGCAACACAGAAATTGAGAAAAGGCAAACAGCACAAAGGGTGGCCAGGGTCTGGGAAATGGAGAGAGGTGCGGGAGGGGGCCATGAAAAGCATTCCAGGCTGTTTGGTTCCTACACAAACCTAATGAGATAATAGCTCATCCAGTCAAGCCCCTTCCTTACTTTCAGGAAGTGCCACACAGGTAAATGAAGAAATTATTTGAAGAGGGATCATGATGGGTGTGGACTGTTTGTGATTCAGCTTGGGAGAAATGCAGATTCGAGTTTCTTTAGCCGGACTAGGATTGATTTCCCTGTTGGGGTTCTCTGAACTTCAGTGATTGTTGGCTTGAAGTTTGCAAAACTGATAGTACTGAGAGATAAAGACCCAGTACCAGTAGCTGAAGGAAATGTGGATTCACTTCCCCTGGGGTAACTAGTCCATCATTTAGAAACAAATTAGTTTTTCCTTGCTGTCCAAACCATGGAGAATTTTACTCCTTAAGCTTTTAGGTCTCTAAGGTGAGTCTTTGAAAAGTAGAGGATCCAAATATATCTGTCTTTTGAAAAATGTAGAGAATATGTTATTTAAGGACATTTTAAAATTTTAAATGGAAGGCAGAGAAATCTGTGACTTTACAAGATTTGTAGGGGAAAGAACCTCAGAATTAGATAGGAACAAAATATATCACAGTAATACTTGAAGAGTGCCCTTCCTCAACTTCCCAGATACTTTTCTATATTTGCAAATGGGATTTTATTCTTCTTCAAATATTTTGTAGTTTGAGATATTCAAGGAGATGGCAATTAGGAAATGTTAAATAATTACAATAATGAAATCATATGAGTTTATTCCACTAAAACATAATCATCGATGAAGCTACTAGGTAGCCCCCATATGTACTAGTTTCCTCCTTAGAAGCAATGCAGTTTTTAGGACTAACTTTCAAAGTGAATCATAGTGAATCAAAGCAAAGCACAGTGACATCATCTTGCCTATAATCTAGGGAGTCCCGTACTCCAGTCCATATCCCTTCAAAACTCCAGTCCATAGAGTTGGAGCTGGGATATGTCAGGCTCTGAGTCAGTTCCGTGCCTGGCCACAACTTGCTCCTTGTGAAGGTAAATTGAAATGCGAAATTGTGAGTGATGTGAAAGAAATGTAATTATGATTCAAAATCATTCTGTCAGGAGAGTCCCATGAAACATGCAGGGTTTGGCCAGAACAGCTTTCTGAATATAGTGTAGACAGTTAGAAGACCTACACTAGTCCAGTGCTTTAGAATCTTGAATAGGTTGTTAGGAGAGGCAGTGCAAAGTAGGGAATTTACACTGGATGGAGAGAGCCTGGTAAGAACTCTTGAATCACCTTCGTTCATTTAAAATAAGCTAATAGGATTACTGAGAGTCTTGGTAACAACACTTAAGTGAAAGATGAGGGACCTTGAACTTTTAAACTGCTGGACTTTATCTGTCCACTCATCTTCCATCCATCATCTCTCTATTATCTGTCTATCTATATCTACCTACTTAGGTGACAGAAGTAGGAAGGGGTAAATTGCAATATCCTGTGGACCAATGCAAATATAAGTTAGTTATCTCTTTACATTGTCAGATGGAAATAGTAATAAAAGATAAAGTAGGTGCGTCATATATTTTAATGTATTTTAAGCAGAGTTGGAGAAGAAAAGACACCAACGTACAAAGTTTCATAATCTCAGCTCTTACACTTTTTGTGTGTATATAACCTAATTAGAGAGAGCAAGAGTGGAAACTTTTTTAATATTTAATTTCTTTATTTGTACATATTTTACATCAGGTATGGTCCCCATAAAATTTAAGAACTTTTTTTAAAAGCCTATTTATTTATGCATACAGATGTGGGGTACAGGCCAAAGGTGCAAGGGTGATGAGAGGAGTCACAGAGACACAGTGGGGAGCAGAGCATACAGATCAACTAAGTACACTGCTGAGGGGAGCAATGGGTGAGGCAGGAAAGGTCTGCCAGGCCATGTGGATCACCTCCCTGAATGAGGATGAAACTTGTGCTAAGGTGACTGTTGCTAGCTTCATAGTGCTGTGCTTTAACTGATTGCACCACCAAGGAGGGCCCAGAGTGGGGGTTTTAACAACTATATTTTATAAACTAAAAACAGAGAATTCTACCACCTTCTTTTCATCCCACAAAACCTGAAGAATTAGAAGTTAAGTGGAAATGGCATAGGAACTAGGATCATTAATTTCAGTCAGTGGTTGGTAGCTGGTGATTTATAACTTTAATATAAATGAAGAGTTAATTCCCAAGGGATGACATGCTTTTAATTTTTTTTTATCTCCTAAGGGGGGAAAAAATAGTTGCAGTCAGGGTATTAGGGAGAATTTGATTCTGTGGATTTTAAAATCTTGGGTTAGCTGTCTCAAAAAGTTACATAACTTACTAGAAATTGGGGCTTATTTCTTATTTAATTAAAAGACTTGCCTTTCTGAAGAGAATTATTCACCTTTCAAAAGATCCTATGAATTGTAATCAATAGTAAAGAACAAATTCTTCATCTGAGATTCAAACAGAGTTCTCTTAAAATCTCAAAGTCCTGAAAAAATAGTAATAATATAATCTTTGTTATCCAAATAAACCTCATTTTCAAAACATTTTAGTTTAATGAAATTGATTTTATGAGCACTAGTAAAAGGAGTTGGTTGTACAGTGAAAGATGGAATTGGACTTTTAGAGGTGAACTTAATGGAGTATATACAAACACAATGATGAGATGTACATATGATTATTATTATTATTATATTACATTATAATGCAATGTTACTTCAATAATACATTTTTTAAAAACCTGTATTTGGAGACTTAAACATTTAAAGTTCTTTTACGTTCTTAACTATTCTTTTTGTCCACTCTCACTGAACACTTGCTTTTATAGTCAAAAGCAATTCCTGAAAATTTGCTTTTAACATCAGAGAACCTTATGGTGTTAACTTTCTGGGAATCAAAAATCTTTACTCATCTCAATTATTTATTCCCTCTTTGGTGACTAAAACAAAAAATTGTAAGGGGGAAAGGAAAAGGAAATCCCAACTCTGATCTCTTTTATCTTCGTATCTACAGGACAGAAAGGAAAGGAATAGTGTAATATTGCTCTCGGCTATTTTCCAAATCAGAAATATTCTAACTTTGGATCCAGGACAGACAATTGCTTGATTCCTCTTGCTGAGTTTAGAGATAGTTCTAATGTAGAGGGGTGTGGAGAATTTATTAATTTTGCTTCTCTATGTGGTTTTAGTATGTGTGTTTTAGCTTTGAGTCTCTTAGCAAGAGAAATTCCTTACGAAATTATCTTCAGGAAACTGGATATTTTATGATAGAACATTTAAAATCCAGGGTGGTCATCCAGGTGGAGCTCATGCTTGTCTTCCCAATCAGCACAAACCAGATATCTTGTAAATTCTGTTCGGCGTGAGGAGCCATCCTTCAGTAATGCAGTTAATTCCAGCTTTAATTTTAGTTCCAGACTAGATCTGATTAGGGGTGTGTCCTAATTTTTGTTATTCAGCTCATCCTGCTTTCATCCTGGGATTTAAACTTCCATTAGAATCACTATAGTAGGCTTTTGACTTTAATGTGATTTCATGTAATGCTACCAAACAACAATACCAACATTTATTTAGTGTTTTTCTTACAGATCAAAGTATTTAATGTGCTTTTATTTATTTAATCCTTATAATATCCTACGAGGAATAGAGAAGTAGGCCTTATTATCTCCATTTTATAGGTAAAGGAGTGGAGTCACAGAGCCGTCAGGGAGTTGGCGAATGTTCTATGAGTTCCAAGTTCACTCATGATGATTTTTCAGTTTTCCTGCCTTACCTTCTCAGGGGACCTTGTTGCCTTGGTCTATACCATAAATACATTCTACAGTGTATAGCTTTACTATTCTCAGGCCCATCAAGTTTAATGGGGTAGCCTGGCATGGTTCCTAGAGCAGGATCATGTACATGATAAATATTACTTTGTAAGATGGTGTTTTTTGGCTTGAATATGGTTTACATTTAAAAATACAACCAAAGAGAGCATGTCACATTGAATTTTGTTTATCAGCACATAGTAGGCACTCAATAAATATTTGTTAAATGAAAACACCTCATTAAAAAAGTAGTACTATAAAGGCCAGAAGACTATGAAGACAAACAAAGAGAAGTCGTCCCTCACTCAGCAGGAAGTGCTTAAATAGACAACCCCCCTCCACCATAAATCCCCTGGTTCTTGTTGAGGATCAACTACTGATCTGGGTAGAATGTGGCTCTGACCAAATGCTCTCACTTGTGGTGCTATTGATCTTTCAAGCTGAAAGGGCCATTTGAAATAATTTAAGCCTTCTTCTTTTTAAATTTTTTTAATAGAGGAGGAAAGTGAGATTGTATTTCATTTTGCTTGTAGGAAGCAGAAATTATTGCACAGACAGATTTATTTTTGAATTACCTCATTAAATGATCTAGGATGCATATATATTTTTCTTATTTGTATGAAAGAATTTTAAAGACCGAGGAGCAGAAAATTTAAGTGACTCTTTGGGATCACACAGAAAATTCATAGTCTAATCCAAAAGAATCATATTTCATGACTATTTCATAGCAATTAGACACCAATGTCAGAATCATCTTTTTTCAAAACTTCTTTATTTAGTTCAAAATAAAACTTCTTTAATTAAATTCTCAAAAATTCTTGAAGGTTAATTTATTTTAATTTGGCATCACCATCCACAAAAGAAGGCACTGACCCTTATGTCCAGTCAGTTACCAGAACCTGTCAATTCTAATTCACTGTTTGAATTTTTTGCATTATTTCATCAGACTACTAACTGTTCCCCTCTCTATCCCTCCTTAAATCAATTCTCTACACCTCCATTTTCTAGAGTGTTACCCCAATGTTTCTCTTCTGCTTAAATTTCTCAAAGACTTCCTGTTACCTATGTAATAATGTGTAAAGGCCTCAGAGGCTCCCATCTTCTCCATTACTTGTCCCACCAGTCTCATATTCTCTTCAGACATGAAGCCAGTCATCACATTGATCTGCTTATGTTTCTTGAACTTTCTCTTCTCATCTCTACACCTCAACTAAGACTTCTCCTTTTGCAAGGACATTCCTACTCTTTACTATCTGATAAGCTATCCTCATCCTTGCTAATGCTCAGCTCAGCATCAACCCCTCTGAGAAGCACCACATTCCTCTTTCATTTGGATTGTTTGCTTCCCTCCCAGAGAAATAGATTACTCCTCACTGTTAGGAGAAATGCTTATTATTTTTATTACATAAATGAGAATATGGTTTTCAGTAATCCATTTATTCTTTCTAGGAATATTTCTAAAGGGTCTCATCTTTGTCAATCATAATCTCAGCCTCTCATGAGTGAGAGAGCCAGGAGTTTAACCCATAGTTCATTGAACTCACCAATGGAAAAGCAAATGAGTCCATAAGACCATAAAGAAGAGGTGTCAAAATTTGAAAGTGAATTTGAAAAATGAATATGAGTTAAATAGATGAAAATTAAAGGACTTTCTGAGTACATTTGAATTCTAGCACTCAACTCCCCAATTCCCTCAGATTGCTACAAGTTTGATAGACTTAGAAGGTGAAGCATGGTAGAGAATGAGATTTGATCGGCAAGAGGATGACAGATTATGAAGACCTTCCTGTGTTAGACTGAGGAGTTTAGACTTCATTGTAACAGTCATTGAAATACAGTCGAGGATTTTAGACAGAAAGATGGGAGGCTTGGATTTGTTATGAAAACAACATTATGGTAAAGCTGAGAAGCAGCAATACAGTCTTGAATTATAAATGATTAGAGTGAGGGTTTGGTGGGGGAGGTAAGATGGTCTGATGGAAGGAATCCTATTTGTTTTATTTAAACAAGAATTTCAAGTTTGGTAGGAGGCTGTGTCCATGTGGATGAGGAGAGATAGAGTCAAGTGATTGGAGGAGAACTGAGTGACAGGACAAGGGAACTGAGTGCAAGGGGAGCATTTAATATGATTCTGTTTTCTCTAGCAAATTGGCCACAGGACTGGGGCAACCAGCAAAGGAAGGAGAGAGGAGAGAGGGGGCGAAACAGGGGAGATGAACACTAGGAAATATTGTGATAACGCACAGCTGATAGGGTGGTGGGAGAACTGTGGGAACTACGACAATGTAGGGGAAAAAAATAACAAAAAATACGATTCTGTTTTCTCATTTTAGCAACTTGAGAAAGAGTGAGCATCAGTTAGGCTCCTCCCTTATAATATTTGAAAACCTCAATCATTCTAAAATCATTCGGCAATAGAATAATGGTAAGTCTGATTTTGAAAAACAGTGTTGATTTTGTGTGGTATTCTTTAGTTTGCCAAAACCTAGTGACTTAAAACAACAAGTTACTAATATGTGTTCTCTTCAGGGGTTACATAGGTTCAGCAAAGCAGGTCTCACTTGAAGTGCATCTATAGTTAGTGAGGATAGAGACACTACTCTGCAGGCTTCTTCACATAACATGACTGAGTGAATGTGTGGACGTTTCGTTTTCAAGAGCCAACTTTTAGACTGACTTAGGTTTCCTCACAGTGTAGTCTTCTCCAATTACCCAACTTCTTATGGGCTGGTTGGCTTCCCCCAGAAGTGGTTGTTCCAAAAGACCAGATGGAAGTTACTCATTTTCTTATAACCTAATCTTGAAGTTATATGATCTCATAGTCTACTGATCAAAGTAACTCTAGACCAGCCCAGTGAGAAAATAGACTTCAGCTCTCAGAAGAGGGACAGCTGCACATACATGGGAGGAAAGTCAGAGGTAGCCATTTTGGCACAGTTCTTCAGTGAATCGAGATGGCATTCACCTTCTCTTCTTAAATATTTTTTCTGTATCCTAACGGTAAAAGAACTATAGTGCCACTTTTTATTTCGAAACACTATGTTTTTCAACAGTCAGTGTTTAGAAAATGTTTATTCTAACATTAAAATAACCCAGTCTGTTATTTCTAACCCATACAATTCCTATCACTTTTCCATTATCACCCACACAAAAGAACTTCTTTTATATAATATTCTCTAATTGGTAACAGACTTACCTTTTAAGAAGAAAAAAAATAATAATTGCAATGTTTACTTTTCCATTCTTCTCCAAGTCAGGTATAGCCAATGAATTAAAGCAATGAAAAACACATTAAAAACATCAATAACCCAAATAGAGGGCCTCTAGAAAAGACCCTTTTAAAAACTACTAAAGGTGGGAATCTAATTCTCTATCTTTTTGTTAGGAACAGAAGTTCCCTGAATTGTGAGTGGGATATTTCAGTATTCATTTGACAAATGTTTATTAGTGTCCATTATGTCCCAGGTTAGGTAGAAGAGTTTTACTTTATTCCAGAGTTTTCAGAGTATGCTTGCTTGTTTTAAACATATTTTTTTCAATTTATTTTTTATGGAGGCCTTACATGGTGTGAAGTACTAAATAACCATGACTTTGAACTTTCTATTAAACATGATGATGTTAAAGTTGCTATTCCTTATATGTCAATGGAGTCATAGGCACTTGTTTTATGATGACTTGAAGTTTTCCTCAAGAATGGTCCAAAATAATAAGTACACCATTTCTATTTTCTGTGTGCAGTTATTTCCAACAAGCCTACCATTATGCAGAATAAGGGAATTCTTTCTTCGTTCCCTTTAAGTGCTGTTGATATTTATAGTGTTAGTTTTTCCTGCAAATAAACTCCTTCTACAACTGGGCAAACAGTTTACATTTCTCTAGAATGATTCTTAGCCAGGAAAATGGGGTACGTTTTAGGAAGAGGATTTTCTTTGCAGGGATTTTGTTCTGATTGAATAACCAGATGGAGAGTCACGGATTTGAAAATGTTTAGCTGAGCAGTTCGGCATTCTCTACTGGGTTCCACAGTAGGATGCCAAATAAAAATCACAATTTAAGCTGTTATGAATTAATGAGAGTCTGCAATGCACATACCTACTCATTCTAACACAGACCTAAATGTGCATGCATCGTGGATAAATACGTCTGAGGATAAACACAGATCCATAATGTACATTAACCTCCCATTAGTTAACCATGGTAAAGTTTGGAAAAGTGCTTCCATTATTTAAAAAAGCATACAACACCACTCCACTTAGAAGCTTAATCCTGCCATAAAAATTGATTGAAATCTGGCAAAAAGCAAAATAAATAGTAATCAAATTAACCACATTTTATTTAAAAGCCAAACTATCACGTTTACTGTTTCTGGCATTATTCCTTAAATAAGTTAGTTCTCTTTGGAGTATTTGATTATTTTTCACACATGACTATTATAAAGTTTTATGCTAGGGTTATTTCCCAGACTAAGTTAATCTGAATTGTTTTAAAGATAAGGGCATCAGCTTGATATTGTCATAATGAGCCCAACTATATGAGGAAGGAAAACCTCTCCCCGGGAAAGATTAGATGCTTTTGAAAATCAGTATTAATGTTTCTAGCCCTCTATGGTATCATTAAGAAATCACTGTTTTAGGGCCTACCATCCATTGCCTCAGGTTGTGTGCTAGGTACCAAGGACTCCTAATGATGAGTGTGATTTATGCACAGTAATGGGAACAGGAGAATTTTATTTTTCTAAGTAGTTGTTCATACCCTATTACTGAGGCTATTAGCTATCAGATCTTTGATTTCAGATGACACAGGTACTTCATTATGGACGGTTTGATGATGTGCAACTCTGTTTCCATGCTTTTATTAGGTGACAACACTATGAATAGAATGAGTTGGCTTTCATAGATTAAGTTTTCTTTCTACATGCCATATACTGAACTGACTCTCCACTGTAGTTGAGTTGCCTATTTCCTGATCATCTAAGTAGGAGGAAGTAATAGAATCTATATTGAGTAAAATATGGACATAGTCAGAATTTTAAGTGCATGCTATTACTCCAGACTCCTCTGGAAAATGCCGAGCCTTGCTGCAGACCTATCTTCTTTCAAATGTTTTTCTGTTTGCTTCTTTAATTGTTTGCAGCTAGAGTTACTTATGCATCATCTTATTCTTCTAAAACTTGTTTTCAAGTTTTTAAGGGTGAATCTAGGGTATCCCTTATTTTAGAGGTAAAACACTTTGGAGTTTCTACTGAATGCTCCATGTTTTGAGTGTTATCTCCCTAGTTAAACTTTATTAATGTAAACTCAGCTCTGAGAATGAACTATGTGATTGTAAACTCTGGGGCTACTTCACTCTAATTCTCAGTCTGATTTTTTTTTTTTTACACAAAACAAACTCCTGCTACTATCTACTCTCTCCCTCCCCATCATCAGTACTCCTAGCCATACAGGCACACCTCTGGTAACCTAATTTCAGTGTCCTTTAGCTTATTCTTATTTTGTTTTGTCAATTACTCTGCTTAGTTTCCTTATATTGCCTATATAGATGAAATTATCCAAAACTTATCTTTATCTTCTTGACTAATTTCACTTTCATAATTCCTTAGAGTTCCACTTGCTGCAAATGACAAAATTTCATCTTTCTGTATAGGTGAATGGAATTCTACCACGTGTGTACATATATACATATATACACACATATGCATATACGTGTACATATATATGTGTCTCACCTCTTCTGTATTAATTCATCTATCAGTGGACACTTTGTTTCCATTTCTTAGCTATTGTACTGCTGCAATAAACTTTGCTCTTTGAATTAATTATTTTATAATCTTTAGGTAGAGACTTAGAAATGGGATTACTGGATCATATAGTAGTTCTATCTGTAGATTTTTGAGGAAGATCACTGCCATTTTCCAAAGTGACTGCACTTATTTATATCTCCACCAACAGTGTATAAGGATTTATTTCTTTGTATCCTCACCAACACTTGTTAACAGTATTTTTGAGAAACCATTGCCATAGGTGTGAGACAATATATCATTATGGTTTTGATTTGCATTTCCCTAATGAGAAGTGATAATGAACATTTTTTTCTTATGTCTGTTGGCCAAGAGAAACTTGGAAATGTGTTCAGATATTCTGTTCACTTTTAAAATTGTATTTGTTTTGTTGTTGTTAAGTTGGATGAGTTTTTTATGTACCATGTTATTAACTGCTTAGTGGGTGTGTGATATGCAGATATCTTCTCCCATTCAGTAGGCTGTTCTTTTAGTCTGCTGATAGTTTCTTTCACTTTGCTTTGCCTGATCTCAGTAGCATTTTAACATATGTATATACACCCTGCAGTTTAGTGAAAAAGCCAAGACTCTGATGAAGATTCCTTGGGTTTCCCTCTCTGCACAGCTGATTCCTTTCTACTACTCTGCCTTTTCCTCCCAGAACTCTGATCCCTTTCTATTTGGTTTGGGTTGCCCCTTTCTGTACTACATTCTAGAAATTGCTTGTGAGGGGGAGTAAGAGGTTCTACAAATAACTTCATTTCTTCCCCTCTCTCGGGGAAAGCAGTCCAGCATTTTCTGAAAGTAGTTCTCCATATTTTGTCTAGTTTTCTCTTTGTTTACAGTGGGAGAGCAAGTTCAGTTGTTTATAGTGGGATACTAAAGCATGGCCAGAATTAAAAGTTTCTGTAGAGTAATTTTTGAAGTGACATTTAATGTATATCATGCATTCAGAGAAGTGCACAGGTCATAAGTGCTAAGCTTAAAAAGATTCTCACCAAATGCACCTACTTAAACCAGCATACTAGATTATAGTCAACACACTGAAAATCCTCTTTTGTCCTCTTCACGGTATTACTTTCTCCCCAAGTCAAGCCAGTACCCAGTATTTATTATCTTAGGTTAATTTTGCTTTCTTTAAGACATATTGAAATGGAATCATACATATTGAAATGGAATCTTTAGGGTTTTTTTTTAAACATTTGTTTTATTTATGATAGGTATCTTTTATTTAGCTGTAGTTCATTTTCATTTCAGTATAGTGAACACTTATTTATTCTACTTCTAAGAGCTAGTTTGAGGATACACAGTTATGAACGTTCCTATACATACACATATGCATCTTTATGTTAGGTATTTTCCTAGAGTGGAATTTTTATAAGGTGCATATATTTCAGCCACAGAAGATCCTACAAAACAGCTTTCCAAATTAGTTTTACCAATTTATAAACCAGCAGTATAAAGAGAATTTCAGTTGTTCAGCATCCTCAGTGATACTTGGGTGTGTGTGTGTGTGTGTGTGTGTGTTTATTCTGGTGGATGTATTGTGATATTAAATTGAAGGTTTAATTTGTGGTACCAAGATGGCTAATGAATTAAGAGAATTTTTTCATGCACTTACTTATATGAAATAACTGTTAAGTGTTCCACCCATATTTGTCCTTTTTTTTTTTTTTAGTGATTTGTAAGAGCCCATCACAAGTTCAGAACAGGAGTTATTTGTCAATGTACATATTGCAACAGTCTGCTCTGCCCCGTGATCTTCCTTTTCAGTATTTTAAATATAAAATTCAAATTTTTAAAATTTAAACCAATTTATTATTTTTTCCTTTAAAGCACTTTCTGTGATCTGTTTGATAAATCTTCATCTACTCCCCAGTTTCTGAAGATATTCTTCTATGGTTTTTCTTAAAAGTTTTATCGTTTTACTTTTGATGTTTAGATGTACAAACATCTGGACTTGATTTTAGGATATTGCATGATATAAGAGTCAAGATTCATTTTTTTGATATGTATACTCAGTTGTCCCAGTACCATTTATTGAGAAGAACTTCCTTTCCTTACTATTCTTCTGTAATACATTAGTTATAAATCATGTGATCTTATATACACAATTAATCTGTGGATTTTTAAAATTCCATTCCATTTGCCATTTTATGCCAATTTCACATTGTCCTAATTTCTATAGCTTTATAATACACCTTGATATGTGTAAGTTTCCAACTTTGTTCTGTATCATGGTTGTCTTAGCTATTCTTGGCTTTTATATTTTTATGTAAGTTTTCTATATCCATGACAAGAATTAGCTTGTCTACTTCCATAAACATATTGTAACTTTTTCTATTATATTGTAATTTGAGGGCAGAGGCTCTATTTTTGCATCAGGACCCAGTATCATGCTTTGCATATACAGAGTTCTCACCATATGTTCTCTGAGCGAACAAGTGAAATATGATATTTTTTAAAGAAAAAAATTATAGACACTACTATTATTTCCTTCAAGTGTGGCTCAAAATACAACTAACTGAAGTTTATATAAAAATAGTTCAATTCACTGTCAATTTAAGGAAAATTCATGGGCTACAATTTCTAGCTCTTATAGGAGGGGTTTTGAAACAACCATAGAGAGGGATTTAATTGTTAAGAATGCATTATCTCTGAAAATTCATGAGCTGTTTCACTAAAGAGTTAAAAAGCAAAAAGATTCACTTTCCCAAATGATTGGTTATAATCATGAATCAATAGTTTTCACTAAATAGGTTTTCCTTATACATGGGTACTCTGAGATTGATATTTATTGAACAACAATATGATAAGTAAATTAACTTTGATTAATTAAGTACTGTAACATTTCCCACAAGATCTGTGGAATTGCTGTGGAATTGAAGCTTTTATCTATTATAGTCATCTGAAACTAAATCTGTAAGAATGGAGGTAAGAATAATTAAAATTTTCAATCAGTATAGAATCACCACTTAAAATCTGTTTGTCCTCCCGCTCTTGTGACATTTTCCCCAGGACACTTAAAGTAGGTGTGATGGAAAGTCTCTGCTTAGAAACGGCCCCCTAAATTTCAAGACACATGTTACCTTCTCAACATGTGGAGTCTCTCAAATAGTATTTACATGAGTTTGTTTAGAGATTCTGTTAGGGTAGCTGTCCTGATTATAAAGAATCTTTAACTTGCCATGATTTTAAAATGATGTAAATATAAACATAGTTAAGCTGACTTGATTCCATATTTAAAAAAGAAAATACATTCTGCCACCTGTATGTGAACATAAAATTTCAAAGAGAGTTGTCTTATAATTGTAAGTGTTCTACAGACATAAAACTGTAAGCTGAAACCAAGAATTATTTTACCTGAACCAATATATTATTTTCATGTAAGTTTCTCTGTAATAGGATAGATATATTGTTTAAAGAACATTTTCCCTTGACATACATGTAATTGGGGGAAAAAAAAAACAGTTCTCAAAATTAATACAGTATCTGGAAGAAATGTTAACTAGTTTACTTATCCAATATAGCAAAACTTCAAAACTTGCTTCTTTAACTACATCTTGTGTGTTTGTGTTTATTTGACTGATATCCAGAGCTGAAATTAGCAATCAGAAAAGAAAAGTTTGGAGAACTGACAAAACAAAATATCTTCAGGACATCTATGCAGAGCTTTTATGGTAGTGTAATTTCACTTACGGAGGATAAAATTCATTGGCAAGCTCTTTATTTTCATTCATCACCATTATTTGTCTTTTTGTCTTTAGTATGTGATATAATAATGTGGTCTGTGGTCTTTAGTAAGGAAACATTTTGATTACAAATCAAGTGAGTGTATATCTTTGATTCAATCAAAATTCTTACTTTCTGATCTTTGGCCCCCTGAATTATTACCAAAAATTCAAACTTTGAATATTTTAAGTTTTGGGGGTTGATATTTAAGTGTGTGTGTGTGTGTACATGTGTGTATATATGTCTGTCTATCTTCTACCTATCTGTCTGTCTATTTTTCCTCTCCTTCCATGGAAAGAATATTAAAGAAAAACTTCAGGAGGAATGACTTTGGACATCAGAAGTACTATTATGAAATCCTAACAATCATCCCAGTGTCAATTTTCTATACCTTTTACCAGGTATTCATACAAGGTTAAAATGCACTGAGAATTAATTCAGTACTTCTATAGATGCTTTAGGGGTTTTCCCTTAAAAGGTGATTCCTTAAACAAATCATGTTCAAACAGATAAATAAATCTGAGGATATAATAAATAATTCCCTTATTTATAACATGGAACTAGCTGTTTAAGTTTGACTTTATAGCTTTTAAATAATATCTAATGGTATGGTGGACTGATTTAAAAAATTGGTTCAAAAAGAATTTAGAGAGGACTTTGCTACCTGAGGCTATAAGAATGATAAATTTGCATTACTAATCTGGTTGAGACAAATACTTCTAGGAGCAATGGGAAGAATATTAACTCTGTCTCTCTTGTTGAACTCTAGTTATTTTTACTGTCTGTTTTTCTCTGTTTTACTTACTATCTAGAAGTTCTGACTGATCACATAAAACCCCCTTTTTTTTCACAGAGGAGGGCTGTTAAAAAGAGAGAGAGAGAGAGAAATTTATGTGTCTTACACTTAAAAGGATCTTTTGGGCTTTTCCTTTTACAACTTCTCTCTTTTTCCCCCCATTTGGTATTTTTTGTGAATGTTTTTCATTAGTTATTTTTAAAGGTAATAAAGATGTGTGACAAAGTTATAGCTTCTGCATTTTTTTTTCTGCTTTTACTATTACGTTGGCTTCTGATCATTTACCAAAAGAAGGTATGAAATCTATATGCTATTGAAGGTGATTTCTGAAAAATGACTATTTGCACAATTATTGTGGACAGTATTTCCATACCCTTGGCAAAATCCCTTTAAAGCCCCTGCTGGACTTTCTCATCCTGCAATTTTGGAAACAAATTAGGTGTAGAAGAATTAGTTAGAGAGGGATCTGTAGTGAATTTTATTTTTCAGGAAAGATTTAAATCAACTTGAGGATGAGAGGTTTTCAATAACTTATTTAGAAAACTTATTTAGATGTTTGAGAAATACTTGCTTATCATTTTGAATTTGAAATTTTGGAGGAAAACCCTGGTATTCCCCAATCATGCCTTGGTCATTGTAAAGACATGTGATTCTGGAATGGGTGACCCATGGTCCTGACTTAGTGTAGCAAGACTGTGGACATCTGGAGCTCAAAGTATGTCTCACATCTGCTCTACTGATGTTACAGTTTTGGAAACTCTTTCAATTCAGCCTCTATAGTAAATCTTATGCAATAAGAAAGCAAGCCTGATCTCGGGAACTTATGGAGATTTCCATTTTATATTCTTTTTTAAAGAGTGTGTTTCCTCATCACAAAAGAGTCCTCCTCATAAGAGTCTTTGTCTCTCTTCCCTTAGGTCTAATGCCTTGAACACTGTAGATATTCAGACAGAAAACTGATGCCAGATCATACACCTCAGAACCCCAAAACATTCTTAATAATGGAATGACAAAAAGTAATAGGATTATAATGCCAGTTCACTTTTTCAGATGCAGACATGTCATTTGCCCTAAGTCTGGTTGTAATCAATCAAAAATAAAATCTAAATTTTCCTGAAACTTCACCTTTATCTATGAATGTTTTATGTCTTTACTACTAATGGCACAATAGAAGTGTAAAATAGCTCGTGATTTTCTACATAACTCACATTATGTCTCTTAAGGACTTAATGTTCCTCTAAAATTGATACTACTCTAGAATTTGATTAGAATTGTGCAAACCATAGATGTCCTGAGCTTGCTTCTAAAATTATGCCTTATTTATGCAGCATTGAATTCAAGAATCAAAGGCTCTTTCAAATGCTTTATAGATTCATTCTGTTTTCTGAGGAACTCACAGCTTGATAGGAAAATGTAGATATGTAAAACATTATTAAAAGAAACAAGACATAGGCCCTTCCTGGTGGTATAACCGGTAGAATGCAGCACTGCAGGCTAGCTGTAGCCGCCTCACTGAGAGTTTGATTCCGGCCTGGAGGTGACCTCTCCTGACCTGCCCGCTGCCCCCCTTGGTAGTGTATTTCGTAAATCTGCTTGTTTTGCTCCCCACTCTGTCTTAGATGGGAGGGCTAAGGATATCTATGATGTAGTCAAGGTTTTTGGTTGAAATTATTGCATGTAGAATATATGAAAGGAACCAAATCAGGGACAGGTCAATTTAGAGTGGGAAGAGATTTTGTTCTATTCAAATTGAAATTCATATATACATGAGCATTGTTGAAGCTGTTTAGAAGGTAGTTTAAAAGCTTCATCTGGGTCCTAGATCAAATCTAGATCTATATACTTGGAAGCCAACAGCTTGAAAGCAGTAGTTACAAGTTAATTGCCATAGTGATTGCCATCATTCTTCAAGGTTTGTGTCCATTCTTTTGAGATCAGTTGAACTTTATGTGACTTAGACAAAATCAACAATGTATGCCACTGTGCCCTATAAGTAGAGAGCATCCTTTCATGTGTTCATTAGACCCTGCTAGCGTATTTAGATGATCACAGTTGCTAACTAGTGGATATAAATGAAACCTGAATACGAACTATGTTGGAAATGCTTTGTGCTTTGTTTGTTTTGTGATAGAACCATACAAATAATTGATATATATATATATATATATATATATAGAGAGAGAGAGAGAGAGAGAGAGAGAGAGAGTTATAGTTATTCTCCCTGATGATAGGGTGTAAAATAAATTAATTTTTAAAAGAACAAAGGGTAAATAGCCCAAATGAGAAGTGATCTCTTCAAGAGACAATATCTGTGCTCTTTTTCCTTGTCATATTCTGATCCCAAGAGTGCTATGAGCATTGTCAGAGGCCACTTGTATTTCTGGAAGTCTAGACTCTAGGTGTCTGTTCTTTACTGTGTGAAATTTTCTCATATTGCTGAGAATCCAGGAGATGCTTTCATCAGTCATTTTTAAATCCGAAAAACATCTTATGTTGTCTTCCCAAGTCTAACCAAAAAATTTTGAACATTTCTTTTGTAACACCCTTGTCTTTACACAGAAATCTTTATGAATCTACTTCTTATCTGAGAAAAGGTTCAGCTATGCAGGAAGCAATTTTAACTCTGACAAAATCATTTAGAGATGCTGATTAGGTTAAAGGGGGTCATGACTTCCAGGGCTTTGCTGATTTGTCCTGTAGCTACTGGTCATTTTTCAAGGTCAACAGGCATGATGCAGCACTAAGAGGAGACATCTATAATGCGGTATGTTGACTTGAAATAGAATGTTGACCTCTTGTCATTTAACAGGACATGGGGTAAGTCACCACCAAGTTTGATGACAATAACTGTGATGCTACCTCTAGGACACCACAGCAGGAACCTCAATAGCTGTTCAATTAAAGTCAGATGTTCCACAAAGAAGGGGCCATGGCACATATCACAATAAGCTGAGGGGCATGAACCTTTCACTTTGGAAGGATAGAGAGTCTTGCTGAGATGGCCATGTGGTTCTTAATTAGAAGGGTTTGTTCTCTGTTATTTTCTAGTTCCACAGTAATAAGTTCATGATGGATTTTGTGTGATTCTCTTATCGTTTGGTTACAGAATTGTCTCGAGCATCTCCTCATCCGACCTTCTCCACCCCTTTTGCTATGCTTCTGCTGTAATTAACTTTTGAGAGAAGAGAATGTGGGAGCTTGCCCTTGTTAAAGACAGGTTAATTCTAGACATGGCTTTACATGTTGACATTTCCCAGTTAGCTCACAGCTCGTAGTAGAATTCTGTTGAAACTGTGCCATGATATACTGCCAACAAGTGGGAGTGGTGAAAAATACTAGGAAGGCTAGTGACGGCTAAAATAACACAAAATAGTACTGCTGTCATCACCTGTTTTGACAACACAGAACTTACCAAAATGCAACAAGAAGACCCCTACCTATCTGATAGTACTTTAAGGAGGAAAATTTGATTTGCATCATTTTGATCATTTTAGAGTAAAAAAAATAAGGCTTTTTTTTTTTTTAAAGAAAGGGGAGAACTAAACCATCTTTTCATAGTAAACAAGCTGGCCACTGGATGGTTTACCTACCTCTTTTATTTATTTTTATTTAAAATGCTTTGTCTTCATTATTCCTTGTAGTCTGAAATCAACTTTCAGTTTCTGTCCTTTAGGGAAAAGACAATCATTTAGTCTTTTAAAGTACTTGCTTTGTGTAATAGCCAAATTTAGGGAAATATAAATTAAAACCACTTGCTGTGATTAACTCTGAAGCTAACAAATACTTCCATGCATGCAACATAACCACTTTTTTTAACTGACATGATTATTTGGTGCAAGATACCCTATTTGTAAAATGTTTGCATTTGGCTCATCATAAAAGGTGTTTTCTTTTTTTTTTTTCTCTGAAAAATACCAATTAGTCCTGATTATGTGTTGTCACTCACTTTATGTTCTTTTTCCAATGCAAAGAACAAATAAACAAAACACAGAAGTTGGTCTTAAATATCAAAGATCAAACAAGATGAAGAAAAAATCCTTTACCCTATGGACTCTTGGAAATTAAAATATAAAAGTCTCCTGAAATAGCACTGCTTTATGTAATGTTGCTGTGAAGCTCAGGCAAAAGCCTGTTTATATTAATCATCCTTTCCTGTAGCTTCCATTGGCAATCAACTGTTGCAGTTCAGCTGTAAGAGTTTACCTTACCAATGTTTTCTGTCACTGGGCAGTACTGGAAAATGTTTCCACAAACCTCAGTTATACCAGATGGAGGCTATATACTGTCTCCTGAAGCTCTGACAAATCATTTATTAATTTTCATTATGGTGATTAAAACCAGTCAGGTATAAGGGAATTGAAAGCAAATTAAACATGTATTTATTCTAACTTGGAAGATTTCCTTAAAGTCTTTCTGCTTTTTTAGAAGGTTTATGTTCATCTATTCTTGTTAGCTGCCTGCTGTTAATGTATTTAGCATTTAGCGTTTGGGTAGAAAATCTGCCTTGAAAGAGTTACTCGTTATTTACATAATTGCAAATGTACCATATTATTATCACTTATTACTATACAGCTTAGCAATATTTTCAATAAACACATATTGTAAAAGTCTAGTATTTATTGGAGGCTTTTGATCCTTCTTAGAATACTCCAGAAGTTTTACATCATCAGAATATCCTGACCTGATTCTGAATCTCTGTCTCTCAAAGACATCCCACCTGGCACTTCCATGCATGTTAAAATATTTAACATGGTATTTAAAATATTTAATATTTGCAGTGAATAATTTACCATGACAATTAAATTACCCATGAAAGTTTCTTTTGACAAATATAACTTACCTTAACCAAGAAATTTCTTTATTCAGACTTCTTAGCACTTGTTTTACTACCATTCATGGTGGAAAGGGTTATAAGTATCTCCTCAAGCCATTCTTATCTTCAAAGTTCAGTTCAGACATCACAAGTTCTATCTCTACTTTGAGATTTTTTTTTCTTCCTAAAATCTGTTTTGGAATTTAACTATTTTAAATAAAACAGAAGCTGATAGAGTAGACTCTCTGTTCATGATTGCCTTTCTTTTTATATCATTTACATATCCTTTAACTGACTCTGTATAAGGACTTCTTTTTTTTTAATGGAAAAGAAAATATGACTTCAAAATAATGAAAACTTGAGTTTAAAGGATTATTTGAAGTATTGCATCATAACTGTCTTCTCTTAATGGGATGAATAGCTTTCTCAGTCAGTAGGAGATGGGAGTTGAAGTGGGGGAAAGGAAAAATGTTGGAGAGAAGCTTCCTCCCCAGGGTTCATTCTTTTACAAAGACGTTTCTGACACAAAGATTTCAAAAAAATATTTCTTGGTCTCACTGTTCTCACAGTTCAGCACAAATGAAAGAGAATGATAAATATAAATTTAGAATTCATTGTGTCAAATTATATGAGATAAGATGTGCACCTAACTTGATTGGGATAGTCCAAGTTAATCAATTGGCTAAGGAGTAAAGGATTGAGTTAATAATAATACCTCTATGTGGCATTATTTTAGCCACATAGAGGCTTAAAATTTTGGAACTAACATGTGGCAAACTTAGACCCTCACATACAAAAGAACTTTATGAATTAAACATCAATTTGTGTGTGTGGGGGATTAATTTAATAAATAATCTATAGGGTTTTTTTTTTTAAGTTTTATATATTTATGTATACAGAGCTGGGATACAGGCCAGAGGCGCAGGGACAGTAAGAGGATTCACCCTTACTCAGGATACACCGCTGAGGGGAGCAGCAGGCAGGTCAGGAGAGGTCTGCCTCGCCATGTGGAGCTCCTGGGGGTAGGCAGGGATGGAACTCAAGAGGAAGTGGCTTAAGCTTCTTAGTGCAGTGCTTTAACCTGCTGCACCACCAGGGAGGGCCAGGAGTAGGCACTTTCGAATGACCTTCTAATGAGACTAGCTATTCAGTAATGCCTTGAGTCAGGTTCTACAACTTTTATTGTCATAGTCCTCTAGGATTTGATTTGTACCTGTTGCTATATGGCAGCACCAAGTATGTGTGGCAGAATGTGGAGAAGGAAGATGAACTTTTAAGTTAAATGGACTTGAACTTGGACTCAAGCTCTGTCACCAGTTGTGACCTCAGGCTCAATTCCTGGTACATCCTCAGCCTTTGAACAGCCTGTGGTTATGAGGAGTAAATATATGGAGGTTACTTAGCATGGTTTCATAGTATTTGTGCAGAAACACTGTTTATTGAGTGATTGAATAAGTAAGTGAACATTAATGTTATAGTTCCTAGCAGAGTTAATGAAATAGCTCTGTTTTTCCCTATTAATTGCTTTTGTGGTGAAACTGAACTTTCTTTTCAATGCATAGATTTTGTATGCTAGTGTTTCATTCCCATTTTGAATTTAAGGTAAAAATTTTTAACAAGCACTTTGTACATACACACACACATAATATACATATATATTATACATATATACACAAACATGCATGCATATAAACAAAATTTATGCTTGTTTTATATATAAATATATAGATGTATATGCTTTATATATCTTTGAACTAGCATTTTTGGTATGCCACACAAAGACACATTTCATACATATAGATTTAAAACAGTCAATATTATTGGTAATCTCCAAGTAATGGATACCAACTTTGCTCCTTAATAGCTGCGATACTTTGAGCAAATTGTTTCTCCTCTTGTGCCTCAATCTTATTGCTAGCAGAATAGGAAAAAATAATGGTACTATTCTCAGGATACTGATGTAAATATGTCATCAATGAGTTCATGGACTAATTGATACATGTAAACTATGTGCAACAGTTAAATACATAATAGCACTTAATAAAGTAAGCTAGTTTTAGTAGTTGTGGTGATGATAGTAATAATTATAATTAGAGTAATTGCAGAGCTATTGGTAGTAGCAGCAGTAAAACAGGAGCAGCAGAAGAAATATCATCCTAGGAATAGAGTAGAATTTCATGACAACTACTTACTTAGTTTCTCTAGAGGTTTCTAAGTCTATAGTATATCTTATATTATACCATTGTATATTGTATATTAAGTATATTGTATATTAAGTATATGGTATATTAGAAAACTACTAAGTTAGTTCATTCTCCCTTTGATCAACTGAAAAACTAAAATAATGCTCATAGTTGAAGAGGGCAGGGAACATGCCCTGAAAGATAGGTACAATTCATCAAAGAAGCAAATTGTAATTTACAAAATAATAAAAATATCTTTGATTTAAAGAATTAAAAGGTTCGGCCTGGTGCAGTTTAGACTTTTAAATCATAAGTATTTGACCAGGCTATTCAATGAAGAAATGACTGTGAATCCAAATTAAGCCACTAATGAGAGCTTACCTACTTTCAGGAGGATACCACAAATAAAGGCTAAGAAATAAATATTATCTTTAGATAAACCTCCGGGGATCAAAGACATCTCTCTAACTCCCCCAGGTAATAACCTCAGAATTATTCCTCAATTCCCATATCAACATCTAAATATCTCTCTGATCCAAGCTAATGTAATCACGGAACTGTGCTCACAAATCCAGTCTCTGTGTTCTAATTCTGCTGCCGTACTTCTTTCTCTGAAAATATAAATGAGACTTTGTAATTTCCCAACATTGTGATGCTTTCTCTTTTCCTTCTTTAAAAAGTCCAGAGAGTTCTGGCCCTCCCTGGTGGTGCAGCGGGTTAAAGCACTGCACTAAGAAGCTTAAGCCACTTTCTCATGAGTTCGATCCCCATCCCCGCCTGCCCCGAGGAGCTCCACATGGCGAGGCAGACCTTTCCTGACCCGCCCGCTGCTCCCCTCAGCAATGTACTTCGTCGATCTGTCTGTAGGACACCCCACTCTGTCTCTGGTGAATCTTCTCACCCTCCGCATCTCTGGCCCATACCCCAGTTCTGTACGAATAAATAAATAAATCTTAAAAAAAAAAAAAAAAAAAAGTCCAGAGAGTTCAACTGATGCTCAAAGCCTCTATATCTTGAACTTAGTCTGTGCTTACTAAGAGTTCGGTAAGTGAAAGGGTAATCTAACAAGGGGACTAACTTAACCCACTAATAGGGGACTGTCCTCCGAATTATTGAAATAAGAATCACTCAGAGTGGTTCCTAGACTTATACTTGCATTGTCTGCTATATTTCATGATACTTCACATGTGATCAGTAATATCTCAGTTAATTAACTAAGTTTCCCCAAGTAAAAGCATTTCACAGTCCAATGCACCTGAATAATTGAGTGTAACACCTACTTTTACCTTACATGATTATAAGTTTTATGAGGGAGCAGTGACACCATCCATTAAAGATTTGATTTGCACAGTGAAGATTCAAGATAGAGCAAAATAAACTACAATTCTTTAGAAAGGTATCATAATAGTTATCTAGGGGAGTCTATATTTAAGTTATCACTTTTTAAAAAATGGGTTATCTTACTTTGCTTTGTGATATGATTAGCTGCTGGCAATTTATTAATGACTAGCTAGATATCAGACATTTGTTTGAAGATAAGTTTACAGGAAAGAGAGGTACTTGTGGAATTTTTACTGATTTCACCAATTTTTATTTTATTTTATTTTATTTTATGTGCCTGTGAAATCTATTACATCCAGCTTAAAATACATACACATATTTTATAGCTGTCAGATTACCAGTGAACAATTATATTTGCAAGTATGTATAGTATCTTAAGGTTAACATGAACTGACTTTCAAGGGTTTCTGTCCTAGCATGAGAAACACATATAAATATAAATATATTGCAATAAATATTTGAATGATATGAATTAACATTTTTGAAGAATCACACGTATAATTTTATGACCATATTAAACATTGTCCACATTCCTAAAATAATATTTTTAATAATGAATTCAGAGACTTGAAATCAAAATTGACACTCATAATAAAATAAAAGTTCTCTGTTCATAGTTATCCATCCATAACTAATTTTGTTCAATGTGAAACTTACTAGGCAATGTGCAAAGAGTGCATTAAGGCCCATACTGTCAAAAATTAACGAAGATTAAGAAAAAAAAACATTAAAAAAATTTTTGAAAGACTGGTTTTATCTACTACTGTCTTTGTTGAGGTGGAGTAATCTATCCTCTTCATAAAGACAGTTTATACCAATCACTTGTGGATTTTTTTTTAATGACTGTTTTTAACTTCTTTTAAAACATGCCTAACTACTCAGGTAGCTTCTTTTTGTATTAAAATTCACTTTATTTTGTCAGCAATTGTGTCCTGAATGAAGATTGAATTAGGAATATTACTTTCTTTTTTTAAATCTGTCAATGTATCCTAGAAATGGGTGGGAGTGGGGAAAGAACCCCTAAAATTTGCCTTTTGAGAAAGTGATGGAATGCTGACACTGTATAAAAAGCCCACAATACCATATACATGAATGCATACAGAACTGACGTAGAAGAGTAATGTCACCACACTGGTGTTCTTCAGGGTTTTGTATTAATCCTCTCTCATGAGCAGACTTGACCTCAATGATCTTACCTCTTCCATGGATTCAGTTCCACTTACATGTGCATGGCTCCCAAATGTGCATCATCCTACTCAGATACTTAGTAGGCCCCTTATAGTCATAAAATTTATCCCAAGGAACATGAAGTATAAAAGAAAAGTGCCCTTAAATGGACTTGTCTCCTCAAACTCCTTCTTCAATCATGGCGCCACCATCTACCATTCTCAAGTCTCATATATTCATCTCTCTATTTCTCTCTTTTTTACATCTAATCTTTCCTTCCTTTACTTCCCAAATGTCTCTAAAGTCACCTTCTATTTTTACCTTTTTTGGGTCTTAACACCCTTCCTTGGATTATCCAGTAGCCTTTCCCCTGGCACTCCACTTCTAAGTAAAAATCATCCTAATCCTAATTCATTCTCATTTAGTCATGAAACCAAAAAGCAAATAAATTGATCATGTTCATTATTTTACCTTTTAAATCTTTTCTTTTGTACCCCATGTTCCTTAGGATAAATTTTATGTTCCTTATCATAACAACTAGCTAGCTAGCTATATATATATATGATATATGTATGTATGTATGCATATATATGTATGTATGTGTATATACATATATACATATATATACACATATGTATATACACATATATCACTAGTCACTATTCAATATAGTGTCTGCTTTGTTGTCCATGCTTGTATTCACCATGGCCATTTACAAACAGGGATTCCCTACAGCTCCACTAGTTTTATTTATTTATTTTATTTTATTATAGTTTTATTTATTTATTT
>NW_004567114.1:46540284-46548276 GCF_000260355.1 Condylura cristata
TAGAAACAATTATAAATCTTTAAAATTCACATACTGGATCCTGTAAGAGTGTTTGCAGTTCATTTTCCTTCAAGTCATAACAGAATTGCACTACATTTCATGAAGTATTTCAATTCATAATTAAATTTACCTCTCAAATGTTACCTTTTATAATCTATGTACTTAGCTCTTTATAACTAAACCTCTTTCTTTTTTTATGTTTATTAAGGTAATGTTGATTTATAATATATGTTTCAGGGGTTAAAGTTCACAGGTCTACAAAGGTATGTTGTCACACCATATCCACCACCAAAGTTCCAGTAACGCCTCACTTTATTTTCAAAGTGGGAAAAGACTGTGCTTCAATGCAAACTCCCAGTGACTTCTGTGTATCCTAGGTAACTCCACTTTCCTTGTGTTCTTCCATATCAGCTTCTTTCATAAACCACACCCTGAACATTCCTCCCTTTTTTCCATTCGTATATAACTGGAGAGGTATCCATTTCTCAGGTTTGGCGACAGATCAGGACTACGGGACAAGGTCACAGAGATTATAGACTGTTGAATGTGTGACAAGGCGGCTCATAAAGAATCTGGTCAGATGTCCTTCATTTGCCTTTAATTAACTACAGCTGCTTTTTATGTTGCACACTGATCTTTGATCTGCTTTCCCCTTCAGACCTCTGTGCACAAGGTAGTTAAACACAAACTAGGAGGCCAATTTTAAAGAGAAAAAAAAAAAGAAAGAAAGAAAGAAAAGAAAATCCCTCCGGGGTAATCAAGTGACAGTCGAGGCAGCCATAAGCTGTTAGCTTTATTCATTAGAGAACTTTAAACATGTCAAGAAATAGAATAATGTCCATGCTGTTCGATCAGCCTCAACAATGAAGATTACAACAGCTTTGGGACGCATGAGTGGGCAAACTTCTTGTGAAAACAAGTTTATTGAGGAGCATTTTACTGCAGTGGCACAGAATCTAGCTTACACAGTTTCATAGCAGGAATATTGGTTCAATATGCATCGAGAAAGTTGGTCCTCGAAGAATGGCAGATTTATGGTGCAACTTTGCTCTAACCCAAATGGCCCCTGCAATGAGGTTTAGAAAAACTTCCTACAGGCTATTCTGCTCAAATAGATGACCTCTGTTATTCCACATTACTTTTGTTGAAGCGTTTACTATATAGAACATGGTCTGGCATAAATTTTAGATTGGTAATGACTAGATAAATCTTGAAACTTTTCACAGATCTAGGTCATTGATGGAGTCCTCTTTTGAATCAAAATTCCAAAGCCAATATCATTAATTAAAAGTGTTCCTTTGAGTAAATAATCTTGAACTAGAGTTTGAGAATGGTTTTAGAAAGAAATCCATTTTAATCTTATTAAACGGTTTCCTGTGTCATTTTTTTTCCTTCTTTATTGTAATCTAGGGCAGCCGATTTTTGTCTGGGGGATCTGGGTAACATGAATGAATGTTTGATTTAAAATAGAGAAGACTAAGAACCTCCCAATACTCAATTTATAACCATGCATTTTAAATTTCATGGTGGCTCCTCTTGTAAGTTCTAAAAAACATTCAGTCTTAGAAGTTATCATGTAACCTATGAGACTTAAGAGAAACAAATTCCATGTTATACTTCACAACCTTCTTATCCTTCAGTTGTCACATTTTTGCTCAGGATAAACCCAGAGGGTCCTTTGAGTGTCTAATTCATTTCAATTTCCCCCAATTTGATGTCACCACCCCCTTTGTTTCTCCATACCTGTTGTGTATAAATAGTCAAATTATAAGTCAGGGTCAAGACTGCCCATTGTTTAAATTTACTACTTTCCTCCAATCACCATTTGTCTTCTTGAATCTTCTAATCATGTTGTGTGTCTTGTCCTTTAATATTCCAGTAAGTAGTTTCAAGACAAGAATTTACTGAGAGGTTAATTCACTAATAGGAAAAGCAACGCATGTGGGAAATGTAGACACTTTGTTCTCAATTACCAGGATGTTCATTTCTAACTCTAGAGGCAGTTTGAAAGAACTTTCTAAGAACAAAAAGGAAGATGAGGTGACACCTTATTTTATCTATTTTCATAGCGGAGTGGTTAGATTGAGTTGAGACTTAGGAATGACATTTCTGTATAAACTAGGGACTCTTAAATTGCTAAACAGTCAAAAGGGGAAGCAGGAAAGTCAGATACAACTATGTTGGGGGGTGGAAGGGGACACGGTACACAAGTCTGTTTTCAGCTCTAGCTACATAGTGCCTTGCAGGATGATTCAGGGATGTCAGTTATTTCAGTTTTGTCAGTAACCTAGAAATCTGTTTTTGTAATGTGAAAACCCATGATTCTGAAATGCTGACAATCAATTCTTTTTAATAAGACACTATATGAACTGAACTAAACACATCTGTAGATCATTTTCTGGAGGTAATTCCTCAATCTTCTTTTTATTGCTTACTACTTGAGCAAACCATGTCATGGTTTTCTCAAAGTAGATGGAATTTGAGTTCCTTGCAGACAACACTGTACGATCAGTAATGTCATACACACTAGTAAAAAAATAATGGAATAGCAAATGCTTGTATAGTGATCACTCGCAATGTGCTTCCATACTCTTTCTATGACTCCTCAGGACAATCTTGCTGGGCCAGTTATAATTTTAATTGTTATTGCTATTTTACAGGGCAGGAAATTGAAGTGATTCTTTCCAGGCCATAGCAGCAAGATATTGTTGAAAGTCCCAGACTCTACTTGTAAATATATGAAAACTTAAAAACTAATGCAGCATAATTTCTAGAAGTTAGTGGGCATGTTGACCTTTTCCAAATCCAACCACCAACTAAGAATCCCTGACATAAATGGTCTGTGAAACATGAGATAGAACTTTAGAACCCATTGTGTGTGCCTGCTTGTGTGTATATCTTTCTATTAAATGATGCTCCCCTTCTTAGGGAAGGACAGTGGGGACAGCAGCCACAGGCTGGAGTAACCTCCACTCCCACTGGGACTACCCACCAGCAGGAAGGTTGCTCTAGACTATCAGGTGAGGCTGGGACAAGGAAGGATGACCTTAGCAGTGCAGCAGGAATCCTGACAGGATAGTCTCTGGAATGTTTTTCAGAGTTGTCTGAGATGTCTTGGGCATACAAAGAGTCATAGCAACAGTAAGAGTAGCCACCATTTACTCCAGGTTTGCATATGCCTGGCACTTGCTCAGTGGTGCAGCCAGCAGAG
Source organism: Condylura cristata (assembly GCF_000260355.1). Lineage (NCBI taxonomy): Eukaryota > Metazoa > Chordata > Mammalia > Eulipotyphla > Talpidae > Condylura > Condylura cristata. Next base: position 46,543,496 of record NW_004567114.1, read on the forward strand.
ATTTTACCCACCTCGCCCAAATAAGGAAGCCGCTAAACCAAGATTATCATCCTACTCTGGATCCAACACTGTTCACTGCTCTGTTGTTCTGCTTTACAATGAGTATATGGTAAGGAGGGGAACAGAGGGGATTTTTTTTTTAGTCTATCATCAATCTTAAGACACGTAAGAGTACAAACATTCCTGAAAAGTCAATTGTTTTTCCTTTTAAGATACAATGATTTTTTTCAGATAACAGATTTCAAAGAAAACATTATACATTTAGGAATATAAAGAAAAAGTCCTAATTGTATGTAATCTGGTGGGAATTTTCATCTATGTACAAAATCAGTATAAAACTTTGAGCAGCTGCGCACATCAGTGGTAATCTGTATAATCCTCATTGGCTATACCTGACAGGGTATGGCATACCTAACTCATCTACTGCCCCACTAAGCATCCAGAACTCCAAACAGCTTGGGGAAATAATACATTATGGACTTCTTTTCACTGTTCACCCATAGTGCAGTATGTATTATGTAAATGAAAGTCCTGCCAAATTAAAATGTACAGATATGAAACATGAATAACTTATACAAGGTACAGTGTTCATCACATTTTTTATGTGAAAAGTTCCAGTACTCAAGAGCATAGCATACCCCCTTAAATGAAGTTCATAATTTTTAATGTGTTATGTAAACCCCTTGTTAAATGTATAATCTTGGGAGTTCACAGAAGTTGAATACCGTTTGTGATACATATGGTGTATAGAAGATTAAAGTTCTGTGTGGGTGATACTTGAAGTGGAAACTTATGTTTTAATTGAATATCCAAAATTGCAAATTTGAAATTTTAAAAAATGTTTTACTGTTACGTAAATTATAGATAACCTAGAGTCAGATGTTTTGTTCTTTTATATTATTGAGAGTAATTTATTGAGAGTAATTTTCAGTTAAAAATTTATTTCATGTTCAAATCAAGACTATATTACAAATCCAGCTTAAGTACTGAAGTTTTTCCATTTGTTAAATGTGAATCCCCATTAACTAGTACATCCAGGATGTAAAAATGAAATAAAAATTAGCATTTTATAATCTGCTCAAAAAGATAAGATTCTAAAAGCATTTGACCTAACTGGTTTGAGCTAGTGTTAATTATAATTTATAAAATGAAATTTACTTTAAAGTGCACAATTCATATGTAGTGTTTGTGCTTATTAAATTCACTTTTACAGTTCATCTCATGTGTTAACTTTTCTAGATAATAGTTTACCATAGTTCAGGGTAACTGAAAATACATCATTTTATTGCCTTTATTCCATATTAGTTGAAATACTAATCCTGTATAATTATCCACTATTTTAAAAATTTGTCAGTCTTTATATACCTTCTGTTTGATTTTTTTTTTTTTGATCCTATAAGTGATTGTTAACCTGTACTTTTTCCAGGAAATGGGATTGTGGTTTGTCTTTAACTTATCTCATATTGTTTGTAAATTTTGCAAATGAAGGTGTTTCCTCCTTCCTGCCTAGGGGTCTCTGCCTCCTAAATTCTCCTTTGGATTCTTATCTCATGACCTAATGCCTTAGTTTTGTGATTTTTTTTTTTTTTCCATGAGGCAATGTTTGCACGCAGCTGTTCTGTAATGTATAGCATACATTGGCTTGAGCATGAAAATTTCACTTCTGTAAAGTGGTTTGGGATACATTTTTGTGCAAGATGGGATGCCAAACTGAATTGTGAATTGTAATGTGCAGCCAGTCACCTCTGCTTGCCCCTCCAGGAAGCAGTTCATAGTTTTAACAATTATGATGCTTCCAGAGTTTTATGTAAACTTTCAAGCAAAGGTTCTCCTTTCTTTCTGCACACGTTCCTGATGTGATAAACACTTTATAAATGACAAGTTTAGGAGAGCCAGGGTCTTCCCTCCAAGTTAACATGCATCTTATGCAGCATATGTACATTTAAAACTTGAGCCATTTTGTTTCCCTTCCAAGTTTGCTAATCTCACAGGAATATAGAATAACCAATCTATAAACTAGAACTCTGAATAGGAAAGTGATTTTTGAAATGAAGTGCAATTAACTAGTCCCAGTACTATGGTCATTGGATAGCTAGTAGTGTGGAAAAGAGTCAATTAGTTTAAAAATTAATTCTTTAGAGAAGGAAGCAGCATTAGTATCTACATATTCCAAACCCTGTCTTATTTTCCAAATTACAAAGAAAAATATATTACATTTAAAACTCTAAGCTTCTGTTTTGTGCAGTACTCCAGCCAGAGGTAGACATGTGACCAGAGCCCTCCAATCAGAAATCCACAACCTCCAGCTCCTGGTGATCGGTCCAGGGTTCACATGTGACCAAAGTGATGCCAATCAGAGCCCTTCTGGGGATTTTTCTGCTGGAACCAGCAGAGAAGAATCCTTGCCTCTTGATAAGATGGGAATTAGCACCTCTCAGAGGCAGTATACCCCTCTGTGCTGGGGAAGTGCTGTGGCAGGAGGTAAGAAGGACAAGCACAGACAAGCAGAAGAGAAAAGAGGGGAGAACATTGTGGAGGCAAGCATCCTGCCATTTCTGTCATTTCAATTATGAGCCAGCAAAATTCCCCTTTTGTGTTTAAGCTGATTGTGTTGAATTTTGTCTGAAACAACTAAAAGAGTCCTGACAAATTATTTTTGTTGGAATTGACTACATCCATGAATAAGAAAGCATTGTTTCTCCCACACAAATTCCTCCAGCTTTTACTAGTAAGGTGAAATAGAAAATATGGAGTATGTGTTCACCCCAGAAAATGTCTTAAAACACTGATAGCTCCTTCTGAGAGTACCTTTCAAGTTATAGGAAGGAAATGCTGTATAAATGAAACTCAGCAACAGAAGAAGTGTTGTTTCATGTTTTAGGCAACAATGCTTTAGACTCTGCTCATTTTATTAATTGTATTAGGGTCCAACTTGAGTCATATCTTGCACAACAAGGTTAAATTTCATGTCTTAAACTCAGTTTTCAATTATTAGCACTGCTGTACTTAGAATGAAATTCATTTGAAGACAACAGAAAACTGAGGTGACACTATAACACACCCCACATAAACTCATAGTCTTAGCCGAGACATACTTCAAAATATCCTTTTGGGGGGAAGTAGGGGAACATTTTTTTCCCTCCTTGATGTTAAGTTGAATTCAGTTCAGAAAAGTATGATTTATAAATCTGCATTCAAAGAAAGACTAAAACCCTATTATATGCAAATATGGTCATTCCTAATTTGTTTTCATTTGTTAGACTTATGTGTTTTGGGATCCTGTTTTCAGAATTTTGTGTTCTGGTGATGAATGCTATTTGAATGCATACTATAGTTAGCAGCTGTGTAATGATGCTGTTTGATTTGGCATTTGTATATGTCAGCATAAAGTTTAATGGTGATGTCAAACAGACTCAACAATACAGTGGCTTGAAAAACAAAAAGTCTATGTTCACTCTTGAGACAGTCTTGATGGTAACAGTTCAGTTAACTACAGAATCTCTGCTCCTTACAGTCACTCTGGGACACAGGTCTCTTCTGATGAGATTGCTCTACCATCTCCAAGGACATTGTCTTGACATTTGTAAGGTATAACTTGAGTCCCTGCCTCATGAAGTCCATTGTAGTACAAAAGGAAAATTAAGAGTGAAAAAGGCATACTCAGAGTTTGGTTCTCTACTCTCACATTCCATGGGCGGTCATACTGGGAAATGCCATCTTGCTGAGATACCATGGACCATGAAAGAAGGAGTGAATGGCTTTAGGTGGTGCTTTGCTGTTGTTCTCAGGATTATCCCCTTTCAGTTTCTAATGTGTCACATACATTATATTGCTTTGGTGTCAAAAAAGAAAATATATACTTGGTATTACTCAATTTGAAGATTAAAGTTTTGAATAGTGCAGATTTACATTCATTGTAGAATTGATGTACCATACTTGTCCAGGACAGAGATACAGAGAAAAACTGTAGTCACCTTGTACTGATAAAAATGAGGCTTGGTAGCTCTCTTAATGCTAACTCTATCCTTTAGCTTCCATCTCTTTTCTCTAGTGCTCTCACTCTAAGAGGACCAAGAGAGGACCTGTTCTTGCCACCATATTCACCATGTCCTCTTTTCCCTCCTTCCCAGCTAAATTTCATAATCAAGCATCATACTCATGCTTTAGCACACATACTTTTCTTTGCCTTCTCTCACCTTCTCATATTCATTTGGTGAAATCTCTACATAATTAAATCTTACTCTGCCAGCACCCACATAGTTGAATGTGGCTGGACAAAACACTTTAAATCCTTGACCACAGACCTCCGTGGATCCTCAGTATTCCCTAGTAATCAATCTCTATTTTACTGGTCCATCTTTCCCCTGTGTCACAAAGGCAACTATTTCATACATTCTTTCTGCTTTCTTCAACCTCCCCTGCCTCATCCTTACACTCAGTTGATAGTGTTGCTTCCCCTTTGCTAAGAAGATGGGAGCAAACAGAACAGAACCAGTATCTAGAATGGTGCTGATAAGCTAGGTACACAGTAGATACTCAAAAAATATTTAGTAGATGAAAACTTGCCCATCACCTAGAAGACTGAGATAAAGCACATTTGATGTTGTTGTACAGTAGCAAAGAGACACTCCAAAGTACTTGAGAGGGAAGACATGGAGGCAAATATTATTTCTAGTGAGTTAGTAATTTAAGAATATTGACTGAAATTAAACATTGCTTATTATTTAGATAATGTTTCCATGAAAAATACTATATTCTCTGCTATTATAGCTAAATATTTT
>NW_004567114.1:46549016-46568251 GCF_000260355.1 Condylura cristata
TCAGCTCCCTGGCCAGGGATCAAATTTGTGCTGCAGTGGCTGCAGTTGCTTCACAGTGCTGTGCTTTAAGCCATTGCATGACCATGGAGGGCCAGATGTGACCATATACTAACTAAGGCTATGGTAGAAAATATTTTAAGTCTTAAATCTTTTACACTATTAAGATACCTGTGATTACAAGAAATACTACTAATATAGAAAATCACTGTATTTCATTCTGCTTTTATGTTTTAATGGTAATAGAGGTTAGTAACTGAAAAGAACTAGCTACTTTGACCTAACATCTGAAATCTTGACTTAGCAAGATGCTGTGCCTTCTTCCTATTGCTGCACTGGTGTCCAGTGACTAAGGGGGAAGCTGGTTTTATAGCCACATTTCCTCTCCTCAGTTTTTAGGCACTCACACAGTTGAAAGAAGGCATGGAAGAAAGCTGCTTTCCTGGAAATGGGAAACTCTTGCTCTAATTACTAAAACTGTATGTGGTCAAAATAACAGAAGCATCTGCACAGCACTGTGGCAATCATATATATGGTCAGTGGTTTCATTGAGTGGCTAGTTTTCTTGGATATCTATTCCTAAGGATTTAAAAAGAAATTCTGATGTAGGATCATAATTCTTAATATTAAGTTGAAGCGAACATATTGTCTTTATAGCAACTTTGGAAATTTTATGATAGACTTAAAAACTGCTGAAATTAAAAACACTCCAGTTAGTATGATTTTAAATCTGTACAAACCCAATGGACAGAATTTGTGGTCACATTTGGTAAATGTTTAACAATTAGCAGTCTGGGGAACAAACAAAAATTCTGATTTGTAGTGTTTGTAAAATAAATGATTCTTCTCTTTTATTCACATTTCTTTCTCTGTAAAGGCATGTCTGAACTTCTAAAAGTATTTTTCCATTCGTTAACTTCATCTACAATTTAGTTTTCTGCTAGTGTTTCCCTTTGCATCTCTGATTGTATTAAGGTCCATATAAGAACAACAAACTTGCCATAAAGGACGAGTACCTAGCCAAAGGCATGGAGAAGTTACTCAGGGCAAATAAGAGTTAAATAACAAAACGAAAAGGATAAGAAAAAAATCACATCCATTAAGCTAAAACACAACACAATAGTTTATTAAAGCTATTACATCGTAATGATCGAGTTTGATAATGAGTATATTTTGTTTACAAGTGAGATTTTTATGAGTTTAAAAATTTTCAACTTTTCTGTTTTTCTTTCAAAGAAGTGTGATTTTTTTTAAAAAAATTCACCTATCTTAAAATGCTGCCTCAAATTTTCTTCCTCTCTGGTTCATGCTCTAACCCATGATTTTAAAGTATATCTGCGTATTATTTTCACCTAAATTCTTACATCACTTAGGAGACTCTGTGAGCACGGGAACTAACTGCTCCAGCATATGCTCACAGCCACTACTTGGTGTTAGTTTCTTTAGAAAAGTATAGGCAAATAATAAACTTTTATTGAAATGTTTGCCTCAGGTTTTTCAAGGGAGACCGTGGCTTCCCCCAAAGCGTAACTTTCAACAACAGCTTTCAAAGCTGCCAAATCTCATCGCCCATTTAGCCCGTTCAGTGGGCATAATATTAATTTACTGTGCCACAAAGGTAGTGTGCCTTAACTGTTATTAGGGGAAAGCATAATATATCTGATTTCCCTTTATGAGTCTCACATTGCTTATAATTCAGTAGGGCTACCACATTTTCTGGGCAGGCTATCAAATAGGATGTTGTAATGATTTGCTTGACTAGTAGAGTAGATGAAAAATATCGGTTCTGTCTGTAGCTGTTCTATTCTGGAATTTCAAATTTGCACAGTTTGAAACCATTTATTCTGCTGTGGTTCTCTTTCAAATATAAAAAGATTCTTTCATATTTTATTTTTTTAAAGATTTACTTATTCATACATACAGAACTGAGGAACAGGCCAGAGAGGCAGGGGTGGTGAGAGGATTTACCAGAGACAGAGTGGGGAACAAACCAGGCAGATCAAGAAAGTACACTGCTGAGGGGAGTAACGGGCAAAACAGGAGAGGTCTGCCGCGCCATGTAGTCACCTCCACGCCGGGGATGGAGCTCACATTGAAGTGTCTTTGGCTAGCTTGCAGTGCTGCGTTCTAACCCTTTCAGCCACCAGGGAGGACATCTTTGATATTTTAAACGGTTAAACATGTCACACAAAATTAAAGTAATGGTGAGAACAATGTGAATTTCAGAGAACAGAAATCTTAGATTTAACTTCAAATGCCAAGGAATGGGCTATAATATAACACAAAGGTTTTGGGCTTGGTTGAAGGAAAACATAGATTTTACTTTTAATTGACATCTTAGGGATGCTTGAATGCCCCATTCTCTGTTTACATTGCAGTTTATGGAGAAATCAAGATATTTCTTTTTCATAAAATATTACTTAACCAAAATTAACTTTGGAATAATCCAGTCTACTTAAAGGTGAGATAGGTATTCTGAACCTAGCTGTTGATTTTTTTCCTATTCAAACATTATCATAAATTCTTTGAATGACTGATTTCCCCTACTGTAATCTAAATCCTTAAAACTTCATTGCCTTCATAGCACTGAAAAGAAATTCCATCATTGTAGCAAGTTTATTCTTTTTCGTAGCTCAGTTTCCTTTAAAAAACATTATTTATTTATGCACACAAGAACAAAGGTACAAGCCAGAGGTGCGGGAAGCAGGGAGGGTGTAGGAGGATAGCTGTGAGAGAATTCAACAGCGATTAGGGAGCAGAACAGGCAGATCTACTGAATTCCACTGCTGAGGGGAGTAGCAGGTGGATCAGGAGAGGTCTGTTATGCCATGTGTGTCAGCCCCCTGGCCAGGGATCCAACTCATGCTGCAGTGGCTGTGGACAACAGCTTCATAGCGCTGTTGTCACGCCTCCTCACAGAACCAGGGAGGCGTGATATTTGTTTCCTTTTTAAAAGAATATTTATTGAGTCACTACTACTTGTCAGACAGCCTCTGGGTCCTTAACTCAATTCAATGAACAATACAGACAAAGCTTTTTGTCCTGGGGAAGCTTATATTCTACCGAGAGAGGCAGAAAGTAAACAATAAACAAATAAATAATGTAGTGCCTTTAGATGCTGCTAAATACTGTGGGGGAAGGAAAAATCTGAGTAGCAGGAGGAAATTTTCCAAATACTGTGGAAGGAGAGAGATATGCTAGTGTGGTCAAGACTGTGTGTTAACACGGTGGGGGAAGGTGGCCAAGTAGAATCTTGAGGAATTTCTTAAGAGACCGGGCACAGCTACCACAAAGGCACAGAGCTGAAGTAGTCCTGGTGATTTGGAAAACCAATAATAGATCAGCATGGCTGGAGTAGCGTGAATAAGGGGAGTGTGGTAAGAGTTAGTAAGAAACCCCATGTGAGATGGATAGCATACTTTTCTGAGTGGAATGGAGAGTATTCTTCTGACCAGAGGAATGACGTGAAACAACTCACAGTTGGAAAGGATCACTTAGGCTGCTGGGTGAGAACAGATGGATGGGGTCAAAGGTAGATGAGGGAGACCTGTTAATGGGGTGCTGCAGTTAATCAGCTGAGAGATGGCAGTCAGGACTCAGGCTAGTGTGGGGGCAGAAGCGGAAGTGAGAGAAGCTAGAAATCTGGGTCTATTTTGGAGTAGACCCAATGGGATATCCAGATAGGCTAGGAAAGGGTTTTGAGAGAAACAGGAATCCAGCACGGTTCTCACATGGAACAAGTTGTTTTTTGTTTGTTTTGCTTTGTATTTTGAGTAGAGGTGGAGGGAAGGGGTCAAGAGTCCAGTTTTAGAAGTGAGAATTTTGAGAGATGGTTATTAAATATCCAAGTGGCGATGTCAAACAGACAACCAGATACTTAAGTCTAGACTTGGAAAGCGAAGTCTGGACTAGAAATATAAATTGGCAAGTTAGCATATAGATGGTAATTAAAACCATGGCTTGAGGTGAGATCACCAAGGGAGTGAGAGCAGATAGAGAACCTCTTAAGTGAATTTCATATATTTGGTGTTATTTACTCAGTGGGCCTATAAAGTTAAATACTCCCTCGTCTTAAAGAGCTCATAGTCTGTATTTAGCTAACCATTTTTTGTAAGTCCAGGTCATGCCGTTAACATAGATTACAATGTTAAGATGAATAGTGCAACGGTTGGGTATGTGGATGGAGCCTCTGGAGAGAGAAACAATGCTAAATTTCTATATATTACCAGTTGTGGTATGATATGATAGTGAAATTGTAGTTGGTAATAGAAAATGTAACACAATTCATCTCTCATAGTAGAGGAGCAGTAAATTGACATAGTGGTAAGAAGATCAAATAAATTAAAAGTCATATGTTCTCAAATAATGTATTTTAGAGCATATTTATATATGATAACAATCTTTCCTTGTGATTGGAGAGAGATATTTTTCTCATGTTTTTTAGCTCACAAATACCAACTTTGTGACTTAGAACAAGCAATCTCAAATATGAAGTATACCCAGGCAACCGATGAATTAAAATTTTACCCAAAAACCTTTAAATATTTGTCTAAAATTGTGGTTATTTGTTATATGAGAACTAGGACATAGTCTCTTGAAGGTGGTTGGCAGTTTGTGATAAAGGTAAACTATGCAAGACTAGAACTGATGAGAGCAACAACATTTCACAGTATAAATAACATCAGTAACTCATTGGGCCTGAAACAGATTTATGCATCTTGTCTTCTCTGTCCAATGTTCTTCCCTTTCCATGTAAGGTCACTCTCAATATGTCATTTCTGTGCCCACCTTTGAAATCCTTCAGGCTTTCAGGCACCCCAGATACATCATGAGGCTGGATCCCCAACTCCTATTACAATGCCTTGCTAGTACACCGCTCTCAGGAACATTGTAGGTTGGCTAGGTGTCACTTCATCGCCCTCTCATATTTACATAGCACCTGAGCATCTGAATATGTGATTAATTTCATAATTCTGTATCAAGTACTTCCTGTGCTTTATTTCATATAGTTTTGCCAATACCTCTTTGGTAATATCTCTTTGCTTATTTGTATAATTCTTACATTAACAAAATAAATAATTGCCATTCGAGTTTATCTTGAGTATTAGCTGATATGATGGTATATGCAGTGACCCTAATCAACATTAACTTACTTATTTAACAAAATTCCACTGTATGGAGAGTGCCAGCCATTGTGCAAAGTGATGAGGACATAAAGATGAATAAGCATGTGAAAGCTTTGTCTTCATGAAGCTTTCAGACACAAAATTGTGAAAACACATCAGAGGCTCCTGTATCTATTATATAGAATTCAGTTCAGGTACAAAATGGCAGGAAAACAAAATAGCAATGGTTCAAAGGAATTTTTTTTTTGCTCCAACATAAAACAGTTAGAGGTAGACAAACAGAACAACATGTCAGGAACTGCTTTCTTGTTACTGAGTTGTGTGTGGTAACCTTCATGTTTAAAGTCACCACATAGTCCAGGATAACTACTTACACCTAATGTTCAATTCCAACAGCAGACAGGAGGACAAGGGAGAAGAGCATGCTCCTTACTTATAGAACACTTTTCAGATATTCCTCATACCACTTCCATTTATATTCTAGAACTTAGTCACGTAGTCATGCCTAGCCACAAAGAAGGTTGGGAAATACAGTATTTACGCCAGTCAGGAGGAAGAGCAGATGAATATTATGAAACAAATAACAAGCTGTACCAGGGTTACTTGGAAAATTGTTGCCTGCATGGAGATCTGAGATAAGTAGGATTCTTCAAAGTGAGTATGTGTGCATTCTCACACGATGATAACCTTCCAGAGAAAAGGAAGATTCCAAGGAAATAACAGTGAGAGAAACTCTCCTTTCACCAATCATGATCAATCATTGCATCACTTACTTTACTTAGCAAAAGAGGTATGGAGCTCAGGTTGTAGCACTGGAAGGAGATTAAGTTTCATGTTCAGTGCAGTTTTGTGGTTAAACAACCAGGAGACTCAGTTGGAGTCTGGAAGTATTCTACTGGGTCAGGTTAGTCATTTTTCCCCAGCAATAGTGATGCAGGTGAGGGAAGGTTATTGAGCAAGTTCAGATATGAGAGTATTCACAGGGATATCCTGAATTCACAGGGTAAAGGGCTAGTCGGTGCATTTGTGTCCATGATGTGGTCGCGTTACTAGTTTCATTCAATTCTTACAGGGCAAAACTTCCAGTTGGATTTGTCTTGAGAATGATGTGTCTTGAATTGGCAACTAGGATAGATTACTAAATGGATCCCAATATTTCAGAATCATCTTCTTTGATATATTAGACTTTCAATTTTATGAGAAAAGAGAAATTACTACATTCTGGTACCAGTGACCCAGTATGTACTTGTGACTTCAGACTAGCTAAGAGAATTGTCAGGAAGCACATCATACCATTTGGTTTCTTGAGGTAACTTCTAGACTAATGGCAGCAAAATTCATCTGATTCTATTTTTATGATTTTCTCCATAAAAAATAATTAGTCTCACAGTGGAAGATTACAGGAAGTAGCCATTCCCGCCTGAGACTAAGCTTTTCTCTGGACTCATATCTAAAATCAAAACCTCCATATCACTTACAATAGGTTACCTCCGTTTGTGATGTAATTTTTTGCTTACTTGAATTTTGCCAAATTGCTTGTTTGGGATAAGAACAATAATGCAAGAACAGTCACATGGATTCTGGACCAAGGGGATTATATTTTGCATTTCAGATTACACTTTGCTTTTGACAAGTCATATTCAGTGGCTGGTTCTATAGATGGGCATTGACTCATTCTTATTTAGAGGTACATATGCTGAACGATGATGTTTCTAAATGGCAGAAGGTACCCGTATTTGAGTTCATGTGTTTACATGGAATAAATGTTAATGGAAACAGTGGGCGGATTAATAGACTACTTAAAACAAGTTGTTTTAAGTAATAAGATGAGCTACTTAAAAAACAAAAACTTTTCACTGGCTCCTTGTAACCTATGAGAGGAAGACCCTGAGCATGACCCTGATCCTGACATATACACTTCCAGTCTCATCTTTTAATAAAATGTTGGAATTCGTGATTCTTTTAGCAAACTTTTGGAGAGATGTATCAACTACTACTAGTTGAACTTAATGTTATGTATTTTTAAATACCAAATTAGAGAGAGAAAATTTACTGTACTTGTACTCGCTCTAGCAAGCTTATTCTGAGTCTCTTATTCGTTCATTCTCATAAGTTTCACAAAAGTGCACTCAGTATACACCAGTTATAGTACTTGGTAAGAATAGTATTTTATATCAGAGTCTCAAGGGTAATTTATATTTACAGGGTTAGATCTCTTTCCTCTTCTAGCTAATAAGATAAAGTTTAAATTAGAGTTATGAGTAAGATATGCATACACACATGCATAAATTGAAGTACAAAGTAATACACAAGATCTTAGACATAAAAGGTATTATAGGTTGGTCATTCAGTATTTCCCTTTACAGGTAAGGAAGTGACATGCCTTGGAGTAAATTATCATTCTTTACAGGCATGAAAACAAGAATTTTGGTACCTGATTCTTTAAAGTAAAATGTGAATTTTCAAGCTAAGGGAAATACATTGAGACCATACTGGAAGTAACCCACCTGTTTTTTGGCCCCCTCTATATCCTACCTATGAGTGAAATCATCTGATGTTTGTCCATCTTTTGCAGTTTATGTCACTTGGCATAATGCCCTTCAGCTCCGCCTGCATTATCACAAGTGGCAAGAGTTCACCCTTTTCTTTATATAGTTGAATAGTATTCCATTGTCTACATCTTAATCTGCTGCTCTGTCAATAAACATCTAGGTTATGTCCATGATTTGGCTGTTAGTGTAAATATTGCTACAATGATCACAGAGTGCATATATCCCATTGACTTAGTGATTTTTTTTTTTTTGTATTTTTGGGTAAATGCCTAGGAATGGAATTGCTGGATCATATGGTATACATATTTTAAGATTTTGAGAGCCACTCTATTTTCCATAGGGGCAGAACCAGGCTATAGTTTGATAACAGTGTATGAGGGTTCCTTTTTTTTTTTTAACACCCTCACCAATATTGTTGTTTAGGGGCTTTTTCATATGAACAATTCACTAGAGTGTGGTAGTATCTCATTGTGCTTTTGATCTGAATTTCTCTGATAATAGTGAAGATGAATTTTTCTTCATGTGCCTACTGGCCACCTGTCTGTCTTATTTGAAGAAGTGCCTATTTAGTTCTTCTGGTAATTTTTTTTTAATTGGGTAGTTTTGAGCATTGTATAAATTCCTTACATAGCTTAGATCGTAGACCCTTATCAGATATATAATATGTAAATATTTTCTTCCATTCAGTAGAGTCTTTTGTTCTTTCATCACATAGAAACCTTTTAGCTTGATATAGTTCTGTTCATTTATTTTTGCTTTTGTTTTCCTTGCCATTGAAGTTGGGTCCCCAAAGACATCCCTGAAGCCAGTGCTGTGGAGTGCTTTTCCTGTGTTCTTCCTTGTATTTTATGGTTTCCAATCTTATATCCAAGTCTTTAATCCTTCTGAGTTAATTTTTGTGTGTGGGGTGAGAGAGTGCTCTAGTTTCATTTTTCTGCATGTGGGTGTTCAGTTTTCCCAGGACATTTGTTGAAGAAACTTTCCTTTTTCCACTATGTACTCTTGACTTCTTTGTCAAAGATTAACTGTACACATAAATGTGGTTTTATTTCTAGGCTCTCAAAGCTATTCCATTGGTGTGTGTCTGTGTATTTTTATTCCAATACCATACTGTTTTTTTTTTTTTTCACTGTAGCCTTTTGAAGTCTGGAGTCTTATACCTCCATTTTTCTACCTTTTTTTTTTTTTTTTCTTGTCTGGATTGCTTTGGCTATTGAGGGTCTTTGTGTTTCCATATAGGTTTCAATAATGTTTGCTCTGTTTCTTTGGAGAATTCCACTAAAACTTTGATATGGCATACAAGTAGTTTGTAACAGAGAAATCACCTCTGCTCGGTTAGCAATAGGAAAGAGGGCTTTAAATTGATTTCAAGAAGTTTGTAGAAAATTTCTCAAAATGCAGTTAAGATCATGGGTTTGGTAGGACAAGGACTTTACTTTCTAGCTTTGAGATCTTACAAAAGTTATTTAACCTTGTCTGCCTCAATTATCTTAGCTGTAAAATAGGAATATAATACCTGCTATCACAAACAGCCTTTATGAAGATTAAGTAAGATCATCTAAGTACTGCTTATAAGCACTGAAAAATGCAATAAACACTTAAACATGCTTTCTATGAGCTGTTAGTGCTTCACTATATATAGAATTTTCATCACTGTCTGATGAGATAGGAGGCATCAATGTCTTTATTTCATGAATACTGAAACTGAGAAACGTGATTTACCATGTTAGCAAATGTCTTTCTGTGTTGGAGGTGGGGAATTGGGTTTCTTTCCTTCTTTCTTTTCTGCTCTCCCTTCTTTCCCATTATTTATTTATTGGACTGGATTGGGATACAGTAATTCCTGTTAAATGGGATTTAGGACATCTGATTTTTTCCCCCATTTTCTTGCTCCTGTAGCCCCAAGCTCCTGATTGTGTCTGAGCTGTTACAAGAATTTACTCACTTACCTATCTTGCTCCCACTGAAAGAAAAATCTCATTATGTCTTTGTCTTTTGCCACTGGTCTATGATCATTAGCTGTCATGTCCAAAGTTCCAAGTTGGGTTTTTGAATCATCATACTTGAGAAATCAGTGAGGTCAGGGAAATAAGAACCAGTGTTTACATAAGTGTTTATTGGACTTTTCTTTATCATCTTTCAGGTCTTGTAGAAATTTGCTTGATGCACCCCCTCGATGTGGTGAAAACCAGGTAAGGTTCTGCATGAACAAGTTTTATTGACTTTGGCTGATATCCAAATTAAGATCTGTCAGAACACTAAATGCTAGAACTTGTCCTAGGCCGGTAGCTTCTCCTAATAATGGCATTTATATTAACTTCTAAAAGAAAATACTATTTGACAGATAAAATGTGAACAGTGAAAAGCATTTTTGTGTAGAGGTTATCTGAAGGTATATAATATTTTATTGCTATCACATGACAACCATAAGTTATGATTTGTGGCCAGGCTGATAGATGAGATAAATTTATCAAAATAATGTAAAAACTCAAGTTTATCTAGAGTATTATCACAGCCAACTTTCTTTGGCATTTTATATTAACAGATTGAAATTTAATTGTCAGCATTTTAGTGTAAGTCCTCCAACACAGTTTTCAAATGATGCTTAACAAATTTATTCCTATAATTTTTTGTCAATGCAAAATTCCCCATTTCTAGGAAGAAACATCTGTTTTTAAAAGGAGATGCAAAACAGGGTGATGTATTAAATCTATTTCCTAAAAGGAAAAAAAAAAAAAGCGTGTGGGTTTTAACATAACCTCAAGCATACTTATGATAACTTAAAATTGTGCCTGAGTTACTGAACTTTATCTTCTTTCAAATTTGAAGCTCTTGGAATGCAGTGAAAATATCCCTTTATGTGCATTGTATAAAATGCAAGAATGGGAGCTTAACCAGTGTAATGCAACAATGGTGATTGAATAAGCCCTTTTGCCACAATTAGGAAATGCTTGATGAGTCACAACGGTCACTGAATGGGCATGTTACTTAATTTGACTAAAGACACTGCAAAATCTTAGGTTGGTAGCTGAAAGCCAGGGAAGGTGACTATGACATACAAATAATACTACATTTTTAAGAGAAGTAAAGAGAATTTAGCCTCTGTCTTATCTCAGGTTGCTATAACAAAATTCAAGACTGAATGATAAAAGTTTATTTCTATAGTCCTTCAGGCTAGGAAGTCCAAGATCAAGGTGCCAGTCAATTCTGTTCTTGGTGAAAACCTACTTCCTGACTTTAAGACAGTCACCTTTGTGCTATCTTTACATGTCAGAGAACGGAAGCTCTCTTTCATCTGGGCCCCCCACCTTAAGAAATCATATAAACCTAATTATCTTCCGAAAACTCCACCTCCAAGTACATCTCATTGGGGATTAGGGCTCCAATATATGAACTTTGGGGACATATGTATGTGATTCACTACAGCCTCAAGTCACCAAATCCAAACAGAAAGAGAAGAAAGTCACAAATCATATTCAGGTGCAAGATCTCTATATTCTCTGTACATTTTTTTTATGGGGCTCAAAAACAGAAAACAAAGCGCATTGTCACTCTCTTCCTAGATTCTGTGTTAGCCTTCTTTGAAAAGCCAAGATATTGTTGCAAGAATAAATTAAATTGTATTTTCCTCTTAAGGGTAATATTTCAAAACTAGTGAAGTGTGGAAATGAACTTAGAAGAGAACTAAAAATACTTTAAACAAGCTATGATATTAAAATTATGAGTCTCAGTAGTTTGTTTATCCACTTAGCAAATATATAGTGAGTATGTCATGTGTGAGTTCTACACCAGGTCAGCTCACAATCTGATGAGTCAATAGGAATGTCACCATAATCAATTTCAAAATCTTTGCTCATTTCATTGCACTAAAAGAGAATAGAATATTTCTTGAAATGCATGTAGCAGTTACTCTGGCTTGATAGCTCTTTTATTATATCAGTGTTTTCATGAAAATGGCATTCATTGATTGGAGTTAGTCACATGCCCTTGCCTAACTTCGAAAGGAGGGAAAATACAATCCTTCAGTTGCCCTAAAAGAGAAGGGAACTGGATATTTGATGGCATTTGATCTGTATAAAAAAAATATTTATTGGGCCCTCCCTGGTGGCGCAGCAGGTTAAAGCACTGCACTATGAAGCTTAAGCCACTTCCACATGAGTTCAATTCCCGCCTGCCCCAGAGGAGATCTACATGGCGCAGCAGACTTCCACTGCCCCCCTCGGCAGTGTACTTCGTAGATCTGCCTGTTCTGCTCCCCACTCTGTCCCTGGTGAATCCTCTCACCCTCTGCATCTCTGGCCTGTACCCCAGCTCTATAGGAATGAATAAATAAATAAATATTTAAAAAATAATAATAAATCTATAAAAATATATATTTATTGGATAAAATTCCACAATCATAGAGCGAACTGACTTTGCAACAGAAATAGAACATTGTAAGATGATCCCTGGACACTAATCCACAGGTGACAGGGAATGGACAGGACAGACTAAATGAATGCTGAAATCTCTTCTCTATTATATTGTACAGCTGGCTACTTTTCTAAGTGAGATAAATGGTAAGCTGTAAAAGATACTACAGAAAACCAATAGCTACAATGATAAGACCCTATCACCTGTGTAAATCAGAAGACCCAAGATAGTTTCTAGCTTTGTGTTGCCCTCCCTGGTGGCGCAGCGGGTTAAAGCACAACACTGAGAATCTAAAGCCACTTTCACATGAGTTCGATTCCCGCCTGCCCCGGAGGTAACCACATGGCGTGGCAGACCTCTCCTGGCCCGCCCGCTGATCCCCTCAGCAGTGTCCTTCGTCGATCTGCCTGTTCTGTTCCCCACTCTGTCTCTGGTGAAGCCTCTCGCTGCCCCTGAGCCTCTGGCCTGTACCCCAGTTCTGTATGCACAAATAAATAAATCTTTAAAAAAAAATGATCAGTAACATCTCCTTCATGATGTCTCTCATATTGCCTCTCTCTGCTATATTCTCTTTCTTTCTCTGTCTCTTCTTTCTTTTTCCTTCAGTTTTCCTTTTTCCTATGTAAACTTCATTTGGGGGTGACTTCTTTCAATGGCAGCTCACCAGGTGAGCCCAGCAGCTTCAAGTTTTCAGGGTCCTTGGGGTTTGCACCTTTTCTGAGACAGTCTAACCTAGCCATTAAGAACTCTGGCTCTAGAATGAGGCTGAAGTTCAAATCTCGCTTCTTCACTTATTACCTGTGAGGCTTTAGGTCAGTTGCTTAAGTTCCCCTTGCCTCATTTTCCTTATCTTTAAATGGAAACACCAATGGTTTCTACATTATTGTGAGAAGTAAATGAATATATATAAACAGACACACTGAGACACACATGGCATTTAATACTGTGTCAGCAAAGGAAAGAGGAATACAAAGACAAATGAAGTTTATAGGGTAGTCAAGGAAACACAAGGGAAAATACAAAGTGTGGGAGAGGGGAAATGTTTAATATGGAGTCAGGAGGTTTCAAGTTTCTAAGCCGGAAAACTTGTGTTATGTGAGCACAGCATTGAACTCTTTCCACAAAAGGGTGTTTGCAAGTAGAGTTTCCTTCTGGATCTCGGCATGGGGGTGGCATCCACGTAGACTGATGACATCATTGTACATATCATTGGAGGATTATGTGCTGACATTAGGTGACCCCTCAGACTAGACCAAAGTTTGGCCGCCAAGAGGTATCCAGTGAATGCAGTTGAATGAATGAGTAAATCAATATTTGGTATCAATCAGAAATAATAGCTCTATGAGTCCATGGCCAAACTGGAATGTCTGGAAAGTGAGTAATATACAGCTATGTTTTCTTCACTGAAAAATGTAAAAATTCATGATAGAAGTGGGAAAGACAAATCTCTTCAAATAGAAGAGAAAATTAACCTGATAGGATGGTAATGCACTATACTATAATATGTAAGTGTTAGTCTAAAAATCACGTTTTAAAAAGTCAAAAGAAATGGGTAGAGTTAATTTAAAAATATATATTTTATTTAACTTCATATATCTCAAACATTGTCCAAATGATTAAAAATTAATTTCAGTTTTAGAATTATATTTATTGATATCATAGTTTAATATGTTTTACACTGAATCATTGATATTTGGTGCATTTTTTTTTTAAACTTAGAACATACTAACTAGCTGGGGCCATTCCAAATGCTGAATAGACATGCTTAGCGGTTACCAGATTAGATAGCACAGAGCCAGAGAGCAATGGGAAAGAAAATTTTTGCATGAAAGGAGAGGTGGTCTCCTGGCCGGTTGTAAGAAGAAAACTTTTGCTTGGAATGTACTGACATTTGCAAATGTGCAGGGTCCAGTGTAGGGGTGACTTTGACCACAGATGCATTTGGAGATTTGTACCTGTGTGGGAAAAGTGGCATTTGAGAGCCCCAAAGATTGATGGAAGTCACAACCTAAGGGGGGTTTCACTTACATCCATCCCTTTCACACTTTTATTCCCAGGAAGGGAAATGGCTCGTTGTGCTTCAGGAAGAGAGAATTACTGAAGTGCTCATTCTGTTTCTCCGCGAGTCATTTTTCATCATTTTTGTTTTGTTTCATTTTTGAATGGGGCATAAATCAGGTGCAAATGAAATAAATTACCTGCCCTGTAAGGCCTGATCTTTTCAAAGCCCCCCTCCCCTCCAAAGGGCTGCAGGCGCATGTTCCGAAGAGGCAGTCCACTTCTTGCAGGGTAGCTGCAGGCTGTCAGTGAGCAGACCAGCACGCTCAGACCTCGGCTTTCATCTTTTTTTTTCCCATCAGGACATAACTTGCACTGCAAAATCTTATCATACTTCTCTTGAAACATATCAATCAGTGTATAAATTCTAGAGACTCACATAGGTTGCAAATTTGGCATTCCATGTCTTTTATATATGAGCTTATGAAGCTTTGACTCAAGCTGTGGAGATTGATTTACACTCTCAATCGGTGGCTACCAAACCTCAGACCTGCTGATTCCTAATCTCCAGTGCCGGGCCTTTCGGTATTTCTATTTAACATCCTCCTGGGTGAATCTTAAGCAGTTGGCCCAGACAGGTCACCGGGTCAGCCTTTGGGAACAACTGCTTAATACTTTATAGGAACTTTGTAAAATATCTTCTTGTAAAAAGTTCTTTTGGTCCTTTGTGTGTGCATGTTAAGCATCTCATTAACCTGTGTTTCTCACTGGTGGTTCTCATTTATGTAAACTGCTTTGTGAGCAGTGACTAGAAGTACAAGGGCAGAGGTTTCCTCACACAGCTCATTTTGTGGTCGGTGAGCGTGTTATGGGATATACTGTCCGCAGCCAGAACAAACAGAGTTTGTCCTACTGAGTGAGGTCACAGGGGCGAAAATCAGCACCAGGAGATGGGAGAGAAGTGAGTATTGGTTGCTATGGCGGGAAGGTAAATGGCTCTGATGGGTAAAAAATGATTTAGAGGCATAAGTCCACCACAAACTTATTAAAAAGAGAAATCTGAGTATGGGCTATGGTGAGAGGCTGCTTTGCAGGGATCCCAGCAGTGAGTGAGGAGCCAGAACTAGGGAACATCCACAGCAGGGTGGGGTCATGACAGGGAACAGCCGTGAACTTAAAAATGAACACTCAATTTAGAGTTTAGAGAGGGGATGTAGAGCAGTCCTTGGGGCCAACAGAACAGCAGTGTGGAAATAAGGAAGAAAGAATTTCCGCTCAATAGATTCTTTTTTTAAAAAAAAAAAAAAAGAAATGAATCCTTTCTAAATGAGAGAGGAACAGTGGGAAAAAGGTTAAGAAGAAGTAGAGAGCAAAGACAGTAGAGTTTATAGGATTAAAGAAAATTAACAGAGCAACTCAGAGGGTTATTTCCATATGTTAATGATTTATCTGTGGTAAAAAATATAAGATCCCATGCAAGTTTAGACCATGGTTATGCCTGATTTCTCATGGTGCACAGACACTCAGGGTTGGACCCCTGTCATGGCTTGTTTTTAACCATGGAGAGAATATGTCTGAATTAAAGCAACCTGGGAATAGAACCACATTTTTATAAAGTATATTTTTGTTGCAACTTTGTCATGCAGCTCAATCAATCAACAGTAACCTATAATGGCATGAAATGGTTGCAGATCCCCAAATATATGACTATAACTTGGTTTTTGAAGTTGCTTGACCATATGAGAGCTTCTCTGGGAAGCAAAATGTCTCTTTGCAGTTACTGAGTCAACTTTTCACTCATTGAAGATGCCATTCTTGTCCCTGGCATCTTGTCATCAGCAAAAGTAATCAAGTAAATAAAACGGTGCTTAGATGGTTAATATACTTGAAAGGGATGGAGGTGACAAATACTATCCTCTCCTTCACATGTTTATGGGGCTGCAGTGAATACATGTTAAGTGGATGAATGTGTGCTTTAAAATGCCATCTGCTTCCCCAAAAAGCTTTATTACAAATTTAATTCATCATTGCCATGAGTTCATGGCAAACTTTAAAGGATCCCATATTGCATGATGATGTAATTTGAAAAATCTAACATAACCTGAGCATGACCCTAAAACTAGAGGAAATGATTCGATTTTAGGTACTGTTAAAAGTGTTGCATGGGGCCCTCCCTGGTGGCGCAGCAGGTTAAAGCACAGCACTAAGAAGCTAAAGCCACTTCTGCATGAGTTCGATTCCCGCCTGCCCCAGAGGCGATCCACATGGTGAGGCAGACCTCTCATGGCCCGCCTGCTGCTCCTCTCAGCAGTGTACTTCACCAATCTGCCTGTTCTGCTCCCCTCTCTGTCTCTGGTGAATCCTCTCACCCTCCACATCTCTGGCCTGTACCCCAGTTCCATAAGAATAAATAAATCTTTAACAACAACAACAACAAAAAAGTATTGCATGTCTACATTTCTGCAGAAAGGTAGAAGGTTTGAAGATGACAGAGTAGGACTCCCATGAAGAGATTTCATTAATATCACTCCTCAGATTCCCACTCCGACAATGTCTTCCCCAATTTGGATAACAAGGCTTGTATCCAGACTGTGGGAAACTCACTAGGGTCCACCTTCGGAAGGCCTGTCCTTCCTTGACATCGGTGGTCCTTCCCACAAAGATTAAAGTCAGGCAAAGGCGGGGTAAAGCTGCGCCAGTTTCTTTGGCCACAGAGGGTGCTCCATGCATGTTGCCTTTTGCTGTTACTTAATTTTCAATCAATCATTTCTTCTCTGTCCCAACAATGACCAGGTGGGGATAGAATGAGATGGCACCCAAGGATCTTCTGCTCTGAGGGGTCAGAGAGAAACTTGGCTCCAAAGCTCTCATGCGAGTAATCTTGCGACCATACTCTAATTTTTCTTCTTCAGATTTCTTAATAAGGAGGTAATCCTTTCTTTTTCAAAAAACACCATCAGTTCTCCCCACATAAAATCACAAAGTTCTATTATGTTAAATCAACTGTAACTTACTTATGTTGTTTCTAATTTTTTTCTTGTCTTCCTTTTTGTTTTGTAAATGGCATTCTTTTTAAAATAACTCCCTGGAGAAGCCTGCTATTTTTATGACCCACATTATGGAGCCTTTGTAAAGTGTTTAATCTTTCCTTAATTTGTGTTTTTGTCAAAATTTTTAAAATAAGGGTTTGGCATTTGTTTCAAGCGCTGCAGCCATTCTTCCTGCACAGCTAAATGGGCTGAGAGATCCCACCTTTGCTGGAAGCATCAGGTGAGCTCTGTTTTGCTGCTGCTCTTTTTCCCTCTGCTTAGCCACAAAGACTTCTGTTTTTATGAGGATTCCAGCCTGGATGATGAGAAGGAAAAGTGCCCTGTGCATTCCTCATGCCTATCAAGGGCCTTCTCCAGACAGCTTCTTTTTTTTAAAGCTGAAAGGTAAATAATTCTTAAATGGCTTTCTTATCCTCGTCATGGGAAAGTGAATTACTTCTAAAATGAGCATCAGCATGAAGACTATTTCCTCTGTTCCTCCCCTCAGTCCCCATTCGGGTTTTATCCCAATTGCTTTTAAATTTTCAGCAACTTCATTAATCTACATTTTCAGCCAATGCCCATTGAAGGTTCCGCTTACAATGACATATTTCACCTCAAGCATGACTTAGAGTCCACGTTTAAGGTATTTGACTATTAAATATAAGAATCGAACTGATTTGGGGTTATTTTAACTTAAAAACAAATGGGATATTTTTTCTTAATGTTTTTAGTGCAATCATACACATTTCCCAGATAATCTTCTATTTTAAGCATAGGATTCGAGGGGAGGGGCATTTGAATAATGCCATGTCTATTTTCAGTGGTTATTGAAAGGCTATCTGAGGTGAGCTCTAGCTCTAAATTCAGAAAGAAAAGCAAACATTCATAATGTTGGCTATTTACTTGACTATTGTACTTGCTTTATTTTAAATGACTTCTAGTTTAACTCTAAGAATCTATTGCCAGAGAAAATAAAATTGTCTCGGGGGGGGGGGGTGTTTTCTCCTCAGTCATATCTCTAAAGAATAGAGATATGTCAAAAAGGGCTGGAATGATTTTTAAAAATCATGTGCCATGGAGGAAACACTTTAGGTTCCTTAACTTGGGCTCTTCCTGTAGCATGAGAAAAATTAAAAGTGTTGCTAAAGAGGCTGTGTAAGATGAAAATCTCACTGTGAGCTGATTCAGCCATGCTCATGAGTAAGCTTTGGAGTTGATCCTGTAGTGGGAATCAAGTCTAATGAAATATAAATGGTTGGGATTAAAATAAGGCTAAAAACTATTGTCATCATATACATTCTAGAAGGTTGTTTTTCCTTTTTGTGAAGTAAAAATAAAAGGCAAATATTTATTTAGACAAATATAAATTCTGAGCCAAAAAAATGTAACTATAAACCTTGACTAAAAATTGATAAAATTTTTTTAGCCATTCCTGGAAAATCAATTCACAAAATATTCCTGTTAAAATGGATAAAATAGCTGGTATTGCTTTTGCTTTGCAGTCAGGGTACAGCTGAGATTTAGTTTTGACATAATGAAGAAGTTTCTAAGATGATAAATAGAGCTATATAGTCTCTGGATGCAACTCTACTTACTCTGGGCCAAGTTTCTACAGAATAACATATTCCCATTTGGGGATTATTGAATGATACTTTCTTCAATGAAACTTTTGTTAAGTACCTAATAGGTTACATACTTTCCCTTTATAACAAAACACTCCAAAATTAACATAAACACCTTCAAATTTTGTTATTTAAAGTCTATCATATGTATTCCGCCTTTTTATGCAAAAAAAAATCATGCTAGATGTTTAGTAGTATTGATAGTCAATGAAAAAAAAATAGACCTCAGAATTTATCTCAATATTTGTATCCCTTTAAATTCTGAAAATTAGGTCATCCCTCGTGGCACAGGGGTTAAAGTCTCAGTGCTATCAAGCTATTCCTAACCACTGTGGCATAAATTTGATCCCTAGCCAGGGAACTAACCCACATGGTGCAGTAAACCTTTCCTGTCTGCCCTCGGCAGTATATTTCAGTGAGTCTGCCTGTTCTGCTCCCCACTCTGTGGGGAATCCATCCTTTCTCTCTCTCTCTCTCTCTGTCTCTCTCTCTCTC
>NW_004567114.1:46568351-46581955 GCF_000260355.1 Condylura cristata
CACACACACACACACACACACACACCTCTGCACATCTGGCCTAGACCCCAGTTCTGTATGCATAATGAAACAAATCTTTTTAAAATTTTTGAAAAAATAACAAATACACATACGAAAATATATTTCTAAACATTCTAAAGTGGGAATGGATAGAATTCTAAAAATTCAGGATTTTCATTCCAGAAGAACATGTTAGCAGAAAGGACCCCTTTGTAGACAGTCTGGCGATGTCAAGGGGAAATATGATTAATGCACATCAACTGTGAGAGGCAATGACTCGTGCCAGAAAATGAAGGAGAGGTCAGCATTCTACAACCCTTGGCCAGCCATGTGAATCACAGGAACTGCCCCAGGATTTGGTTCCTCACCTGGAAATTAGGGGTATTTGCCGAAATGATCTCAGAGGCTTCTTTTAACGAGATCATCTGTATTTTCATTGCTAAAATGGTTTTCTCCATTCTTTACATACACCAATCTTGCTTGCCTCAGAACCTGAGAGTGTGGTAGCCCTTCCTCGTGGAATGAGTTGCTCCTCAGCCTTCATACCTCAGCTCAGTTGTCATCTCCTTAGAGAGTCTTCCCTGGCTGCCCCGTCTGAAGTGGACACCTGTGTTGCTCTTTCACGTAACTTTATTATCTTCTAATCTCACGTGTTGATTTATTTGTGTACTCATTAACTCCAGGTCTACCTCCATTAGACAGTGGATTCTAAAGGTAAAACCCTTATTCATGGATAGAGGCCGATCTAAAAGAGCTTTTGGCGCAAAGTAGGTGCTTAGTAGATATTTAGTGAATGAATAATTGCTTAGTTTAAAAATAACACAATATATATATTTACAGATTACGTATTTGGAAAAAACTCAAAAAATGAAATCTGTCTTTTGCTGTAATCATGAATCAGTTTTCACACAAGGGTAATTCAAATACCTTATGAAATTTATCATGAGTAATTATATAATATAAGCTGTATTTTCATCAGTACTTAACTTTTGACTGATAGTTTTATGCCAGCAAGAATTATAATTGATATTTATTTATTCACCTCTGCAACAGCTGCTCTCTTACTAATCTTGATCCAGAGAAATTCTCATCTGAACCTGGGATAGTTGAGATTTTCTCAGTTCTGTCTATTCTCCTTCAAGACTCTTCCTCCAGGTCAATGTGTGGGTGATCTCTCCACCCACTGAATTAGGGGAAGAAGGATTCACTCTCCCCAGGGATGCTGTGCCGGGTGGGCTTCATGAGATGCAGGTCTAGACATTGCTTAAGGAAAGATTTTTAGTGCACACAATCTCATTTTTGCCTGCACAACTGGGATTAAGTTTGTTCTTTTCCTTCTTCCATGAATAACAACAGAGTAGGCTGAGCTATTACATTCAATCAAAGTAGCTTTTTGTTAGATCAGAGGTTGGGCCTAACTTATTTTTTCAGTGCCAATTGGAATTGGTGGAATAGTAGTGTCAAGCAAAATAAAAATAATTCCTGACTCCCAAAAGTTTTATTTTCTAGTCTCTTCCTGGGCGAGAAAAGGGATATGGAGAGAAGGTAGGAGGAGGGGGAAAAGATCGATTTATAAAGAAAATGTAATTATTGTTACTGAAGAATGACCTTGGAATAATTATTTACTTTTTGCTCCTAAAGAATCTCAAATTAATATTTCTATTTTCTTATTACATTCTGAAAACTTAAGATTATTTATTTATTTGATTTCCTTTTGGTAATACACTAGGGGTACTTTTAGGTTAAATAGGAAAAAAGAAAAAGAAATGACTGAAATTTATCCTTATGTTGTAGAACTGGAAACAAGCTTTTGTTTCATATTTTGATTTCCCAGAGTGTGAGAAACTGTCCCTGTTCCAGATGCTTGCCAAGTTTCGAGAGAACATTTCAGAGTGTTTTTTGGGAAGCACAGGGAGATAGTCAGGGTCTTGTATGCGGGTGTTCCAGGTTTCAAACTGTAACAGGGGAACAGGAGAAAAGAGAGAAGCAGTCCCAAATCAAACATAACTCTCAGGAAATGAGCCAGAACACCTGTGAGAGGTCAGGGGTCAGAAAATACAAACTCAGGGCTCCATAGTTTGATCTCATTACACAAAAGAAAATGGCCATAGATAGTGGACAGAAGAAAATCTGGCATTTTATGGAGAAATCAGGAACTCAGGATTCTGTCATTCTAAAACTCCTTTCTCCCATGACTCTATGACATTCCAAAGCACAGTTTCACAATTGACGCTGCACTTTCTGGTGGTCTCTTGTTGCTTAAGCATCAGGTTGAGAAGTTATTTATCTCTCTCAACTCCCAGAGGCTCACTTCTGGGAACCTTCTGAGCCAGATTCTTTGGCCAGGGCTTCTAAGGCTCTAGGGGAAAAGGGGGTGCAGCAGTCAGAGATGGAGAGACATCATAGCCCTGAATCCCGAGCTGTTCACTTCTATGGAGAGAAAAGTGGTTTGCAAATGTTACAGCATGGGACCTCCTAGGGAAAAAGAGGGTGTTGTTTCCATCTCATTTCCCAGCTCCAAATTCTCTGAAATCTGCTTGATTTTTGCCAGGTGTCAAATTATAACCCTCCTCGTCAACCACAAATGACTAATGATTAGCCTAATGATGATGCAAAGTTTGAAACTCACATTTTAACTTACTGGGCTACATTGTGTTTTCATAAATTGTGAAAAAAATTGCCCCCCAAAGCCAATGCAAACAAAGTTTTAGAGTCTTAATTGCAATTGCTTCTAGTTTGTGACCCTGTAGGTGCTCAAGGAGAAACAGAATGGGAGCTCGGCCCACCTTCAGGCCACTGGCTGCCCAGCCCAGCCAGTGACGCCAGTGCCCCTCTCCCGGGGAGAGTCAAGTGATGTCAGCACCATTGGGCAGAGCAATATCTGACCCTTACACAGCTTCATGTACAAGCAGCTGTTTCCTCCTTCTCACCATTCTCTAAAGGAGGCAGGAAAAATGAAATGTCTAATCGTTCATTTTAATCCCACTAGATAAAATACACTGAAAATGTTCATTGACTGAGAACCACTTTGCACCCTGGCCATTTGCAGTTATGGTATTCATCTTCAAATTGCCTCCGTGCGATTTTCTTTTCTTTACATTGTATATGCAAGTTGCATGTGAGTTTCTCCATATCCATTCTTGGCCCCCAATGTGTGCCTTGAGAGCTCATAAAAACAAATCTGCCTCTCAGCCAAGCAGTCGGTAATGGGATCTGGAGCCTCTCTCCACAAGGTCACCTGTTTAAATAGAGACTCCCTATGGTGCTGCCTAAAAGGTGTTTCCACCCAGGCCCCTTGCTCACTTGCCCAGTGTCTGTTAGGAAGTGTTGGTAGTGTCCTCCAGAGGAGTTTTCATATTGCCCAGCTCCATTGCAGTGGATGAGAAAGGCAGACCCCCAAACACAGCAGATCCAGATGCCAGATAGAGCACACTTTTAAATATAAAAGTGTGCTTTTGACTTTAAGTGTCCAGAATTCTCTTTAAAATGAAAGTACAGCTATATTCCATTTGGCTTCTCCAGTACCCCATTGAGTCATCAGACTGGTAAATGTGAAAAGACCCCATGGAAGTGTGAAGACAGTAGGAATCACTGTGCAAGAGAAGATATCAAGAGCCCTCTGTAGGAATTAAATGTCCTTTTGCACCTGCAGTGAGCTTCGTTGGACAACCTAACAGACGTCCCCTCATGTTACGTGAAAAATAATAATAATAATAAATATTTGTGGCTTTCACTTGTGCTTTCCACTTGAGTCCTCATTTTCTGTGTGGGACATGCTTCCAGTGCCCAGCTTCCAGTCTCCAGAGATCTGTCTTCTTTGTGCCCTTCTGCCCCACAATTTAGCCCAATTCTCACCTCATTCAGAGCCGTACTGACTTCAATTAGCAAAGAGCCTTGTGTGCCCGCCTCTGCAGTACCAGCAATGTGTCAGGGTGTGGGGATCTCAGCTACAAGCTGTCAGTGACTCCATGTGTCCAGCACTGTTCTAATTAGGTATAGATCTTTTCTTCTACTGGTCTCTGCTAACTTAAAGAGGGAATAGTAGTTGGGAGACACTGCTTCTCTCAGACATCTTGCCTTCAGTATTTGAATGAGTTTGTTCCCCCCATGCACCCATCACCAAATTAGCAGTCTCCAAAACCCCAGCCCTCATCCCTGCTCTTCTTAAAAGCCATGTCAAGAGCCAGGATTCAAACCTTAGCTAGAGATGAAGATCAGGACTGACCTGACTGCTTTGGAGTCAAAGAATGAAGTCAGGGCAGAAACAATATGCAGAAGGACAAGCTCAAGAGAAGGAGAGCAAACAAAGCTGGCAGTTCCTGGTTAGGGTCATAAAGCTCCTACTTCCTGTACGGACCAACAATAAACAGAGTCAGTCACCAATCAGTAAACATTCCTCACCGCACGAGTGAGGATTTGTGTTCAAAGACGCCAGCTTGGATGTTGACTTCCCCACTTAGTTTTCCCTCCCACTGCCCACCCCCAACTTAATGGAGATCCTAAGGAAATCTTTTTATAAGGTTAACTGGGTTTCTCATCCTGGGCTCCACTGACACTTTGGGCTAGTTAATTCTCTATTGCTGGGCCTTGGAAAACGTCTAACAGTGTCCATGTATCCATGCACTGGATGCCAGTAACACCTTCCTCCCAGTGAGACAGCTAACCCTGTTTCCAGTTATTGCAACATTCCTCTGGGGGACAAAATCACTATCCACCCACCTCCTACCCACCATGAGAAACACTGGGTTAAACAAAGGAACAAATCCATGGATCATGTGTACAGTAGGCACAACAACTGATGTGTGACAAATGTCACAAATACCAGTGAGGCAATAGAATATGATGCTGCAACCCAGAAGGCAGTTCTGTGGCCAGGGAGCTGCATCACAGATGGCGGTCTGTGACTGTCAATCCTTAGTGTGTGTCAGAGTCACCTGAGAGGTTGGCTCAAACAGATGGCTGGGCCTTAGTCCAGTGCCAATAATTGGCATTACTAGTTAACCCAGTGATGCTAATGCCAGTAGTCCTGGAAACAACCAGACTGACCCTTTCTGGAATGGCATGTGACCAAACAACAGTGAAGTAGCGGTAGGTAAGGACGATGTAATGATTTGAGCCTTCTCTGTGTCTGTAGCTTTCTGTCCGTCCACTCTCATTTGACCTCTTTTACTAGCGTCACTCTCTTTGGCCTGTTCTCTTGGAAGATGCCCCAAACTTTCCCCAACTCCTGAGCCCCGCTAAAATGGCCTGACTGTTCACTCTTTGGGTCCATATCCTACATCTGAATTAACCCATGCCTAATGGACACCCAGTTCTGGGTGCTTATTAATTCTCAGATTTCACAAAGCAAGCTTCTACTAAGCTATAGTTTACTGAGGGGTCAGCTTGCCCAGCAGGGAAGAACATACATGTATTCAGTGACATAGTTCATAATTGGTAATAACAAAAAGCAAGTCAAACTATAATCTTTAACATCTCTGTGGAGACAATGCACTTCATTGGCTGCACTCCTGGCAAACTGCCATTCTCACACCCCTTTGGTAATTTCCAACGATGGCAAATGCCTCCTCTGCCTGATGCTCTAAGACGAGTACAAAAGACACCAGCTACCTTCCTGTACTGCAGGTGTGTACCTTTCGGTTTCTTAGCAGGTGCTCCACCAAACTCTATGACCATTCATGAGACTCCCTTGTTGATGAAGTCCATCAAGAAAGATGCTTTAAAGGTTCATCTTTCTAGCATGATCTGCTAAAGGCCCTTTACACAGAACTGCAACCAGCCTTTTACAGAATCTACTGTGTCCACTAGCTCTATGTACCCTCCACCCCCACCTCACACACAAACTTTATTGAGGCAACATTGGTTTGCAACACTATATATATATATATATATATATATATATATATATATATATATATATATATTCAGAATGATGAGAAGATATCCTATGGATATCAGAATATCCTCCCCCCCCCCAATAGGACACATACAATCCATTAAAATCATTAGAAATTATTTCGATTGGGCACTAATTGTGTGCTATGTGTGTTCTTTGCCATGGTATCAGTTTTAGTCCCCTCTGTAAAGAAAACACATCCCTGTGTTTTTACAGATGAGAAATTTGAGTCTGTAGAGAAATGAATAAGAGAGCTCAAGAATGGAAAAGTATGACCCGATGCCTTGGAACTTTCTGGACTAGTACTTGATCTATCAGTAGTGAGGAAGCTATGGGTGTGGAATGTATATTGTTTAAGTCTTCTTTCCCCATTTTTAATTGTCTATGTTACAATATTCACTATTTGTATTTGCAATGATTATTCTCACCCAACTTTGTCCTAGGGAAATTCTCTCATATTTCAAGATTCAAATCAAATAAACTATCTCTGTCTTATATTCTGTGAAGATTTACTACATTTCCAGGTTGAATGAACCATTCCTTCCTCTGACATAGTTAAACTGTGTGCATGTGTCCATGCATGTACCATGTGATGTGTCTGTCTATAATGTATGTAAAATACATATTTCTTATCATGGTGTTTTTATTTTTGTAGGGTCCTGTTTAAAATTTGAGAGCCTATTGTGTTTATCTGTATATTCCTTATGTCTACCATTATGCCTGGGGACAAATATATATTATTAAGATACTAGCAAGAGGAATGAGTGAGTAAACAAATGATATATCTCAACTTTAAATGTATCCAGGCCACATCAATCTGTCAGTTGTCAAACCTAAGTTGAAATGAACACTTACGCATACTTCTGGATTCTATAGTTTAAAAGATTTTCACTCTACCCGCTTTTGCATAAAAGAGGGGAAAAACCAAGACAATATATTAACTGTGCTTTCTAATCCAAGTGGAACAAAAGCACTAGATGCATAATGCAGCAGTGTTTGTTGCAGGGTCTCAGAGGACACCTAAGACCTTTGAAAAATAGGGTGTTGGCTGACGAAAGTCCCAGGGACCAGACCATTAAAAAGCTGTGGCATTTGTCACTGGTCCAGCAGAACCAGGAGTAGCCACACCGGAGCAACTGCAGCCTTCAGAGTGCATGTCCTGGTACCTCCAATTATTTGTGGAGTAAGCATATGTTTGTGCATCCAAATCAGCAGAAGGGGGCTTCCACAAGCAAGAAGGAATTGGGTGTGATGACCTGGGCTGGGAGCAGGAATCGAGGGAATCGAGCCGCTTAGCAAATTGGAAAAAGATTTCTGGAAGCCAGAGTGAATGTTCTGATGTACCATACATTATCTCATAGCCACACTGTACTTCAAGGAGGACTAAGCATTTGTTTACACGAAGTTGATAAATTGAAGTAGTTAGTGTTATGCTGAGAAGTGTTTAGACAATTTACTGTGAAATGCTTTATTTGATATTCAGAAAAACAAAACAAAGGGTCAGGCAAAACCAAACTAAAACAAACCCTAGAAATGTGACTGTAAAACTGAAGCTATGGGGAGAGGGTGGAGAGCAAAGTGTGGAGGGGCTGTGAGCTCTGGTGGAGACAAAAGCTGTCTTGGTGGTGGGTGTGTTTGCTAACAGCTTGAAAGGGTGTGGTCCTTCACCTCTGGCTTATATACAGTGTTGTAAGTCAATTTTACCTCTCTTTTTATCCGTGTGTATACATTTATACATGCATATATGCATTTTTCATATATATACACACTTTACATACATACATATTTAAAGAAATGCTGTAGTTACATACAATAGTCACTAACACAACAACTCAAATTTTGCAATTTTAGGGTTGTCCTTGGGAGATTGTAATGGAAGCAGAGTCCTGCCAAAACCATGTATCTGGAATATGTGATTCATATCTTATCTTTACAGTTTTCAAACAAACAATTTAATTAGACTATTTCCCCTTGAACAATTGTTTTTGTTTGTTTGTTTGTTTGTTTGTTTGTTTCAGTGCCAAATTCCTTTATAATTCTCCCTTTTTTTTTGTTTTTGGCTACTGGAAAAATCTTACAATATAAGTACTTAGTTATACTCTTGGTTTTCACAATAGATCACAATTTGTTACCAGGGATATATGCTGTGACAGATTTACAATTTTCCTTTTTTAGTGCATGGAAACAATTTGATCCCATTTCATGTTTATGATATTCATTATATTCAAATTTAATATATTTGGTTTCCATGTAAAATGTTAGGAGTGCTTCCTGTGTGGTTTTTTTTTTAATATATATTTAAAGCTGAATATGGTTAGCTTTATGTTTAGCTTGGAAATAGAAGAGTGACAATATCCTTTTCCAAAATTTCATGTATTATACCCAACTAACAGTAGTAGATACCCAGTGAATTCTATGATGATGCTCTAAAAACACAAACAATAAAACCCAGTAGGAATTTATAATTTCTGACTTTTTCTAATCTTGTGAAAATTCTACATTTCTTGTAATGTATGGAGTTTTTTGCACTCTGAATGAGTCAAGTTCAAAATACACACAGTGGGAATTCTAATTGAGCTTTTAGCCACATAGCGCACAAGAATTGCATTGACATTTTATATGCTGTCACTTTAAGATACATCATGAAGTGTGAACAAAGCACAGGGCACTTTTTTAAGCAGGTGTGTCTAATTGTTAGTTTTTTGGGTTTTTTTTGTTTGTTTGTTTGTTTGTTTTGGTATCGGCAGTGGTATAGTTAAGAAGATGTCAATCCAGGAAGAGGATTTGGATTTTCATTCATACTAACCAAGTTCCCTCTTGCTAGCTGGGGGAAGCAGGTTGGCTCTTACCCTGGCTGTAGCTGTGTGTGTAGGTGGTTCTGCTTTGGGCTAGGCCCTTTTCCTGGACAGGGCCTCCCTGCTCAGCACAGTAGAGGAGAGGACTTGCAGCATGCTCATTTGAATAGCAAAGAGTGTGTTTCCAGTACTTTTTGGCTTTGAGTTAAAGTCTGCAACTGCAAAAATAATCAAGGTTGGGGGAAGTAGATCAATTTTATTATTAAAAAAATATGTAACAGTGTTTTCACTAACTCTTCCAAATGTTTAATATGCTTGGTATCCTTCCAGAGTACCATGTTCATTATTTAGGAATTAAGGAAACTTCCTTAAAGTAGCCAATCCTTCCCAGGAAAGACTTCGTTTTTTGGATTTAGTCATTATGCTGGCAGCAAATGAGCAAACATCAGTCAATAGAAAGCAACCCTTTGTGGGGTCCTGGAGATTGGCAACTCTGAGAAGACCTGGCTGTTCGCTTGAGGAGCACACGTTAAAAATCTTTCTTTTTAATAACATTTCCAATAACTGATGTGCCACGAATTTCCATTGTTTCACTAGCCTCCACTTTTGGTGTAGTTTGCCATTACTTTATAATCAGCCACATTCAAGTGGTTAATTCTCCTGACAAGCTGATAGAACATTTGGTGTCTAGCGAATTATAGTTTTCATTAAAATTAGCCTGCCTTAACCAAACTAACAGGTGTCCCTGCCCCATAAAAGGACACAAACTTGAACTACTAAATATTCCAAGGTGGACTTGCCTCTATGGGTTCCTAAATTCTTGCTGCTTGATTATAGAAACCCCTGAGTATCCACTTGTTAGCTGGGCTCTAGTTAAGGTAAAGGAATTCTGATCAATTTGCTCAGAATTGTCTCCAGCTGTGCAGGTTTCCGTCCTTGGTTTGAACAGAAGCTGACCAAACTCTCCCTTAATTGCTTGCCTCTTTTTCTTCAGCCACTAAAATTAGGTGTGATTGGATCCTAACGAATCATGTGACACAAATGGCTCCCAGGTTATCTTTCGGCATAGTAAAGACCATGTTTAATAAACTAGGAATGACTCCAGCATCTGCTAGCTTGTTCATAATCAGAATATTTTCCTTTAAATAGACTCACCCAGCAGTTTCCTGCACAGAGCATATGCTGTACTTTAAAATCTTAAATTGTATCTCTTACTTAGAGAAGACTGGAGAACGTCATAACCTTTCATCACCATTTCTACCAAAAATATTTCTAGCAGAAGGAAGAATAGGTGGAAAACAGGATTCTCTGTCACCTAGTGGTCCCTGTGTGTGCTCCAGTGATTATGCATTATTTTTTAATTTCGAGTTGTGAAGGAAGGATTCCCACTGAGCATAATCAAGACCAAAACATTGCTTCCATGTATCTCTGCTCTTCTTTTTGACTGAAGGGCGCAAAAATCCATCTAGAGACTTTAGTAGGTGTTTGTGTACCATGGCTCCAATGAATAGCACTGATAATATGGAGAAAGTGTTACAGGGCAACCCAAGATGTTGTTCAAAAAAAAAAAAAAAAGATAAATCAGTGAGTTATCTGTTTTCCAGGGTCAGTGGCAAGTACCATGAACAGCAAACTTTTGGGGTGTATGAAAGGAAAGGTATCTGAGTTCTGACTGGGTAGCTTTCTGTGAGTTTAGGTCTTTTTCTTAACAAAGACAACAGAGAATCTTTATTTTTTTGTTTTTAATCTTTTATATGTCTTTCAGTAGCTGGCAAGCAAAGATATGAAAAACATTTTAGTTTTAGTGTAAGACAGGTAGAGGTTTGAATCATGCATGACTCTATAAACTACTACCAGTGTGACTTGACAAATTTACTATGATATGTAAAACAGTCATGATAGATATCATCCCAATGGAATAGCTGTCTTAGCTGCTATGATGTGTATAAAATGCCTTACAGTTTCTGGCATTGCCTTTGTAAATTCTGATACTCCTTTCTGATTTAGGAATTAAGGAAACCTGTCCCAGGAAAGATTTAATTTTGGGACATGGTCATCATGTCAGCAAGCAGGCAAACATCAATAAAAATAAAGCAATAAGGATTGGTGTGGTTGGAAGCATTTGTAGATATTTTGTTTTTTGCTTTTTTTTTTTCAGAGCCAGGGAGTCAGGATAATGTCTGTTTATGTAAAATTCAAACTCTTTGAAGTTAGGGCTCAGAAATCTTTGACCTTCAGAAAAATCCCATGCACCCCATCTTTGTTTATAGGACTTTAACATTTGACTACTGTGTCCTTTCTCCTCCTCCTCTTCCATCACTGTCCCTTTCTGTGCCCACAAGCCATTCTCTTAATTTGCTCTACCTTTGTCTATGTTGGCTTCTGTTCTAAGGAGCACTCTTCTCCCTCCTCAGTCCTTCCCCCTTCCCCTGGCTAACTCCTCAACCTTCAAGCCCCTGTTTATGCATCTTTTCCTTTGGAAGGTCTTCCCTCCTTCTTGGGTTAGAACAAGCCCACCCCCCTTTCGGATCACCCACCCCAGTGTTACATTATTATGGTTACCAGTTAACTTACCTGCATCACAGGAGACTAAAAGTTCGGTGACTACAGAAGCTCTCTGTCATTCACTTGACCTCCAGAGACTGACACATACCTGAAGAACAATACAAATTTGAATGCAACTTCACTAACTAAAATTATGAAATTGTACCTTCTAGGATAAAATAGATGAATCTTGATATAATTATGTTAAGGAGGTAAGTCAGAACGTGAAAGATAGTTACCAGATGGTCTCGCTCATTTGTGGAATATAAGTAATCAAAGAAAATAAACTGCAAATCTCAGTAAAAATAATCCCTAGAGTCTGTGAAAAATACAGTGGCTACTAAAGGGAATGGGGGAGAGAAGAGAATGGGGCAGGATGGGGATAAGATATTGGCAGAGAGTGAGTGAAACATGTGCCCGTGAGGTGTGAAGATTTATTCCCAAGTGATAAAATTATGCAAGTGACTAGCAAGTTAATAAAATTTGAAGGAAAAAAATTTGAATGAGTGAATAGACAAATTAAACAGTGATCAGTGAGTACAACAAGCTCAGTCTTTTAAAAAGTCAATTTTTTTTATTCATAAAGATTAACTGAGCAAGATATCAGACTGAATAGTCTACCACCATTCTGGCATGAGTTTGAGTTTAAGCTGGAAATAAGCTCTGAGTAACTGCTTTCCAGAATCCACCAGAGATATACTCAGATTGTCCTAAATGTTAGTATAGCTCAAAAGTTTAAGCATGCCATTTCTATCTTAGTTCACTTGTTATCACTCTGAGATATTAGCTGAGTGTTTTAAACATGATAGACAATGCAGAAACTTTCATTTTACTGAGTTAATATAAAAAGACTCAAGTTCTAACTTTTTCCTTTAGAATGAAATTGATAAAATAATTTATGTTAACTGGGGTTTGATTGTTTTGAATTATTCTCAGACTAATAGTGGTATTGTTTACTTATTATAAAACATGAATACATAAGCCCTTTTCATCACTACTACTTCCTTAACTTCAGATTTGTTGAATAGGGATTTCATTTTGCAAATACGTGATTCATCCTCCTGTTGTCCAAAAGAACAATGCTTTGAAAATAAAAGTACTCACTATGGCAGTGTCTCATGAGGGATTCCCCCAAAGTCTTCTACATATCAAATGAAAGGGAGTCAAATGCAAATGGGCAGATAGGGACGGAAGGAATGCAGAGAATTATGGAGGGATAGACCCAAGTATTTCACAGAAAACTCAAATTCCCAACTTATATCTTTAAAGCTGATTTCAGTGTTACATCACACTTCATAATATACAGATTTTTGTTTTTACCCCAAATCTTAGAATAAATTAGAAGCTCCAAGGAAATTCACCATGTTGACTTCATGGCTTTGCAAATCCTCTGCTCAAATTATGTGGAAAAAGCAAAGAGTTAAAAGAATATTCTAAAGTGGGGTGACTGTGATCAGCTGGGTCTGAAATAATAGGGCAAGAGATGAAAGCCAAAATTGTATTAAGTTACAAAAATGGTCCCTCAAAAAATCCAAACTTAGATGAAAACAAAGTAAAACTTAGCATGGGACTCATGAGATTCGAAATAGCCCCCTTCAATGCAATTCCACAGTTTATTGATCTCTTAATACGGGAAAAAGAAATGCATATCTTCTTGGCTCCATCATGCCCTGATAAACTATAAAAAAGCCATTACCAAAATAAGAAATGTAATTAGAAATAAGTAACAAATTTTCTTAGGCAGGGGCTGGTATTGAGTCCATTCACAGGTATTTTGTTATTACAAGAAAGAGAAATCTGCTGACCATTTGGGGATAAGAAAGACTTTACTGCATTTCTAGTAGAGGTAGATGAGACCCACTTCTAGGCCAAGTTCCGTTTTGGGGAATTGCATTCCACAATTCTAAATGCTGTTCCATGGAGATTCTGCCTCCTCCCTCTTGGTCTGTCCCCCATGCCGAGTGCTGCTGACAGCTGTTGGACAGCTGAAGTAATTCACCTCCAGAGTTGCATAATTTGGGAAGTGCTTTGGGATCCATTTAGTTGAAAGGTTGTTAATTATGATGATTTATGACACTGGAAACAAATCTGGGTCATGACAGTATGGTGAATATACTTAATACCTAATTATTTTGGTTGTTCTGTTATAGGGCAGCAAATCTGTTATAGGGCACCTCAATTCAAAGAGAGGCACCCCTGAAGCCCCAAAACCTGCCTGCTCTAAGTGGGTTCTGCCATCCGCCGCAACAAGACAAAACATATAAAGCTTTAATGAAAAGTGACTTTAATACAGTGAATATACAATATGAAACAAAGAATGTAACTTCTAAATCAAACACCTGAAGTTACCCATCCCCTCGTGGGCAAAA
>NW_004567114.1:46582210-46670865 GCF_000260355.1 Condylura cristata
TGGCTTCCTTAGGTCTCCTTCTCCATCTGTCTTCTCTCTCCTTTTTCTCTGCTCAGTTCCACCCTCCTTCTGGGTGGGGCAGGGAACCTGGAACTTCCCTTCTCCTAGGGACCACCCAGTTACAGTTCCACTGTTAAATCCGTAAGTATAAGGAAAAAACTTCTAATCTTACTGTCCCTTATAAATAAGGTCCATAGTTGTGTAAAACCGACTATCATTTTCCCTTGGAGGTAGAGTGCTAACATCTGGAGGTTGATGGTTGTTATTGAGCAACACCTTCTGTGGATCACAATTTGCGCTTTTCCTCTACCTCACAGGCTTTTAAGTCAGAAACCCTGCCTCTTCCTTCCTTCACTACTCACGGGCACTGATCATCATTTTGGAACTGCCTTAAAATGTCCTTGACACAAAGATACAACTCTCCTTGGTGTCAACAAACATAATTTGGAAAAGAAAGAAAAGTCCTTGAAACCTGCCCTCTACTGCCATTGTCCTTTCCTCAGCTCAGCCTTAACCCCTCTTCCTCAGGGCCTGCCTTCCATTCTTGGTTCATATTCAAGCCTAACTTTTATATTGCTTCCAGGCTTATCTTCTTGAAATAATAGCTGAAGCAAAGCAAAAATCTGGGTGTTTCATTCCACCCCCTCCTGAACCCACCCTCCCCCGCCCATGCCTGAAAACATCCTACGGAAATGTCTAGACTCCTTTGCAAAAAAAAAGCAGACAGGTCTTCTTATGGCTCCTGTGTTTCCACCTCATAGCTACCTACCCCCACGCTCCCTCTGCTACCGCCACGGTGACCTTCTCAACTTTTCCTCAAACATGCCATGCCCTTCTCAAATTCTGTGAGCCTTTGAACATAGAAATCCACCTCCTGTAGGGTCCTCTCTCACCTTCTCTGCCTGGCAAACACCTACTCATCTTTCAACGCTCCTCAAATGACACCTCCTCTGCCCAGTTCTCCCAGGCAGAATAAGGTGATTGTGGCATTTATCACAGTGTGTGACATTCTTCTGTTTTCATGTCTACTTCTATTAGGTTGTTCTTTACAATGACAGAAACTATGCCTTATTTATTTTTGTCTTCTCCATAGACAAGTAGGTACTAATAAGTCAACCAATGAACATTAAAGCCAATAATACTAATTATCCTAAGTTTAGATTTGAGATATTTCAAAGTGTATAAATCTACTGATTACAAAAAAGTTGGGTGTTTTCATTGAATTTGTAAATTCACCTAATTCTTATCTAATTCTAGATAGCTGCTTCTTCATCCACCATTCAGGCATTTATTAATTCACTTCCTGACGTTATGGCATACTGCCTTAAGTTCCTTAGACCAAGTCCTTTTACACTGGTAGAAATGAAAATGGTGCACTTGCTATTGAAAATAGTGCGACGGCTTCTCAAAACTAAAAGCAGAACTACTATAAGACACAGCAATTCCCTTTCTGGACATATAACAAAAGAGTTGAAATCAGGAGCTCAAAGAGATGTCAGCACTCCAATGTTCATTGCAGAACTATTCACAGTAGTATAGAAGCAACCCCAATGTCTATTGACAGATGAATGGCTAGAGTGAATATGATATATGCATACAATGGCATATTACTCAACATTAAGAAAGGAAACCTTGCCAATTGCAACAACATGGACAAATGTAAAGAATAATACACTAAGTGAAATAATCCAATCACATAAGGACAAGTACTATATTATACCACTTAGGCATCAAAAATAGTTAAACTTAAAGATCATGATAGTGGTTGCCAGAGACTTGGTGACATAGGGAATGGGGAGTTCACTTTAGCTAGATGAATAATTTGTAGGCAACTGCTGTCCATCATAGTGTTACAGTGAACAACACATGGTGTGTATTTCATACTGTGTTCTCACCATAAATACAAAGGGACACAAAGACATTCTGAGAGGTATTGAATGTTTATGAGCTAATGATTTCACAAGTGTTTACATAGGTCCAAATGCATAAAATTATATCTATCAAATGTGTACTATTGTTTGATATAATTATGCTTCAGTACAACTATTTTTGTTGTATTTTTTATTAATAATATAATAGTTTATTTTTACATTGTTTTGAGTCTTTCCATCTCAGTTGTAATCCCCATGGGCTTCCCATCACCAATTCACCCATGTGTGATCACCATATTCCACTGTACTCCCCCTATTTTTTGTCCCATTCCCCACTCCACCCCTGTAAAATGTTCTGACATATAGTTGTTCATTGCTATTATTTTTCCCCTGGCCCTTTGGCTCCTGCTATGAGTGAAATCATCCGGTATTTTTATTTTTCTTTCTGGCTTATTTCACTGAGTATGATTCCTTCCAGCTCCATCCATGTTGCTGCAAAAGGCATGAGTTTATCTTTTTGATTGCTGAGTAATATTCCATTATATATATATATATATATACCAGATCTTCTTAAAGTAGTCACCTACTTTTGGACATTTGGGTTGATTCAATGTCTTTCCTAATGTAAATAAATCAGCAGTAAACATGGGGCTGCAGGTGTCTTTTTGAATCAGTTTTTGTGCCTTTTGGGTAGATACCTAGGAGTGGGATTGCTGGGTCATAGGGAAGCTCCATTTTTAGCAGTTTAAGAAACCTCCAAACAGTTTTCCATAGTGGTTGTCTCAGTACAACTATTTTTAAAAAACTCTTGGGGACCAATATGTTTTAGAGCTAGAAAATTTTGTAATTTATAAAAGTACTATGGTGCACTTAGTGAACACGTATAACAGAAACACACAGCAGGCCAGGGACAGTTCTCCATAGTCAAACACAAAAATTCTGCTGCTGCACAAGGTCACACACACAATTTCCTTGCTCGCTCTCGTGACACTGCTACTGAGTATGTCTGGCACTCAGTATGTGCTCAGTAAATTTTTGGGTGGATAGATGAATTCATATGTGAATTAAACAAGTCTAGCTTAATGTAAATATAGTCCAAACAATGGAGATTGTGTGTTTCTAGGCAACGACTATAAACTGTGATATGCCAGTGTAGCTTTGATCACATCTTGTTCTCTGGTACTTTTCTACAGTCAATACTTTCTATGTACAGGGAATTATAAATTCTTTTTCCCACCCGAAAGCAGTAGTTCCAAATTTTTGAGAAAAATCAAAATTCCTTCTAAAATGTTCACTATGTTGCAAAGCAGTGTGATATGGTTTTGGGGTTTAGAAGTAAACACTATCAGTCACTCTTCACTGGAGCTCTGGGTATAAAAAAGCAAATAAATATCCTAATCACCATGTTTTAGAAATATATTGCCTTACACTCCAGTTTACTATCCATGTCCAGTGCTGAACTATAAACTTTTATTTCCCTCAAACAAACCCCAAAACATTTATCGCATTAAAAATGAATTATCTGTTACGTTCCAACCATAAACTGAATAATAAACAGAGGAAGGAGTTATGATCTCTGGAAAACTGGAGAAGCGCTTGTGTGTGATCACAACATACTGCCCCATAAATCTTCAAGTCCATATTTACATTGAATTCCCAGACATGCGAGGCAAGAGAATGTATAATATCCAAACTAATTGTTTTACAAGAATAAGTGAAAGTCCTCTTTGTTGAAAGAGGAGTTTGAGACAAATATGATCATTTCATCCTCAATTGTATCACTCTAGAGAAATTTTATCTGAAATTGTCTAAAGTGAGGCTCTTTTAAATGTCAAAGACTTCTCTGCATTTCTTAAAATCCCAATATCTCATCTATGCCCTAGTACCATGGAACATTTTAAATTTCTGTGCATAAGCAAGAAAAATTTTAAGATCTGATTTTACTTATGGCATATCTAAATCCCTGTGCTAGAAAACTAGAATATGATGTCTACTGTATTCTAAAATGAATTTCAAGGATGTAAGACTTGCAGCCATTCACATGACATTTTTCTATGTTATTTTTTCATGCATTCTTAAAATAATAGATACCTTTTTCAAAAATCCATTATTCCTATATTACATTTTTATTGCAATTAGGGTAATCAGACTTAAAAATCAAAGTAAGGCACTCCAAAGCTTGATTTTCTGAGAGATGTGAATTTTTCCAAGGTCAATTTCAGTTAAATTGTCAGCCTGTCTTACATGTGTTTGCCCCTAGAAAGATGGAGAAGCTACTTTGCAGGCTGGCTTTATACCATGTTACATGAGTGTAATAGGTCAAATCTGACATGGTGCTGAAAGAAAGTTCTTTTTGCAGATAATTAATGAAATGCAGCACAAAGCATGCCATCACCTAATAAAAACATCACCTTGTGGGAAATGTTTACTGCCCTTTTTAGAAACTTCCCTTTGGATTTGGGTTTCTGGAATATTACATTTCATGAATGTCTCTGGCTTCTCATGTGAGCTTCAAGTGCTTGCTGT
Organism: Condylura cristata; assembly: GCF_000260355.1. Lineage (NCBI taxonomy): Eukaryota > Metazoa > Chordata > Mammalia > Eulipotyphla > Talpidae > Condylura > Condylura cristata. The sequence goes on from NW_004567114.1 coordinate 46,586,608, forward strand.
GTCCCAGCTAAAGGAAAGATTCTGTAAGGAAACTATTAGCTCTTAGCCAGGCTCTCAGGCTGTGCTTCCAAATGGCCAGTATTCATTAAACTTTATTACTGAGCTGCATGAAATTTCTTTGGATTAGGGGACGGCATGACCCTCTGTCCAGATTTTTGAGTGGTGCTGAAGCTTTTCATTAACCTGGAAGTCTTCTATTTACATGGTTCACAGCCTGGTCTCAGCTCACTTGGAGGTAACAAAGGGTGTCATACAGGAGGGCAGTAGGTGGCCCACTGCTCTAAGGCTTCCATCTGACTCTGATCAGGTCAACATTTTAACTCTTGCCTCATTAGGGGAAATAAAATGGAAATGATTGCATGTTCAGGATCACATTTCAGATTTGACTTCATCTCTTCCTCATACTTTCTTGGGTATCAACTGGGACCTGGAGTGCTGAGGGAGTCCCCCACCCCGAGTGCTGCTGCCATGGCAGTGCCTACCTGTACCCACCTTCCAGCAAGGGCAAATGGAAGAGACAAGTGAAAGATCCTGTGTCTCTGTAGCATGCAGACAAGAAGCCATTCTCCTGACAGAAACCCTGTCAGAAATAAGAAGACATGCTTATGAAATAGGGGGAGTAATAAATAGAAATAATGTGTTTTTAAGATGTCACAAGAAAATGAATGCTTATTATATTGTTACGAACACGATTAATGCTAGATTTACCTGCGAATAAGTAAAATGACTTGGGACTAGGTGATTTCTATAGTACTTTAGAGCATTAAAATTTATAGTTCGCCCACCTATAATGGGACAAAGTTGCATCACAAGCCTCCTAGTATGACACTTGAAGTGGGAACAGCATCATCTGTGGAGCATTTTTATCAACAATAGCTGTGTTTAACCTGAAAAACTATAAAGAGCCTATCAGTACAACTCAAATTGACACTCCATAAACAGTTGGCCTGTAGTCTTCAAAACGGTCTTGGAAGACCAAATGAAAGATTAGGAAAATCTCCTAGATTTAGGGACACCAAAGACTCCACACAACTGAATGTATTTTGTGGAAGTGGAAGCAATAAACAAACTACAAAGGATGCTATGGAAGTGTTGAAACAATTTAAATGGGGACTGGGTATTGAATATTATTGTACTGCTATTTGATTTGGTGAATGACATGATGGCATTTGGTTTTATTAGAGACTATTTTTTTTCTAAGACACATGCTGAAATATTTAGGAGTGATGTGTCAGGATGTCTCCAAGTAAATATCAAGCAATTCAACAAAATATTCCAGAAAATAAAATAATATTGATATATACTTATTGATATATACAACACACAAGGAGTAAGAGCAAAGGAAAACTGTGTGGCAAAATGGTAAAAACTGATGGTAGTAGATGAATTTTGGAAGTGAGGAAGATTTAAAATATTTACCTAATAAGACTGCTTTAAAAATTAAATAAAAAATGTGCAAGCAAATTGAATAACACCTCAGTGAGTGGTTTTCTGCCACTACTCTTAGTGGTGTTAATTGTAGTCTCCTAGCCTTGCCTCCCTCAGACAGCCACAGAATTTCCATGCCATATCCCACATGATTAACATTCTCAGACTGGATTGACACTGTTGTGAATAACCTTACTAGATGAATAAATTTCTTTTTAAAAGACTTATTTATTTATGCACACAAGAATCTGGACATAAATCAGCAGGGTGGGGGATGAGAGGATTTGCCAGAGACAGAGTGGGGAGCAAGACAGACAAGTCTCCTCAAATACACCACTGAGGGGAGCAGCAGATAAGACAGGAGAGGTCTGCTGCACCTTGTGTGTCAGCTCCCTGGCTGGGGATCAAACTTCTGCTGCAGTGGCTGCTGATAGCTTCAAAGTGTTGAGACTTTAACCCCGTGCCACCACAGAGGCCATAGATATGTAAATTTATTAACCAAAGATTTCTATGTAGCATTAGCCAGATACCACATAGTACTACACATGTCCCCTGGTAATTTCTTTGAATATCCCTGGGTCAGGGACTTACACCCAAGACTTTGGTACCAACATAACTTAGGAATCGTGCTTGACTATCTTCTTTTTTTTTTTAATTTATTTATTTATGCATAGAAGAACTGGGGTGTTGGGTCAGAGGTGCCGGCAATGGAAGGATTCACGAGAGACAGAGTTGGGAGCAGAACACGTGGATCTAGTGAAACACACTGCTGAAAGGAGCAGCGGGCAAGACAGGAGAGGTCTACTGCACCATGTGGGTCAGCTCCCTAGCGAGGGATTGAACTTAGGCCCAGCAGTGGTAGCTGAGACTTTATCCCTGGAATTGTATTTAGCTATTTGTATTGGGGAGCCCTCTTTTCCAAATAATGTAGGGATGTAGTCTCGCATTATCATCTGAGATCTAGGCTTTTTCTGCCTGACAGCTTACTTACCTTTCATCTTAGCTTCCAACTTTTATGTGAAATTACTGCATAGTATGAAATGGCTGCTAGAAACTCACCTATATATCAGCCTTTCAGGAGGATATACTTCCCAGCTGAGTCAACCACCTTTAAACTAGTCTTCTAGGGCCCTTCCCTAGTAATTTCTGTCAGCACCCAGCCACTTGGCATAATCGGTTGAAAATGTAGTCTTTCCCTGGATACATTGTTGCCTCCAAATAAAATCAGGGAATTTATGAGGAAAAAGAGGTGGAAGGACATTAGCCAAGGCAAGTAGATAGGCATATGCATTTCCAGCATTTGTCAGTAGCTCACTAAGTCAGATACATAATGAATGTAGAATCTGAGCTGAGGGGGATACATGGAAACCAAGACACATCTCTCACCACCTAATCCAACAAGTTTACAACTTATCTAATAAGAGGCCAAAGTAGGTGGGAAAATTCTGCTAATCTAAATAGATCTCCCAGAAGAGAGAGCATGTCAAAATCCACAGACAAGTATTTTGGGTTTCGCATAACATTTATATGAGATAAGGTAAGAGTTTTGCAAAGAGCAGAAATAGTGAAAGGAAAGTACAGGAAGATTTGAATAGTCAGGGCTAGTGGCTTGGTCTCACTTAACCAGATCGGTCTGGAGAATAAAGTTACAGGTGGAGTGGAGATGGATTATGAAGGATATCAAACCCAAGCTGCACCAAACACTTGTTTGGTGTTGATGGGCCACACAATAGGTACTAGTCACTAGGTGAAAGTGATGTTATAGGATGACATTTCATTACAAAGGAAAGGAGAGAGGCTGGAGTTATAAATAGTTATAATCTCAGCTAATATAGGCCTTGTTTTTAAGAAATCAATGGAAATGAAGAGGAAAGAACAAATTTGTAAAATGTTTGGAAGAGAAATTGAGGGGAATGAGGTTTCTAGCCTGGGAGACAAAGGCCAAAGTGAATAACTACATTCTGGAGGATTTTGTCAGGTTGAGGAAAAACAATAAAGAGTAGATGGAAAATATATAGCAAAAGTCATGAAGTAATGCTTGTAGAATTGAAAAACCTCAAAGTATTTTCTACTGTGTTCATCGAGACCGATAGTGGGCTTTTGTATTTAATTGTCTACATTTTCCAGCTCCCAGTAGTTTTGCTTTAATGAAGTTTAATGACTTCATGAAAGCAACAATAGTTCCTAAAATCCTAATTTACTACATACAGAAGACACTTGAAGATATGTTGATATTTTTATTATATTTGAAGAAATTCAAATCTTACTGTATTAATTCTTCATAAAGAGAGAAAAAGGACATTTTGCCTACTCAAAGTTCCTAAAAGGAAAAGAATCTATATTTAATTCACACCTGCTTTATGGCAAATATATTTGCCAAATCTAAATTTCTTTCTTTTTTTTTTTAAAGATGTATCTATTTATGCACACAGAACTGGGGTACAGGCCAGAGGTATTGGAGCAGTGAGAGGATTCACCAGAGATAGAGTGGGGCACAGAACAGGCGGACTGATGAAGTACACTGATGAAGGGGACAGTGGGCAGGTCAAGAGAGGTCTGCTGTGCCATGTGAGTCACCTCCTTGGCAGGAAATTGAACTCGTGCTGAGGCAGCTGTGGCTAGCTTCATAGTGCTGCACTTTAACCCGTCACCCCACCAGGGAGGACCCCTAATTTTATTTCTTCTCCTAGTACCTTATATTTTTCATTGGAAGCAGGTTAAGTGCTAGCCTCAGTTACACTGCTAAGTAATGGAAGTGGCATAAAACCCCAAAATACTGTCAAAGTTGCCCCCTTCTCTATGCTATTCCACTTGGCTTCTTACTTCTTACTATCCTTTTCTTCCTCATCAGATAGCAGAACTTTGAAAAGATATTGAAAAGATATTTTGCAAGTCACAGCTTATTGAATTTTAGAAAGACTTGGGAACCTTGTGTTTTACATAATTGTAGTCTATAATATTAAGTGGGAAAACTTTTGGTAGCAACACTTAGTTGTTGGGAACCTAACCTAAGTAAATTGATATTACCAAACCACTTGAAAGGCAATACATTCAAAGAAGGTTTATATGAGTAAAGTCTGTCCAAAACAAATGGATTTTTCTGTTCCCATTACTGAGGCTAGTGAGGAATTTGCTTGGATACCAATTTGGAGAACATTTCTTGAAATGATGTTGAGAATACTGAAACATTTGGTAGATAAAAGATAGTTCCAAGTACGGATAGCATAACAGTTATTTTATTTCAGAAATTTAAAAGATAAAGACTAACAACTATATTCATGGTTGAAATAAATTCTTCCTTTTGTATTCATTAGAAAACTTTATCTTGTGTAGTCTCTGAGGGATTGATTCTCATGGATTTTCCCCAATGACTTCTTGGAAAATAATTTTCTTAACTCTTATTTTTATTCTTGACCTTGAATTCAGTTTTACTCTGACAGCTGGCAATGAAGTCTATCAGAGAATGTTTTCATGGAATTTGCTCTATGATTCTAGTTTCCCTCAGGAAGGTTACCTCTCTGATGGAGGTTGAATTTCTAGAGTTCTTTTTTCTTTTGCATAGAAACTTTTAGTTCCAATTGTATTTGTCAATGTTGGACTTGATTTAAGGGCAGAGGATATAATTAGTTTTTTATATGGTCAAATTCACTTTTCAGATCAAAAGAACATCACTTAATGCTCTATGGTGGCATTTTACTAAATTCAACTATACAAAATATTAGTTTAGTTTTGTTTGACCAATTCCTTTTAAGTTGTGGAGATGATTTACTAACCACAATACAGTCAATTTTTAAAAGAAAACTGGTCCTTTGCATTCCTAATTCTCTGGCTCCCGACAAAAAAGCCCACTTCATAGCTGATTCTCAGTTTATGCTTATTATATTCCTTTTAGTATGTACAAATTCAATTTTTGCTTCTGAAATTTGGTTTGAGAGATGAGTTAATGGGTTAAGACCAGGGAGATTTATAATAAATTTTGTCATAATTTGAGTGAGAACCTCTCATCGTTGACTATAAATGCACTTTAATGAAGGTTTAATAATCTTCATATAGAAAATGGAAAATTATTATAAGTGATCTTGGAGAGATGCCACTGACTCCTTTAAATGAAACATCAAATAAAAATATACTAACTATATTTTATTTAGTAATTATATAGTTTAAAGAACTTCCTTCAGCTGAATGTTTTTTGGCAGATGATAGCAAATGAGTTGAAAAAGTACTAACCACATACCTTGAAAAAGTACTAACTATGTAACTTAAAATCCCTATTAAAAAACAAGTAGATACGGGCCCTCCCTGGTGGCACAGTGGGTTAAAGCACAGCACTAGGAAGTTAGCCACAGCCCCATCAGCGCTAGTTCAAACCCCACCCCAGGGAGGTGACCCACCCACATGTTGGGGCAGACCTCTCCTGACCCGCCCGCTGCTCCCCTCAGCAGTGTACTTCGTCAATCTGCCTGTTCTGTTCCCCACTCTGTCTCTGGTGAAGCCTCTCACCGCCCCTGAGCCTCTGGCCTGTACCCCAGTTCTGTATGTACAATAAATAAATCTTTAAAAAAAAAAAAAAAGGGAAAAGTGTGTTTCTTCCAGCAGCTGCTCATTACTAAAAATGAATACAACTTTGCTCTCAGTAACTATAGATAAGCATCACAGCTTCATGCTACAAGAACAGGAATGCTGACTCATGTGCCAGGTATCGCCCTGACCCTGTAGCCTAGAGTTATCAGTCAAGGTCTTATAAATTGCTTCTAACAGTGACCTTTTCCCAACTTCCAGCCTCCCGGAAAGCTGTTCCATCGCTAATGCTGATTTTTGCAGACCAGGCCTTCTGCCTGGGGTGTCAGACTTATGATCTTACATCCTGTTATTCACACCCCAGCCGCATAACCCCCAGGAGGGTAGCATGTGGTTGAGCTCTGGAAGTCTGTAGTACAGTGCTGATTTATTTAGCAAAAGTGACACAATATAAGTAGAAGCTATGTGGTCACCCAAAAGTGCCACAGGTGGGCCCTCCCTGGTGGCGCAGCGGGTTAAAGCACTGCACTGAGAAGCTAAAGCCACTTCCGCATGAGTTAGATTCCCACCTGCCCCGGAGGTGACCCGCCCGCTGCTCCCCTCAGCAGTGTACTTCGTCGATCTGCCTGTTCTGCTCCCCACTCTGTCTCTGGTGAAGCCTCTCACCGCCCCCGAGCCTCTGGCCTGTACCCCAGCTCTATATGCATAAATAAATAAATCTTTAAAAAAAAAAAAAGTGCCACAGGTGCAGAGTGTCCCAGTGGCTTCCCAGACGCCTCCAAACCCCACAGGGCTGTGTAGTTGTCACGAACAGTGTGTGAGAAAGAACTGTTATATGCGCTACTATAGCTCTTGAATATTTGCACTTAAGAAAGTAGGAAATCTTATAGGCGACAGGGCTCCTCTGGGTGCCAGTTGAATTCCACATTCCAAGTCCAGATCCTCACCCAGAGGAGAAAACAGTGACGATCCTGGCAGCTGTGAGCACTCTGCCCACCTTTAGCCACTTCCAGCCACCTGTTTCCCCACAGCACATATCTTGATTCTGACTGCGTCTCCTCCACGACTGGCCATGGTGTTTGTGATACTAGTTTGACTTAATGACTCTGATCGCAGACCACTTCAACCTTCCAGAGGCGAAACCATGCCAGACTGGTATCTAATCCCATCCTTTAGGGTAATGACAGTATCACCTCTGTGTTTCCAAGCATTTAACCTTGTATCCTCTCAGTTCCTGCACCGTTCTTGGTAGTGACTTCAGAGTTCATTACTAACTCAGCCCTGGAGCCCATTGCAGGGCCCGCTGCCCTGGGTGTGGGAGGTGGACATGGTGATGTACACTGGCTCCCAGAACTAAACAGCTCATTTACCAGAAAAATTGGAAAGACAACACAGAAACAGGTCAAAGTTTGAATCATGGTAGTAGAAATTCTTCTGGTTTGACAAAGCCACGTGTTAAAGTTGATAAGGTCAAACTTAAGCTATATGAGTGAGCCCTGGGGTGTAGTACAGAAAAAGAGGTCACTGCAGCAAAGAGAACCAGGGTGCTACAAGTTCTGGTGTCCTGTTGCCTCGTGCTGGCTTATCCTGGCCAGGTCCTGGCTAGACCTCCCTAGACGTGTCCCTGCAACCGCTGCTCACTAGCGCCATCTACCTTCTCAAGGGGCATTCCCTCGAGCCTCCTACCCCTTTGCCTGACACTACTACTCGCCAACCCTCCAGTGGAAGCTGCTGCTTCTCTTTGCAGTTCGCACAGAGGCAGATATTGTCCTCACTTGCCTTTGCTGTTGTCCTCACTCACTGGACATCTTTCTTGTTCTCCCTTGGTCACTTACCAACTACCCCCCATGCCCGCATTATCCCCCAGGGCTCCAGAGACTTGTCTGTTAGCATATCAGACTCAACCTCCCTGTTACCAAGCATTGAGCCTCTTGTCCTCACAGTTCCTGCCCCATTCTTGGTGGTGACTGCAGACTCATCTCCCTAATGTGAAATGTGAAATCCCCCCTCTTCTTGTTCACCTCACTTTTGTGTGTTGCACCCCCTTTTCACCCACTCAGACCTACTGCTTATCCACTCTCCCTGCTTCTCCTAGTTCTCTACTCCCTTCTGACTTCAGTTGACTCAGTCTGGATGCCCTGTCTCAGCCGTCTCAGTCTCATATAATCCCAGGTCACGTCCTCTGGTCCCCTGCAACTTGTCGGATTCCTTTAGAGAATCCTTCCGATAAATTCCTCTGCACCCCCTCTGACTGCCCCAGCAGCACATCCACCCCTATCCTACCGACCACACACCTTCTACCACAATCTGCAGATGAACTTTCCTTCCTTTTCTGCAAAGGAAATTGGGACCAATTGTCAAAATTCCTCTACTCTGGTTTAAACCGGCTTGCTTTTTTTGTCTTTCCTATTCTTGTTCCTAAAGAGACAGTATCTGGTCTCTTTTCTAAGAAAGGTTTCCCTGGCTCTATGTCTCTAGGACTTAATATATCTCTTCTGTCTTTTGCTCTTCAGCTTCTCTTATTATAAATACGTCTCCCCCTTCCTTAACAAATAAAAACAAATACAAAACCTCCTATTCCTTTTGGTTACCATCTCCTCTTTCCTTTCCTTCTACAAACTTTTTGAATGAGGAATATTGCATTTACTATTCATATGCATTTTCTTGCCACCTGCTGATTTCTAACCCAGGTACCAAGTCCCGCATCCACCATTCTCCTAAAACTTCTTTCTCAAACATGCTCACATGATACTCAGTCTGGTAGAGTGCAGGGCCAACCTGAGACCCCTTCATCTTCAGTGCTTCTGTGCTAGCATTGAACATGTCTGTGTTTGTGAACTACCCACCCTACTCATCTGAGAAGATGTGTGCACTTCAAATATGCCATTATGGGCCCAATGTTAAGGCTTCAAGCTGGCAAATAATGTGCATTTATATAAATATTATCTACTTAATGTTCTAAGACATTTTGAATAGAGTTGTATAATACACTGTAATAAGACTCATCTTGATTTCCTACAAGAGTAACAGTTTGAACCATGATAAGTGGTAGCCAAGGCCAATGGATGCCCTAAACAGCCCTCATTTTCTCCACCTGCTTCTCATTGGGAAGAAGTAGCAGATATCACTTAGGCAGTGGCTGTTTTATTCAGTAACAGAACAGCTTCTTGACAAAAGCACTCCTGATTAATATTAGACACCCCTAATTAAAACTTCATGAACAACGGAAGCCACACATTCTGCATAACCCTAGATTTTCTCTGTTCTAAACAATAAATAGTGGAATCAGGATATGGGCAAATATAGAGACTGGTTAGATTCGATATTGTGGATAATGGCTGAGTCTTCTCTATGTAGATACTTGGTGAGACTCTGGAGGGAAAGCCAAGGTGAGTTAGGATCAAATGTCTGCATTCAGGAAGTTTACAGTAAAGTAGAAACAAGACAACTACTATTGAAAGGAGACCATGGTGAGTGCCATTCAGTAGACAGAGGGATCCCTCCACAGAGCACCGTTGAGGGGTGGGAGTCCCTGAGCAGAAGGGGATCCTCCCAGAATAAAAAATCAACAAACTCTACATCTGTAAACATGTCTGTTATATAAGAAAGGTACCATTGAGAAAAAGATATTTTATGTGAAATACCAAAAATCTTTGAATAAAAAAAGTTAGGTCAGTAAATTCTTATGTACAAGGTGTTACATCCTTCCGAGTTTGTCAAAAATGAATCATGTCATTTGTATTTTCTGAAGAGTACCTTTTCTGTGGGCTAACCATGTTGTGTTAAATCTTCTTTGCCTCTTGGCACTGTGTCCACTTTGAGACTTTATGACTAAAGAAAGGTTTCTGCATCTGAGGCAGGGGCCCATTGGAGATAAAATGCCTTGTGTTTCCCAGCAGGAGGTCTCGCTCTCTCAGCCTAGTTTAATAGCTATTCATGCACTGAGAAGATCTTATCTCATGTCCTATTGGTTCAGGGTCACTTACTGGCTCACATTATATTGAAATGTGGGCTGAGAGAACGAGTAATTTGTTAATGTCATGTAGGATGAACTTGGTTAGAAAGGGAAGTGTACCCGCTTTATAATAACACAAGTGTTTCCTTGCTAATCCCTTGGCAGGTTCATTATCTGTGCAGCCCTAGGCAATGGTTAGCTTATCGTGAAAGTGAAATTTAACCCTCAGCATGAAATTAATCCTCAAAGACTTATGTCTGCTCAGCCTAGAAATAATACATTCTAAGTGATTTTATAATCCCTGACTCTTTTTGCAGGGGTGCTAAATCGCTATGGAGCAGTTATAGCGCTTGCTAGGAAATTGACTTGTTTACTTGAGAAAACTGAACAAAATCTATAGGAAAAAGATGATTTCACAGTTCAAGGTTATAGTTGTAAATCTGACCTGGTACGATGATTGCTTTTAAGCATTAATAGAATTACCATTTATTGGCGATTTACTCATTTGGACTGTATCTTATATAATACCTACATGTAGGAAATAACCAAAAAATACTACTTGACAAGGAGACTCTTCCATTCAGCTTATTAACATGTTTCATGGAAAAACAGGGAAACACAGTGAGAATGCCAAATGAATGTGAATGGCTCCTTGTAGAGTTAGGAAACCTTTAACAAGTGTTTAAGAGTAAGAAAGTGAGCTTATGTCCCTTTTCCTTAATCACAAGACAGGAATTTATTCTTTGCCTTTTCTAATACCTCCCTTTCCCATGTGTATGGGGTAGTAGGGTGAGAGAAGGGAGGAGAGGTTAAGATAGAGAAGGGGTGGATAGAAGCCAATATTTACCAAGAAATATATGTATCAAACATTCACACACATTATCTTGTTTAATCCTTACTGCAAATGGCAAAGTAGGTGTTACATTTTAAGTAAAGAAAGAGGTTTAAAATCCTTGGCCCAAGTTGCTACAGAAGGTAAGAGCAGTGTCAGGATTTGAACCCAGATTTGTGTGATTCCAAAACTTTTCCTGTTTCCCCTGTATCACACAACCTGTTCCTAAAGATAAAAGATTTGAAGTCAAAGAATTCTTATCTGGTTGAAATTCAGTCTTTTTCCTCCAAATATAAGAAAGTCTTGAAGTTTATCTATTGTTCTTTCTTATTCAGCAAGATTTCTTTTTAACAGAGCCTTACATTTATTGTAGCTCATATACTACACTATTACAAAATTGATGCATATCATCACACGTGGTGTTTTCAAATTGCTTGTGACATCAGCATGCAAAAGGTGCAAGGGGGGATAAGTGCACACTAGAATTTACAGGTTTCTCACATTGAAGATCTCTTGAATTTAGGATATATGTCTGATTTGATATTTTAATCCAGAAATGCACATTTAATAGAAGTCTGCCACTGCTTCACTATCTACTTAACACAATTTTAAATGGTTTCTCAGAGTACAAATTGGACTTTTAAAAATAATTTCAGTTGTACCTGCCTGTATTCTTACTTTGCCAAATCCCTTACCAAATTTGTGTTCCAGATTTTGGCTGTCTCATGCCTGGCCTATTTTAACCTCCTTTTTCACTATTATTTCCTGTCGGTTGACATTGCCTGTCATTCTTCTGTGGAGGAAATTAAATTGGTCTGGCACAATTTTCTCTTCACAGAGCCAAATTCAGTAGAAGCCAATGCCCTTTGTGAAGTAGATACAAATCAACAGGTAATATACTCTCTGCCTATTGTTTAGGTACTCTACATGTACAGTTCTTCTAAGCTTCTAGAATGTTCCTCCAAAACTTTCAAAAATTATAGATTCAAGTTATTGGGAAGAAGTCATCAACCCTTACTGGTATACACGTGTCTGCATTTAAAACTCTTAACAAAACCTTTTTCTGTAGAAGTTTAATTTCTTGTCCCCCATGAAACATGCTGCTTACCACCCCAGAAATGTCCTTCCTAGTATCACATGTGAGCAGTTTCAAATAAGTTTTCTTTGTTTAACCCCATCCGTTCTTCAGTCCATCAGCTTGGTTTGTATATCCTATTTCCTTTAAGCATTTATTTACTTTCTGTGTGTGTGCATAAAATTTATTTTACTAGCACCGTATATTTACTTTGAATTCCCTTCTCATTGACTCTGATTTTTAAACTTCCTTCTCTCCTGCCTTTCTTAGTATCCTTACACCTATTATAGTTTGCAATGCACTTTATAGGTGAGTGGAATTATATGGAAGCTTTATATTTTAATGAAAGTATTTTTTCTAATTTTAAATCACATGAAATTGTTCCAGCTCAATTAAATAATGCAACATATCTTAATCAAGTAAAAATAGATGCTGATAAAATGTTCTTTGTTGTTTAATCACACACAGAAAGAGTGGCATCCACTTTGTTTTCTGAGATTTGTTTAGTCACCGGAGAGTGCCACAAGACGTTGCTTTGAAGTGATGATTTTCACAAGGGTAGAAACAGTCATTTATAGTGTTTAAAAAGTAATCTTAAAAAGGCATAAAGCTGCAAACAGGCAGTAAAAATTTGTTGCAAAGTAGACTTTTTTGAGTATCCAACAATGCTTCCTCTTGGCATTTGTTTATAATTTTGTTTGTTTTTCTAAAATTACTTCCAAATTTTCATCTTGCAGAAAAGCGTGAAAAGGTGTAATAATCACACTTCAGATCCATTAAGTTAATACAGAATATTATGGAAAATTGTTTTAACTCTTGAAAATCCCTCTACAACTATAAAAGTGCAAATGAGATTGTCCCTGCTGTTTTAGCCAGGCTTGTGAGCCTCAAAGCAATAGGATATTTATAAGAAAATTCCAGACATAGCAGTGCTGCCATGATCCATATGACCCAAACTTTCCAGATTGTGTCTCTTGTCCTGTCTAAGGAAAAACAAAGGGGTGTAAAATTTTAGTTGGAAGAACTCAGATTGTTGGAACTTACTGAACTGAAGATATGGGTATTATTTTGTCACATCATTAGGTTGATTGGAAGAAAAAACATTATTTAATTTTCATTGCACTCTAGAAAGTTTCAAGTCACTATCTGTTGGTTAACGTCCCCAACTTCTCTCTAGCACTGTCCTGAGAAACTGGCTATTTCTGTTGTGTAGTGAGGGGTTTGGTTTTCTTTAAAACTGTACAGACAACCCCTTCTGTTTTTAAGATACTATTTAATTTTTATCAAACTAGAAAGACACAGACAAGGAAGTGACTTAAATATATCTATGGAGCGATCTCTCTCAAATTTTATACTTGGAACAGACCCTACTGGTATCTTCAGCTGCGACTCAAATAGCTTGAAGGGAAAGAACATTGTGTATTTAAGTCTTTTCAATGTTCCTAATTTGGTTTGGAATTTAATTCAGTAGATTCCACTTTGCATTTCTCAGAAAACATTTTTGCCAGACTGACTTATAGGCACTGTAATTTCACTCTAAGGGTTGATGCATCTCATGATAGTTTAAAGAACACCAAAGGAGACATTTTAATCTCTAATCATTTCAAAAGTGGTATAATAAAGTTACTTTATGAAACCTTAATTATGTCAAATCTATATATTTGACTGAAGTAATGAAGGACTTCACATTAAGTAACACTGAGCTAATAAAAGGAGAACGGAATTTGAAGTTCAGGATACTGTTCTCTCACCTCCTCACTGCACTGCATGTATTTCCCCCACAAACTGATAATGCTACATATGTCAGGGTACAACTGTATGCAGAAAAAAATAATACATTAGCTTTAAACCTCAACTTTAAACCAGAGTTTCCCAAAAGAAATATAATGTGAATTACACACATAATTTTACATTTGAGAGTGGCCTCCTCTTAAAGCGTGAAAGTGCTACATACAGCCTTAACAAAACGATAGTTATTTTTCATAGAAAAATATTTTATACATCTATAGCTCTTCAACTTAAATCTAAACCACTTAAAACAAATTCATTTTCTAGTTGCATGAGTCACATCTCCAACTATTCAATAGCCACATGAGACTAGTCACCACCACATTAAACAGTGCATTTTAAGCCTTGATAGATATTACTCAAAGCTCTAGTGCTGTTTCAGTAGTCTTTTTGTGTATAGTAATTGTTTAGAAGAAACATGAGAAAGTAAAGATAAATCACTTTTTACAGATGCACTGGAAACTAGCTTCATGCTGGACTGATTTTTCAGCACACTGTTCTTCTAATTTTAACTATGTACATATATATGCCAGAAATCTGGGTATAGTGCAAGAGGTAGGGAGAGAGGAGAAACTGGCCATTCCTTCACTCTGATTTTTTTTTAAGATTTATTTATTTATGCATACAGAACTGGGGTACAGGCCAGTGGTGCAGGGGCAGTGAGAGGCTTCACCAGAGACAGAGTGGGAGCAGAACAGGCTGACTGACAAAGTGCACTGCTGAGAGAGCAGCGGGCGGGTCAGGAGAGGTCTGCCGCGCCATGTGGGTCACCTCCTGGGTGGGGATCAAACTTATGCTGAAGTGGCTTTAGCTTCTCAGTGCTGTGCTTTAACCCGCTGTGCTACCTGGGAAGGCCCCACACTCTGATTTTTAAAACTTGTATAATCACCCTTCACTTAGAATCCTTTCATGAAGTCTTAGTCAGTCTAAGCTTCTGCACATGACGTAAGTCTTGAAATTGATGAAGTAGTCTATAAAGGAGGGGATGATGTGGTTGTCTTCTATGGTGCAGGCAGTGCATCATTTAGGATACACTAATTTGGAAAATTAGCTATCTTGCAATCTTAACTAAATTTCAACTTACATAAAAACATGTAACTTTAAAACTAAGTGAAATGAAAATGTACACTTTCTCCCATTTTTGTCTTGTTCCATAGAGGAATGTGAGTGCTTCTACTTTCCCTTTTTCTGAACTAAAAGTGATATAGTGGGCATCACAAAAGGCATACTAGTAGTACTAAGATAAAATAGTTAGAGAAAAGTAAACCCTTAAAATGAGGTGTTTGGATCCTGTTTTTGTTGTTGCTTAAGTCCAGTTTTTAGGTACTTTTTTTAAATTTATGAATCCAATTTTTTTCTTATGTTTTGTAGTCCCCATAGTTCTGCCACAATATAGACCTGAGCATATAGCAGATGGGGAGGCAAAGGGGACTGCACAGGGGAGGGAAGAGCATGAGGCAACGTGAGGATGGTGCACACGTGATGTGTTTGGAGTCTCTCTCTGGGTAGCCACACAGTCTTTATAGTGCCTTAAATTAGGTGCTTTACTGAACCTGCCTGGCCTTCTGTGGGGTGAGGCACTTTTTACTCTGGCTATCCAGTAGTAAGAGATTTGATGTAATGACAATTTCTCATTCAGTTGAGTGCCTCTGGAGCACTGGCAATTAATGGCAGTAAGAATGAATGCGAATGAATACAAATACTGCATGGCATATATCTATGGCATATCCAGATTTATACTAAACAATTTCCTCCTAGGAAATAATATGATCAAAACATGATTCTGTGGTTATTTTTGCCTTTTCCTCCCTTTTGGCTTTTATAAACATTTTGAACTTTTATGTGAAGATGTGGATTCCAAATGGCATACTAAGAGAATGCACTACTCACAAAGCACAAGCCTGTGAAAAAGCAATAATGTGCTCTCTCAGTGGTGAAGCAACCCACTGGGAAAAAAGAATTGCAACAGCAGGTCATGCTGTAGACGAATCAAAAGAAAGAAGTTTTTTTTTTTTTTTTTCTTAACCAGGATATTTGTAGTTTTACTATTTGGTAGACATGTTTTTTGGTGCCTGTAAATGCCTCCTTCTCTGCCAGTCGCCACCACTCAATGTCTCAGACGAATGTGTGGGCTCCAGCTATGTTTCCACAACTACTCCACCTCTCAGGACACACCCTAGAGAATTTTGAATGCACTGTACTTTTGCAGTGAACAAACCAACTGGAAGCAGAGAACACACTCAAAGCAGGCTAATTTAAAGAGGACTTATTTATAGATTTATTATAAACGTATGGGCAGGATCGAAGGAAATCACAAAGAAGAACTCGGGATCCAAGGACCACCAATAGAAGGAAGTAAAGCTGCCACAGCCTCTAAGCTCAAAGTAGGCCAAAGCGCAAGGGCACCAACTGCAGAAAGATGACAGCCCTGAGGAGGGGGCACCACGTGAGAAGCCGCAAGTGTCCTGAGACAGACAGAGAGCCTGAGGAAGCCACATAACAAGGAACCAAACAAACAAGTATCCCAAACTCACTTCCTCCTGTCACCTGTCAGCTTCTCATTGACACAATGCAATTAGAAAGTAGAGCACATAGAGTTGTGATGTAATAACTCAGATCACTTCTCAGGTTGGTAAACAGGGTAGAAAGGGTAAAGATTAGATCTGAGGAACAAATGAAAACTATTTGACTCATGTGGTGGCATAAAGGAGTAAGTGGAGGTTTGTGTCATATTTTCAGATATGTCAGTCCTAGCAACCAAAGCCCTGATGAAGCCATGCCCATTTAAGAAAGTTTATAATGTAACAACAACAAAAAAAAGAGTTATCTGTTTATGCCTGCAAATTTCCAGGATGCTTAAACTTGGGGTTTTAAACAAATTTTTGTTTATTTTTTTGAGTCTGAAAGTGGGCTATCTTCAAAGACGCAATGAAATACTATGAAAGTTATTCTGTGCTTAGAGGTTGGGTTAATATTATCTGAAATGAGCAGAGGATCTGAACAGACATTTTTCCAAGTTTGATATACAGAGTGCCAACACACATAAAATGATAGTCAGTATTGTTGGTGATTAGGGAAATGTAAATCAAATCTCAATCAGATATCACCTCACATCTGTTAGAATGGCAGTTATCAAAAAGACAAGAAATAACAAGTATTGACAAGGATTAGAGAAAAAGGAGCTCTCATATACTGCTGATGGGAATGTAAATTGGTACAGCCATTGTGGAAACCAGCATGAAAATTCCTTATAAAATCAAAAACATAACTACCATACAATGCAGCTATTCGATTTCTGGGTGTTTATCCAAAGAATACAGAAACACTGACTCAAAAAGGTATATATACCCTATTTCACTGTAGCATAATTTTCAGTAACTGAGACATGGAAACAACCAAAGTATCAGTTGACAGATTAATGGATAGAGATCTGGTATATTTATATAATGAAATATTACTCAGTCATAAAAAAGAATGAAATCTTGTCATTATGACTACATGGATGAACCTTAAGGGTAAAATAAGTCAAATGGAGAAAAAAAAATACCATTTGATTTCTTCCATATGTGGAATATAAAATAAGACAAAACAAAAACAAACTCAAAGATAGAACAGGCCAGTGGTTACTAAAAGGGAAAGGAATTGGGGATTTTATGTATATATATATAATAGCTTATTTTATATCATTTTGTGCATTTTTCCATCTCATTTGCGATCCCCTTGGGCTTTCCATCACCAAATCACCCATGTGCCATCACCATAGTCCAGTGCATTTCCCTCCCCCCACTGTTTTTTATCCCATTCCCCACTCCACCCCACAAAATGTCTCTGGTATGTAGCTGTTCATGATTATCATTATTTTCTTGCCTGTTCTGTTATATTCCTGCTATGAAAGAAACCATCTGGTATTTTTCCTTTTCTTTCTGGCTTATTGCACTAAGCATGATCTTTTCCAGTTCCATCCATGTTGCTGCAAAAGACATGTTTCTTTTTTTTTTTTGGTTGCTGAGTAATATTCCATTGTATATATGTACCACATCTTTTTAATCCATTCATCCATTTTTGGGCATTTGGGCTGTTTCCATGTCTTTCCAATTGCAAATAAAGCAGCAATAAACATGGGGGTGCAGGTATCTTTTTAAATCAGTGTTTTTGTGTCTTTTGAGTAGATACCTACTAGTGGGATTGCTGGGTCATAGGGAAGCTCCATGTTTAACAGTTTGAGAAACCTCTAAACAGTTTTCCATAGTGGTTGTACTAGTTTGCATGGAATTAGGGATATTTTTAGAGTGCAAATAGTTTAGTAATGAATGTAAACAAGACTTCAGGTGGTGAGCATACTGTAGTATTCAGATGTCAAATTATAATGCTGATCATCTGAAACTTACATAATGTTATAAAACAAAACTATGTTAGCAGAAAAAGTATGTTCTTTTCAATTGTATACTTGTTTACATGTGGGATATTTTTTCTTGAATCATAAAATACTTTCAGAATTTACAGAGCTTTTTAATTTACTTGCTTGCTAATTGTCAACATGCTGCAAGTAATATGACTAAAAATTACATATTAAAATTACTCTTCATTGCAGAATGTTCTCTTTGTATCAAATACTTAAAGGTTGTAAATACATGGAAATCACAATTGAAAATAGTCATATTATTTTCTATCCTTATTCTAAAGGAGAATAAAGTCTATCTACAAGGGAATAAAAATATAGTAGTAATAGCTGCCAATTGTACCACAAATTATATCAAGACTTTTTGAAAAGATATTTCAAAGTGTAGAATTGCAGCTGACCTATGATTTCTGGAAGAATTTGACTTAGAACACAGGATTAAGATTTATTTAGCAGCTCCAAAAGTACTACACAGGGAAGTAGGAAGGCTTGCAGTGGTTCTCTTTTCCTTCTGTCTCCCTCTTCCCTCCTCTTGTCTCTCCCAACTTCTCCCCCAAAGGGATAATGTAAGACCACCAAAGCAACAGAAAACTACAGTGATTTGGTTATAATTCTGAAAATATAGGTTTTTCAAAAGACATTTTCATATTTTTTTCAAATTTTCAAACTAAACATACATTTATGAGAATCTAAATAATCACATAATCCATAATGCAGAAGTGGAAAACAAATATGCACAAGCAAGAAACATGGAAGAAACAAACAAACAGAATCCACAAAACCTTCTTTCCCTTGGAAAGAAAATGAAGAAATTATTATGGTGGCATCAGCTCTGTTTTGTCATCATCTTCATCCTAAGATTAAATTAGTTCTTGTTTGACTTCAATGAGTGGCAACCTTCTTTATTAAAACCTTTGAGTGAAGGAATTCAAAGGGGATAGGAGGAGGGTCGCCTCTCATCCGGAGGAGAGGACACACCTGCCTGAGATACTCTACCTGCATGGCCACCGCAGCTGATGGAGAGAACACTAGCAAGAAATGGAGGCTGCCTTTCCACCCTCTCTAGACAGCCCATTCTCAGGGAAAAGTCAACTCAATCAGAGGCCACTTATCTCAAAACCTTCACTCTCTAGCACAAACTGAACGACAAAACACATGTTTCTCTAAAGTCAAATAGGTATTACAAAGGCCATCTTCACTAAAATCTCTGACCCATTTGGGTTACCTGATCATAAGTTTGCCATTTTTTAAAAAAAGATTTTATTTATTTATGTATACAGAGCTGGGGTACAGGCTGGAGATGCAGGGGCAGTGAGAGGATTCACCAAAACAGAATGGGGAGCAGAACAAGCAGATCAATGAAGTACTCTGGTAAGGGGAGCAGCGGGCGGGTCAGGAGAGGTCTGCCGTGCCATGTGGGTCAGCTCCAGGGTGGAGATCAAACTCACGCTCAAGTGGCTTTAGGTTCTCAGTGCTGAGCCATCAGAGATGGCCCTACCATTGGTTTTAAGTGATAAATTAAAGGTCATAGGAACAGTGCAGAAATAAAAGTGGGGAAAAGGGAGTGAGTTAGGAGCATATGGCACACTGATATGTGAGAAATGATAGCTCATTGCTTGACTATAAGGAAGAAGAAAGAACAAACAAAAAGGGAAAAAGCAGAAAAGAACTGTGAACCCATTAGTGGAGAAACTGACCTGTCTATGTTTTGTTAGGATTGAAGAAGTCACTATATAGCACCCCAGGAGGGCCCCATTCACTATGAAAATACTCTGTTGGATTCCCTATATACTACTCAAGGAGATAAGCAAGAGTATAAGAAATTTGGGAACATTTGCTTATCAATATTTTCATGCTACATCTTCATTAGAATACAATATTTTCATGCTACATCTCCATTAGAAAACATCTGTACAAGGGACTGTCTTAAGCAGAATCTAACACTTTTGAGCCTGCTTCATGAGATCACTCAAAACTATTATTGATCAAATAAATAGATCAGAGGTGAAAGAGAAGTTACAACCGAAATATAGAAATTCAGAGGTTCATAAGAGATTGCTATGAACATTTGTATGCTAGTAAGTTGAATAACCTAGAAGAGATGGAGAAATTCTTAAAATACACCAACATCCAAGACTGAATAAGGAAGAAATAGATAACCTGAACAGCGCAATTACAAGCAAAGAAATCAAAGTAACATTCAAAATTCTCCCAAAGAACAAAACTCCAGGGCCAGAAGTTTGTGTTAGTGAGTTCTAAGTCTTCAAGATGAGCTAATATCTATTCTGCTCACACTCTTCAAAAAAAATTGAGAAAATGGAATGCTTCCAAACACACTTAACATTACCATGATACCAAAAACAGAGACAACACCAAAAAAGAAAACTAATCCAGTTTCTCTAATGAACATAGATTTAAAAACCCTCAATAAAATCGTAAGTAAATTCATTAGTGCATTAAAAGGATTCCCCATTAAACATGACCAAGTAGAATTTATTCCAAGGACACAAGGATGGTTCCACATCAAAAAAAAAAATTAATCAACATTATTCAATATATCAAAGAAAGGAAAGGTGACAATCACATGATTATACAATTGATGCCCAGTAAGAATATGATAAAACTTAATATCCATTTATGATTAAAACCATAGAAAAACTTGGGATAGATGGAACATGCCTCAACACAATAAAGGCCATGTATGACAAATCCACAACTAATATCATTCTCAGCAGTGAAAAAGTGAAAGCTTTTCCAATAAGATCTAGCACAAAACAAGGACATCCACTTTCACTACTACTACTCAACTTAGAAGTGGAAGTGTTGGCTAGAGCAGTTAAGCAAGAACATGATGTAAAAGAGTCAGATAAAGCCAAACTGTAGCAATATGACTGAGGCTACCTGTGGGGGAGGGAGAGAACAGAGAACAAAGTGGGGAGGAAGCACTGTGGACTATGGTGGTGGATTCTGGGCACTCTTGCGGTGACTGAGGTGTAGTAACAACACTGTTGGTCGGCTCCCTCGCCAGGGATTGAACTGTGCTGCAGTAGCTGCAGATTGCTTCATAGTGCTGAGACCTAAACCAGGGAGGCCCCTTTTTTCTTCTTTATGTTAAGGTAATAATAAAATTTTGCTTATGAAAGGATGGACTAAAACTCCAAATGTTTAAATCTGTTCTTCACATTTAGCTTTCATGATTGAATGAAAGAGATTGTAGTTTGATTTGATGTAACTCTTGGCTACACTGTGGGTGCCTTATTTTAAATGACCATTTCGTGTTTAGTTTTTAATATTTTAAAGAACCTACATTAACCAAAATATCCAATTATCTGGCTCTTAATGTGTTCAATGAAGAGTTTATTTTTAAAGGGTAATTATGTGTTCAAGTTACTAGTTGGAATGAGATCAGCATTTTATATTAAATGACTTGAACAGCCTTGCTATCTGCCAAAGTGCCACCTATAATTCTGCCAAAAGTATTATTGATTTTTATTAAACTTTTGGTTAATTAGTGAAACATAGTTTTCTGTAAACATTCTATGGACAAGTTAGGCCTGCTTCTGGGTGGGAATAATTCATGCGTCCCTTTTGTTGCCAGCATTCCAAGTGATGTGCTTTTAATTATTTTTAGCATGTTATTTGATGATAATGGTGAAACCACACCCTTCCACTGGGGTTCATTTGAACATGGGTTCATGACATATGACATAATGAAATATTCGTTATTAAAACATTTGAGAGACGGGAGGGTTATAAACAAAAATATCATTAGTTGATATTGGCCTTACTGATGTTCACCAACACACAGTAGGCGCTTAAAACTTGAAAATAAATAAATTCTATGAAATTGATGCCAGATAAATATAGCAAGATTTTTGGATCCAGAATATATAAATGATTTGTTGACAATGAGAAAATTGAGAGAAATCACATGATGTTATTTGTTCTTCAAATAGGACTATGTCTAAATTTTCCTACAAAGTTGTCTATCCCATCTTCCCAGTGAAATCCCTTTATACAAGCTGCACTTCTGATAGTAAGGGTTCTAATCTAATTAAACAAACACAATTGGTGCATCTCTTAAAACTGGCTCTCCCCAGCACAAATAATTCAGGGCTGATTTCTTTAGCATTCCAAAGTTAAATATCAAAGTCATTTGGGTAGCATGAAAGTAATATTTCCTCTAGCATGGAAAGTGGAAAGACTTGGGCTCGAGAAGCAGTGTTTCAGCTTATTAACAGAATTAGATAGATTTTGAGTACAACTGGAAGACTTCAGGGACACTTGTTCTAGTCTGATACATTTTAAACTCCAAGCCAATTCTTTTCCCAATGACTTTAAACTTCAAATATAAAGAACTGTGAAACTAAGGGACACGCTGAGGTAAGATCATATTTGTAAAAATGTTCTGAAGTTAAAAATGACTTACCAGCGTAATTGCTTCTTGTATCATTTTGGGGTCTTGTCCACCTATGAAATGTTTTGGAAAACTGTGTCCTTATTTGGAACTGATAATAACTGTTCCAAATCTTGGTCACATATGAGGTCAATCTTGGTATAAAAATAAAAACTTCCCTTAAAAATTTCCTCAACTATGATAAGCATAAGCATGTTTTCTTATTAGCCAAGTTTATTATCCTCATTCCCCAAATTTCTTCTTAGCATAAGCACTTACGCTTATGAATGCAAAGAAACCACTTACTCTTTTAATCTTTGTTGCTTTGACATTATTGAAAAGCATCCTTCCTTATCAGTGCTAAATAAAGCATAAAATAAGGCACATTTTATCAGTTAAAATAAAACAGAATGGTATATTAGGTCTGCAGAGACTCTATATGCTCTGACATTTTCCCTCACTGGGACTTTGGATTATGGTCTCCAGTGTGTGATTAGTTTCTGTGAAGTGGCTTAGTTCCCAGGGCCATAAGAGGGTTCTGATAGATTTGACTACATTTGAATTCCCTGTTCTGGAACTCTTTCATGGAGGCTAAAAACAAAAACGTCAGTCTCATCCTGCTGAGATTTGACAGGTAAGAAGGATGTCATGTGGTTCACTGTCACAAAGGCTAGGTAGGGAGGATCAGAAAAAGAAAGAACACAGATAAATTTGATGAGGGGGTGGTTCGGGGAAGTTACAGTTTTTAAGACTATTTGGGGAATATGGGAAAGCACAATACTTATCATGACTATGGTAGTATTAATATTTGATTTGATTTCTGAAATTAATGTATCCCTCTCTATTTTCATTACTTTGATAATGTTTTTTTGTTTCCAATCTGTGATCCATCCTTCCCTCTTTTCCCAAGTGCAAACTGAGCTCGTGTTCATTAATTACTGTAATGGCCAACCTAGGTCAATACACTTGTGAAAATGTAGGTCGGTGCATCTGGGTGTGATGTCATTTGTTGGTATTAAATATGAAGGTTTAGTTAAATGTGTGTGTGTGTTTGTGTGTGTATACACACATACATTCAAAGAATAGTTAATAATCTGATATTAACTATAGTTTTGTAATGTGACATATTTTACAAAACAAAATGACCAAAAGTCATCTAGTAAAGCTTTTGTTTAATTGAGAACAGTTTATGCTTGGAGCATTTTAATTATATAGCTGTTTCAATTAGCCTATTTTATTACTTGTGGTTTAACATTATTAGATTTAGATTGTAATCTCTAATGATCATTTGTCTCTGACTTGTTAACTAGCATGTTGTCATTAAAATAAATTTTAGAATTATATTGTCGTGTACTTAGTTATTATCCCGTAAGTAATACAAACAACTGAAAGAACTAATGCCAGGTGGTGGAATAAGCTCTCTTATCATGAATCATTTTGTAATGTCAAATTATACACAGATTCTAAATGCTAGAAATGCCATATGTCTTAAATTGTGTAGGATACACAAAACTAGACCAATTACATCACATTATTTAGTGAAGTGTAAGTAAATGTCGTACCAAAATTTGTGGTTGGCAAAAAGATGAGCCATTTATATAATATGTAAGTGTACTTTGAGTTTTAAGTGTGAATTGTAAAAATATACAGTCATAGAATATCAGACTTTAAATCTTCTGAGCTGGTGATAGAAGACTGCAATTAGATGTGTCTAGGATCACAGGAAATTACTTAAAGTATAATTGGGCTATCTAGGTTGATCTGATACTTCAGAGAGATAATATTTTTGAGACTCTGTTCAAAAACATGTTCAAAATTATACAGTACAGAAAACTTCCCTTCTCTCTGTGGCCTTGCCAAGACGTTGTTCCCTTATCTCTAGCAATTATCTAGGCTAACTGCTCACTCTGGGTTACATATTTCTTCAAATTAGAAATTGCTTCATTATAACAGAGAAATGTATTTGTCTTCTTTACAAAATCAGAAATGCTGAATCAAAGCATTGCCCGGCCTATCTACACCTAACAAAGGCATTTAGGCAAAAGGCATCTTAATTTTTACCAGATATAATATGTTCATTATATCATCCTTCATTTTTGTACAATGTATGGTTTCCCCATGAAATTCCCACCACCAATATCAAATACTTTCACATACAGGAGGAATGTAAAGGAACCAAAGAAGGAATCGGGGGGCGGGGGGAAAATATCTACCTTAAGTAAAAATCAAAATCTTCAGGCAGCTATAGATCAGAGACATTCTGTAGGGAAGGAGGAGGGGAAAGGACCAGGGCAGGGGTGGGAAGAGCACAAGGGACTATAGTGATATATTTCTATTTCTTTTATAAAATAACCTGTTAGTAAATGACTTAACCCACAATCAGGAAAAGTATCTGTTTGCCCTGAATTTTTAGAATAACTTGACAAACAGCCAAATATGTACTAGTGTAACTTTTGAAATTCAGTTTGTGCTCACTACTCAGACAGAACCAAACTCATGGCCCTTGTGAATATGTCAGCATTTTTTTAAGGAGTCAGTTGGTGCTGAATCTAAAATGTGGATCCAGAAAACAAAGCTGTTGCTTAGATTGCAAGTGAATCAAGTCTCACTACTCTATTTAACACTTGAATTCTACCTTATTTTATAATTAATTACTAACATCCCCCTGTGCCCCACCCATTTTTTTTTTCAGTTCTAGAAAGTCAAGATCTATGTTTTATTCCCTTTACCTCACCTGCAGATGGGGGGGAGGGGCGGGGGGGAATCTCAGTAAATATTGAGGCAGAACTCTGTCAAGAACTGTAAACCATACCCTTTCAATTTGATCAGAGGAATCTTGTGCTTGTAGATGTTAAGACAATTTATTATATTTAATCAGAAGTAAAACACAATGCCCAGAGCTCACGCTTTTTTTGAATGACCATTCATAATCGCCGGTTACTTAAATTTTGAACAGTAAGGGGCTGTGGACACAGAACAATGTTAGAGGGAACCCATCCTCCCCAGTACTTGCTAAGAGAAAGTGACAGACCATTTCCAATGCCAGCAGCCTCATCCTCCCTGGGCTGACGGGGACCCCCATTGGGTGAGAGCTGAACCTGCCTTCTCCTTTAGTTCCATAATCTGCCTCTCTGGGGGAAGGGGATTTCTTCTCATGGTAGCTCATATCTCAGCATACAGGAAGCAAACACATGCAGTGGCAATTTTTTCTTGAGAAGTGCTTTCTAGGGCCTTTTCCCAAAGTTGGTAGGTGGGTGTGTACACTAAAATTTCAAAACCTCAGACATGTCTTTGCACATTCAGTCTGACTTTGGCCATGCTCAGCCAACCAGTAAGAGAGCAAACATACTCTGTAGGAGCAACATCTTATTTCAGTAAAATAGGCTAATTACAGTGAGTTAAAAATCTTTATTTAATCTCCCTACAGTTGTCCTTTTAATGTGTTCTGTAATTGCAAACCTTTAGTCTGTTAATCTCTGATTCATTAGTGGATTTCTTAAGTGCTTATTAAGGAGCACGTGTAGCAGTCTGGTAATTACTAATAATCTTTGTTCGTAGCACATTTACAAAGATCTCTGCAGGGAGTTTCATTAGGTTCATCACTTACTGTCAATGAACAATTTTTTTACTAGTGGTCTCCCATCCCCAAGAAATCTGGAATTTGGGTTTTTACAAAACAAAATTAAATGTCTCTTCTCTCTGATGGCTAATGTCAAATATTAAATCTGTGTGTCACTGTCCCTTCAGCAAAGTCTCATGTCTACTCTTCCATTTTACTCCTGAGGAGAAAGGCAAAGAGGGATTAAATTACAAATCTCACCCATTTATACTATTTATCACTGGCAATGCTGGGATTAGATCTGGTGACTCCTAGTCTGTGTCTCGTTTCCCCAATATGCTTCACCTCCTCTGACACAAAGGTTCAATTTTTATGTGGCCTCATACATTACATAGCATAAAATTCCACTCAGAAAAAGTGTGTCACTTAAGGGAGTATTTGGTGGTAAGAGACCCATATGTTCAGCCCACACCACACCAAGTCTTCCTATCTTCTCCTTGATAGCTGGGGTCAAGTTCATAGAGGCAGCATATCAACAGACAAGCCATAGTAAGGACAAAGGATGTATTTGAATGCTTTTCTGAGAAGAGGATTGACTTGGAGAAAGCAGGAGTGAGTATAACACTATTGAACTAGACAATGACCTGGAGATGATGCTACTAATCAAATTCCCATCTCACTATTTTCACGATTTTGTTTAGCTGTAGTTACAATACCAAAGGGATGGCTTGATGGCTTTTCTCCCCCACTCCACCCCCAAAAATCTCCATAGATTTCCTCCCCTAAAACACCACACATAATTGTACATTATAACTAAATAAGAGAGTTTGTGCTGTGCAAATGTAACTTCAGTACAACTCTCATCACCTACCCCAATTTGACTTATTATAACTCAATCGCTGGTCTTTATATTAACATATAAATTATATGTGTGTGTTTGTGTGTGCATATATACACTGTGTGCATATGTGTGTGTGTGTGTGTGTGTGTCCAGAAGTTCTACTCCCAAAATAGGCCTCATTGGCCATCAATATATTTAAGATGATGACACAGGTTTCTCCTGCTATTTGAAAGTGTCATCAATGTTCCAATATGGTATGAATTGGTAGGTCTTTCAAGGGTCCTGGGAACATTATTACCAGTAATTTATATGGGAAATTTTTTAGTGTCCCCAGATTTAAAAAATGGTCTACCAAATAGAAATGGCCTCTTTTCAGATAGCAAGGAAAATTTATAGAGGTAATATTACTTTAGAAACAAAGACATTGCCTAAACTTTTGAATCTTCAGATAATCTCAATATATTAAAGTTGCTTATTTCTTGCACACTGATTTATTTGTGAAGAGCTCTGATAATCTGAATGTCTCCAATTCCATTGGTAACTATTCTGAAAATCAACCACAAACTAGTTTAAAATTTGGAATCATTGATTGAATACACGATTAAGTCTGTGGGAAATATCATGATTCTTAACAAATCTAGAGAGAAATGTTTCAGTGAGTTCTTTGACTTTTAAAAATGGGCTTGATCACTTGCGAATGCTGCCCTTCCTTGCCCTGGTAGTTCACGTAGATGGCAGGATGAACATGGCAGTGTGTCTGCTCCCATCGGTAAAAACTTAAGTCTCTGTACTACCTGGCACCTAAGCAGATGGGATCGCTGACTCCTGTACAATGAAGCATTGAGCTTGAGCTATATATATACCCTTTCCTGTGTGTTTCACTTCGAATGGCTGTTAGGTCCTGAATATTTCTCAAATGTTACTCCATTGTTGAGATTCCAGATGTGTCTAAGTTGCTTTTATTAGGACAATGGAAAGATCCAACCTTTTTTTTTTTTTTATAAACACAATCAAGAATAGTGTGGCTTTGCCTTTGTAAGTTTACAAAGAGTTGTATTACATAACCAGGCAATTGTCTCCCAGCACATATAGAGAATTTGTTAGCACAGAATGCATCTTGGAAAATGCTGATGTAAAGCTCAGTCCAAGAGAGAAACCTTTTAAGTTGCTGAAATGCAGTGGAGAGGAAGAAGGAAATTGCTTTTTTACATGATTAACCAAAATACACTATAATTATATCAACTTGAAGCAGATTCCTTAGAAGAACTGATAACTCTGTGATCAGAATAAGTCATGGGGGTACAAAAAAATGCTACATGTACTTTCTCTGCAAAGTGTAGACATGGCATGGGTCACATGCATGTCGTAAGAGACAACTGTACTTGCCTTAGCCTGTTTAATGGGACCTCCAGCTGCTTTGACATAATAAAGAGTAGTGGGGAGGCTTTACTGAGGAATTAGTGTTTACTATGTCTGCTCATCCTTTTGCACTGCTCTGCAATGCAACACAGCTCACTTAATGTCATTTTGAAGTTGCCACTCCTGTTTGTAATTAACACAGCGTCACTCATCAGACAGTTTTCAAATGGAACACTCCTCAAGGATTTCTCAGACTGCCCTAGTTGCCTGTTCTAAATGGGTGGATAGCATTTAATCACAGCTATTTAGCCCAAAGATAGCCTTCCTTTGTCTTTCCTGTTCCCTCCAGTATCCCTCTCTCTGCAAAGTACTCTCTCTGCCAACCACAGTCTACAATAGAGATCGTCTCCAGTAAGAGTGATACCAGTGTTTATTCAGTGTCAGTAAAACTCACTGGCTCATATCTTATCCTCTGAAATAATATTCCAAAACATTATTCTTTGCATATGGTAATCGTCTATTTGTACATCTCCTTCACCTAACTATATATACTTACAAAGGGCAGGGTTATGTCTTAATTCTTTATAAAACCCTGAAGAGTGGAGTACCTAATACATACTTAGTGTTCAGGACACATTAACTGAACAAAGAATGGTTCGAAACTATTATCTGTTAGATTTTGAAAAAATAAAGTCATTGCAATTAGTGATGGAAGTTCCTAGACTTCTTGTAGTCAGAACTAATTAATTATGAAAAAACTACTCTGTGTGCATCTTCACATGAGCTGATCAAAGACCCATTTTGACACTAGCTGAGCATGCAGACATCCTAGCCAGAGCTGATGTCTCTAACCCAGGTAGCAAAAGAGCAGCTAGGTTAGCATTGGAATGTGCTTGCTTTGGAAACTCTCCTGCCTCTTTCAGAACCTTCTAGGACCACGTACCTATGAGACCAGCAAGCCAAAGTGAGTGGAAATGCTCCTCTGAGGAGCAGGGAAAGGTCAAATGCTCTATAATGGACTTGGACTTTATCTGTGACATAAATACTCTCCTTCAACCAGCTTGGGTCTCCACCCACCCAGTGCAGCTGAGTCCCTCAACAGACAGCTGTGACATCTGTCCTGAAGGAAACTCAGCAATGGCTATGGGGGGGGGGGATGGTTGAGAGGGCGGTGATTGTTTCCTCTTATTTCTCTTGAAAGGGGAACTTCCCCTAACTGACCATCTTTTTTTTCCATCTGGAGTGATCCCCCTGGCTTGCTCTTTTTACCTCTCTGAATCCCACAAGGACCAACTCAAATCCCTTCTCCTTCCTGAAGTCCTTCCTGACCCTCCACAGAAAATAGTAATTGCTCCCCTGATGAACACCTGGGCAACTTTGGGCTGGTGTTACTTGACATTTTCGGTATTCTTCCTCTGCTGTTAATTATTTCTTCTCATGTTTATTTATTTATTGTGCTTCTTGAGAGTAACTGTAATACCCTGGATTTATGTAAAACCTGTAGCATCTTATATAATATGAGAAATATTTTAAAAATACTTAGCAACCTAGAAATGAATTGACAGAGGCAAATGAATTTAATGGAAATTGTCATAGACATTGTGAGGAAAATCTACAAGCATATGATACTTTTATAAAATAGAAAACAACTTTAAATCATTTTTCTTGAACAATTGGGGTCTTGAATTTCTCAACTAGACTTAAGAAGGCATTTCATATTGAACAATGACTATAGGTTATAAATTAGCAAATACAGAGATGGAGATACTTTTTTGAAGAATCATACTTTGTAAATTGCTGTAACCTTCCAAAGTTATTTGTTATATACCTACATATAGACTTCCTATTGTACAATTTTGTACTAAAGAGTGAAATAATTTTATACTAAGTACCAATTTATCTGATTTCAGTGCAGTGAATTCAAAGATATCAAATAGTGTCCATCCACCTGAACACTCAATCATATTTTTGATTCTAAACAAATATCTGCTTACTGACTGTTATGATGCAGTGGTCTCATGCATATCCGGGGTATCCCTGGATCTAAAGCAGTTTAACTGAGCTAGCTGTATTGGTCCATGATTTTTTGATTAGCTCCCTGCAATTTAAATTTAAGAGATATAACATTTGTCCAGAAAATAACATTCTAAAAATGATCATGCTAACAAAGGTGTAAAATTGGCAAGCAAACCATCATGAAGATGAATATTTTTGATATTTTAATCTTTGACAATAATAGAGCAAAAGCTGTGGAATATTACTTCCTGGGTTAAAGAAGCAAGAAGGGAATGTGTTGAAGGTAACATCAAAAGAATTTTCTTAGAGAAAAAAGGCTGCCCAACAAGTTCACCTCATTCATTATCTCTGTCACCTTGTTTGTGCTTTAGCTTTATCTCTCATTGACACTGCCTTTCGGATCATTCCACCCTCCATTCTCCCGTTCTCATCTCCCCAATCAAGCAGTGAGTCTACTTTAGGGATTTGTATGTGCCAAGTACTCTTCTGGGAGACTCAGCTCCAGCACCTCAGAGCAGGTCTCCTGTACAATCACATTCAGTAACTCTCCAGTTTTCAGTATAATTCCTTGGGACCTAGAACTATAAAGTACATCATTATTATAAGCTGATGTGTTATGTCATAAGTCCAATAATCTGAGGAATGAAACTTAAAGTCAACAATGCAAGGGTTTTTTTGTTTGTTTGTTTTTTGTTTTTTGTTTTAAGTCCTTCTTTAAAACTCCTTAGTAAAACTGTGGAGAGGACTAAGAATGGAGAAAGCCCTTAGCCCAGAATTGAGATAAGACAGTAAAACACAAGGAGCATGCAGATGAAAGAAAGCAAAATATAGAGACCAACTGAGCTCTAGGGGAAATGAGAGTACCTGTTATAAATTCCTTTAAGAGAAAAACCCTGGGGAGAAATTCAAAATAAAAGTTAAGACTATACACTGGAAACTTCCACATTCTGAAGATGTTCTGAGGTTCATGATCATATACAAAAAGAAGAAAGAAAAATCAACCTTTCCAAAGTAGGAAACATTTTTCTTCAGCACCAACTCTATGCAAAACACCTCACTTCTGTGAAGGTGCAGTGGCCTAATCACCCATAATAACCAACTCTGTCCATGATGAAGCCGTGGTAGCAGCAGTACTACTCCAGCTCGTGTTCTAAGCATAGGCTTCTGTCTGCCAGAATGAATTCCAAAGTCAAAATCAGGATCAAAGTTAGGCCATATTAGCTGCTCTGTATTCTTAACCTTTGTATTAAATTACCATCAAGGAACACTAATTAAGATAAGAAATAGAGCTACTTATTTGTTTCATATGCATCTTCAGATTTCCGAATTATACGTTAAAACAATCTATGACATCTGTGTATGCTTTTCACGAAAGAAAAAAGCATAAATGCCCCAGGGTGCATCTGCCTGGCTAAGAAACAGATGGGGGAAAAAAAAAAAAAACACCAAACAAATCTCTTTCTACAGTTCCTGTTAAAATACAGAGAAATGTCATAATTTGAAGGCCAAAAAATAAGGTAAAGATTATATCAAACAAATAAATCAATAAAACCTATAGCAAGGCCCAGAATATTTTAGATTAATCTGTAAAAGCTGAGTTTCCTGAGACTCTGAAAATTTGAGAAAAATGATTTAACTTGGATTGTTTTGCTTTGTTTGATTCTTTTTTCTAGATTCCAGATCCAGAGACATGCAACTGATCCAAATAGTTATAAAAGCTTAGGAGACAGCTTTCGAATGATTTTCCGCACAGAAGGGTATGTATGATGTTTCCTATACAGATTCTATGTTATATAACAATTGCAATTTATTGCCGCATAACTTAAGATCTCAGTTTGAATGGCTTATTTGTCTGTCTTCATAGGGGAGAATGTTTTAAAGGGTAGCTTCCTACATTTTGTGTATTGTCCCTGATAACCCAAGTGAAACTAAATATAAATACAATAAAAACTACCATGAAAATATTAATGTTACTATAATTAATTGATGACTTGGGGTAGTTTTTAATATGTGCCATTAAAGACTTTTTGACGTCAGTTGGGGTTGTCTAAAGAGAATATTTAAGTAGCAATATAATGACCAAATGTATTTCTTGTTTTCATTGTATTTTATGATTATTATGTCAAAACAGGTCTATATCAAAATCTGACATGTCAGTTTAATCATTCTATCTTAAGTGACCAGATTAATAGAATATTTTGGTTAGTTAAGTTAAAATTGTCTTTGATGTATAAATTCAAAGACATTACCCAGCATAAGTTTCCAAAGGTTATTAGGTTTGCTTTTGAAGTTGGTTTCACAAGAGAATTGGTTGAAATAATAATTACACCAAAATAAGAATAGTAGCAATAACAACTAGCATATATTTGGCTCTACTGTGTATGAGGAATTCTTCTTATAGCTCTGTGAGGTATCTCCTGTTAGAATCCATTCCATTTGGACAGATAAAGAAATCCAGGCTCAGTATTTTTCACAAATTTTCTAGGTAATAGAGTTGGAACTCAAATTCAGATCTATTTGAGCCCATAGTGAGCAAAGAACTAACAACTACCCCTTTGACAGATTCTATACTATACTATATAGTAATATCTTACTATTACTACTTGATAATTGTTTAAGCCAAACATGTATCATGACTATTGTTCCATGCAGGAATATTCTTTTTTTTAAATATTTATTTATTTATGCATATAGAACTGGGATACAGGCCAGAGATACAGGGACAGTGAGTGGATTCACCAGAGACAAAGTGGAGAGCAGAACAGGCAGAACAGGCAGTAACAGGTCTGCCATGCCATGTGGGTCACTTCCCTGGTCAGGGATCGAACTCATGCTGAAGCGGCTATGGCTAGCTTCATAGTGCTGTACTTAACTTGTGCCACCAGGGAGGGCACCTTTTAAAAAACTCTTTATTTATGCATGTATGTGTAACGAACTGAGGGATAGGCCAGAGCTATGGGAGCAAGAGGATTTACCAGAGACAGGGTGGGAGCAGAACAGGTAGACTCACTGAAATACACTGCTGACAGGAGCAGCAGAATAGACAGGAGCGGTCTGCTGTGGAATGTGGGTCACCTCCCTGACTAGGAATTGAACTCAGGCCATTGAATTGACAGCTCTGAGACAATCCCTAGGCCACCAGGGAGGCTCAACTGCAGGTATATTCTTTTCGACAACAGCACACTAAATAATCCCATGTGCTGCAATTAATTAATTAGTTAATATTCTTATGCCATTTTTGGACTTGTGTGTTTGTGTGTGTGAATATCTATGTGTGGATTTAGAGAATTAAATGATTGGTACT
Organism: Condylura cristata; assembly: GCF_000260355.1. NCBI lineage: Eukaryota > Metazoa > Chordata > Mammalia > Eulipotyphla > Talpidae > Condylura > Condylura cristata. Next base: position 46,620,078 of record NW_004567114.1, read on the forward strand.
TTTTATATCATAGAAGTAACCAAATTATCTTCCAAGAACTATTTACTGATTTTATAACCTTAATGTTTGAGACTTCTCATTTCTCACACTCAGACACTACCAATCATTATTTGGTATAACTGTCAGTCATATATATCTCCTGTTCATAATATAATAGGTGAAAAATAAAACTGTCTTTGTATCCTTTTGGCTGTAAATGGGATTGAGTATACTTTTATATCTTTATATATCAGTTCACTCATAAATTATTTATGCCCTTTGCCCATGTCTCTTAGGTTAAATTTATTTTCTTTCTGTGTGTTTATATACATATACCCATACACACACATATACACTAGATACAACACAGAATCACCATCCTGATTCATTGTGCTCATTTTCTGTCTCTCTTTTCCCACCCTAAAACAGTATTTCTACAGAAATGTTTTGTTTGCTCTGTATCCCTGATGCCTGGGCTTAGCACTGAGTAGAGATACTCAGTAAGTACTTACTGAATAAATGAACAAAAGTCATCACACCAACATCATAATGATACAAAATGAAGCAGAGATGGCAGTTCTTGCTATAGACCACCCCCTCTGAAGATATAATAATGAGTTGATCCCTGATTAAATATTTTCAGATCACCTCGTGACAAAGGTTAGGCAAATTCCAGCCATTACTCTGGTGATGTGGTACCCAAGTGCCTACATTGATTATATACCGGCAATTAGGAACGCTGGGATCAAAATCATGTTCATACTACCCCAAATATAAAGGTTAAAAAAAATCACGGTGTACTATGTAGTCAATACAAGCATCCCTTTCCATTAAAACAATTATGTCAGCACTGCCAATTTCTGTAAGCTGTAACAGATATCACTGAATTGGATGTGGGAGTTCTTAGCTCTTCATTCCATGTGTGTTCTAGGAAAAATTCATGTTTCTCCTTTGATATCAAGTAATTTAACAAACATACAGTTTGTGTGGTCCTTGTATAGTAAAATGGTCTTTTCCTAGACTGTATATATAATTGCTTCTAGAGCAAGCTGACATTCCTTCTGTAATGCCTTTAGATCTGGACATATTGTTAGCCCAAAACCAGAGAACCCTCTTCGCAGAGGGAAATATTTGTAAAAATGCAAAAGATTAAACACTGCCTGTTATTTTTGATGCAGAACAAGACCTTTTTGTAGCCTTGGGTTATAAAAAGGAGAAAAAAAAACTTTTTAATATATGCTGCTTTGAATTTTTTTTTTTTTTTGCCCCAGTGAAACAGTTCCTTTTGATTGTCTTGTTTAGCTCTTAGAGTGCACACTGCTTTCAAATTTCTGTTACTCAGGTGCTTAGAGGCCAGGCTGGACTTTGCCTTGCAGGGAGATAGTGTTAGTCAATTTGATGATTAGCAGAACTAGGAAAATTCATCCCTTCTGGTTTTTCCTGTTTCCTCCAAGTTAAGGGGTTTGAAAGTAAGTCATTCTTATCACTTAAACACCTTAAAGACTGCTAGTGCCCTTAGAAACTGCACATCTCTCCCATTTTCCTGCTTTAAGAAAGTGAAATGGTACGCATCAGCATCCTTAGAGATGTAGTCCCCCGCCTTTGCCCAGAATTCCAATGTTTCCCAAGGACAATAACTGAATCACAGGGGCCCCAATTTTTTTTTTTTTACTTCCTTTAAAATTCTTTTTCTTCATAAAAGCATAGATCATCACATTTTTACTAAAGACAAAGTTTCTTTACCTAGTTTTACAGAGATGAAATGACATTTTAAGAAATCCTTCCAAATTCTGAGTAAGACACATTGTCACTGTTGAGAATACTCTGTTTTCCTGGTTTTCCATCTTTCTCTTGTTCAGTAAAATAAACTCACAATTCCCCTTTCATAATTGTGAGTGCAAAAGGCATTAAAGATACAGCTCCATTGATTAGAGTTTCTCAAGCCCATAAGTTTCATTTTGTAAATTATCCAGGCAAACAATGCCTGGCATCTGTATTTACCATTTGTTCATATACCATGCCTCACTTCCTCTTGCTTCAGAGTAGCTTTTTAAGAAAGCTTTTTCAGTCTCTTTTGTACTTGTCATTCCTTTAAAGACAGCGATTGAGATGTTCGCTGATCAGTGAGCAGATTATAAATGGTGCTAATAAAAACCAGGACCATCCAAACCCTTGTTCTTCTTTCTGCCGCTGAAGGTACCTACTGGTCTCTTCCTAAAATAAGGAGAAAAAGAGTTAAGTGAAACATAAGATATTCTGGTGACATAGAAAAGAAAGCCATAAAACTAATATTTATCTTGTTCAGTGTACCAGGCAATGTATGAGGGACTTCTTCATTTATTATGCTTAGTACAACATAGGTTATGCATATATTTTATATAAAATAACTAAAGAGAAATAAGAAGTTGCATAATATGCTAAAGTTGCACAGGTACTAATGATATACCTTTTTTTTTTTTTTGCCATTATAGCATGTCACATTGCACTAAACACTAAATTCCATTAATTATTGAATGAAAAGAAGACAATATGGAAGCAGAGACTGTTTAAGCCCCCTTCTTTTATTTGTCCCTTAAGTTTTAAATAGCTATTATAAAACTTTCAGTATTCTTACCTTCAAATCACATAGCAATGTAAAGTAGATTTGTCCCTTAAGTAGGACAGCCCTGGGAAAGCAGTGTATTTCAGTCAATCAAATCTTGTCCATTCTGAAACACTTCTCTGAAAATTCAAGAGCCTTAATTCTGCCGTGAACCTTACAGACAGCCCCGTATCTCTGATAAGTTTATGCTTTTCCATTGCTCTACTTTCATCCTGCTTGTTCCTTCCTTTTCTTACAAGAAAAATTCTTGGGTATTGGTTTGCCCAAGGCAAATAACTAGGAAACAACTAGGTCAGATTAAACTTAGTTTCAAATGAGAAACATGTTGATTGCTGGTGCCTTCAGAAATATGGTATTCTTCAGAAAGTATTACTGTAGAAAATATGTGGTTGTATTTGGGGGGCATTTGAACTGTGTTTTGTTTCACGATTTGTTTTCTGTAACCACTGATGCTGCCCCGAGTATCATCTTACAATCAGACCACTTGGTGATTATAATATTTTCTAGTTAAATGACATTTAAGGCCTCGTTTTATGAGCTCCAGCATAATTGGCTAATTTGGTAAACTCCAGATGTGTGAGATAATGTGCCACTCGTTTAAGTGCCTTTCAGACAGCATAAATGGCACAGCCCCAGGAGGTATAATCACTCCCTCTTGTTTTCATTAAGAAGGGGAATGAGTGGCTGGTGACACAGACAAAGGAAGCAGGATGTCTACAACTCAAAATCAACAACAATCTGGTGAGATTTGGACATTTTCTTTTTATATAGGCAGACTCACTCCAAGGTCTTCGGTTTCATTTGGTGTCCTTATGGTTCTACTTTTTAAAAAGTGGTTTACCTAACCTAACCTAACTGGATGATTTCAAACACGCTCTGAAAATAGAAGGGCCTATTCTATAGAACCCACAAGTAAAGTAATCTCTGGAAACTGTCTCTTACTCTTAGGTGAAAGTCAAGGGAATCACTGGGTTGGAGGAGACAATGGAGGAGCTAGCACTTCCCAGGAGCTGTGGTACTGAGCAACCAGCATCCTCCCTAAGGAGGATCCTAAACCAAGTTCCAACTTCACAAGGTCCAAGAGCTGCTTCTCTCTCTCTCCCCACCCCCCCGCTCCCCGAAGATCTCCCTTCATCTTCATCATCAAACAGAAATTAACTCAACTAATTAATCTACCCAGCATTGCTGAGTTGGAATTGGTTAAAGGCTCTTGACATGACTGATGTTAGATCCCAGGCTGGTCCCTAAGCAGATAATTTGTAGTGCAGACCACTTTGGTGTAGATCCTTGAGTGTTGATGGTATTTTAAACCTTCTTTTCTCAAGTCATTGGTGGGTGCCTGCTGAACACTGACTTCTTTTCTGGTATTTCACTATAGAGGCCTTTTCCCAGGTACCCCCATGAACTTCCCTGAAATGCTCCTTTTTCTAGTTTTCAGCTTTATTGTGATGTGATTAACATATTACATTGTGTGCATTTAAGTTATACAACATGATTTGATACATATATATTGTGAATAATTACCACAATAGGGTCCGTTAACACATTTGTCATTTCATCTCTTTCCCACTTTGTATATATAGCAAGAACATGTAAGATGTGCTCCTAGCAACTGTCCAGTGTATATTACAGTATTGTTCTTGTATCCACCATGATGTACAATAGGTCCCTGCATCCATGTTTCGATGTGGTGATGGGGAGGAAAGCAGAAAGTCATGGCTGATATTGCTCCCACACTACAGTTTAGTTCTGACCTGTCTAAGCTGCTTAACTATAGCATCAGTGTCCTCTGTAGGCAAGAAAATAGAGAACAAGAAAAAAAAATACTACAAATGGTAAGAGTTTAGAAGATTAAACTATAATAAATCTACCTGGCAGATTGTATAAGTGATGGGCCCATGCACTGAAGCCATTTTCATCTTCCAACTCATGTTAGAAAGAAAGACAAAATGATCTCAATTTAGGCATGAGCCCACTGTTATTATTCTTGAGTTATCTTTGTTCATTTAAAAATGGTTGATCATTGCTTAAATATAGTACACTCATAAATTTTTAGTCTTAAAGTATATGTAATTATCTTTCACAAAACCATTTGTTATGTTGCTGAGAACTTTCAGCTCTGATTATTTAACCACTCAAGGTTAAAAATGAAAGGACAAAGGGTAAGGAGAAAAAATACCAAAGAATAGACATTGATTTTTTTTAATAGGAAATGGGACTAGTGGAATTTTATTTGTCATTTATATTTTAGCAGTTACTTTATACCACTGCAAAGAAAAAAATAGTTGTTGATCTAAACTCTATTCCATTGTAAAGCTGCCTTATACTCAGACAGCAGATAGTGAACTTTCAGTGCTAGTGCTTTCATCTCAGTGCCTCGATGTCCCAGGCTCTGTTTCCTTTTCTAAATTAGAGGTCTTTTGTTCAGCCCACAAAGTGACCTTTCAAATAGTTTTGGCTCCTAGATTTCCCTCCTGTCATCACCACAGATTGCTAGCTGACAGTCACATTCCAACTCCCCCAGCCTCTTACTAACATCGTTTTTTGACTTACTGACTGCTCTTTGGCAAGCATTTAAGTGTTGCCAAAGCGTAAGTGAAAACGTTTGCAGTGATGTCAGCCCGTCAGCAAGGCCTGATTAAGAGACCAAACACAGCCTCTCTCAGCGCACAGTGCTGACAAGAAGGAAAGAGGAAGACCAGTTGTTTGGGTGGAAGTGTCATCTTTCAAGATTGGTGTCCCAGTTCAGGGGCTGAGCAGATGTGCCCACGTTTTACAGAGTGTTAATGGGTAGGTGGGCTAGGGGGTGGAACTCCATTGTCAAGAGATGTCCAGTTGGAAATAATTTCAGACTTTTGTTTTAACTTACTCTGGATTTCTGATGGGCTAGAAGCATGGTCATCTCAGGAAAAAAACAAATTTAAGGATTTATTTATGTATGCATACAAGAACTGGGGTACAGTTCAGAAGTATGTGGGGGTGAAAGGATTCATCAGAAGCAGAGTGGAAAGTAGAACAGGCAGATTGACTGAAACACACTGCTGAGGGGAGCAGCAGATGGACAGGAGAGATCTGCCAGGCCATGTGGGTCACCTCACTGGCCAGGAATGGAATTCATGCTGCAGTGGCTGTGGATCGATTCATGGTGTTGTGCTTTAACTTGTTGTATCATCAGGGAGGGCCAAGAAAAAAATGTTTTTTTATCAAAATCAGAATCCTTTTTCTAGTGATTATTAAACTGAACATTTTCAGATAAGAATGAGAGAGAAAATCTTTTTAAAAGCCTTCTACTTCTGTTTGATTATTTTAAGTCAAATAAGCCATAATTTGAGATAGACAAAGTTAAAATTAATATTTTATTTTCATCATTGACTTCAACTAATGTGTCAAATTTTGTGAAATTAATCTTCAATATACTTTATATTTTTTAAGATGTCATATATTCCTTTAACATAAAAAAATTTGATCTTCTTTGTTGGAAAGGAGAAAAAGAAAGATACCTGCATAGTCACAGGTGGGCAGGAGAGCTGCCTCTTATTTTTTTTCACAAAGGAAAAGGTCATATGGATTTTTAATATTGTAGAATTCTGTTAAGATATCATTCATAGGTATTTATTTAAATGCTAATTGGCCCGTTTATAGTTCAGATAGCTACATTTTCTCCGTAAGTCCAGTAAGTCACATGCCATTAATGAATCCATGAGTGTTAATTATAGCACAATTATAAATTTTTCTATTCAATTACTGCTTAAAAATCTGTAGGCCCTCCCTGGTGGTGCAACGGATTAGGACGCAGCACTGCAAGTTGGCCACAGCCGTCAGTGCAAGTTCAATTCCCAGCCTGGAGATGATCCACATGGTCGGGCAGCCCTCTACTGACCTGCCTGCTGCTCCCTTTAGCAGTATACAGAATGATCTCTCTGTTCTGCTCCCCACTCTGTCTCTGGTGAATCCTCTCACCACCCCTACACCTCTGGCTTGTACCCCAGTTCTGTATGCACAAATAAATAAATCTTTATTTTATTTTTTTTTAAGATTTATTTATTTATTCATACAGAACTGGGGTACAGGCCAGAGAGGCAGAGGGTGAGAGGATTCACCAGAGACAGAGCGGGGAGCAGAACAGGCAGACAGACAAAGTACACTGCTGAGGGGAGCAGCGGGCGTCAAGAGAGGTCTGCCTCGCCATGTGGATCTCCTCCGGGGCAGGCAGGAATCGAACTCATGCGGGAAGTGGCTTCAGCTTCTTAGTGCTGCGCTTTAACCCACTGCGCCACCAGGGAGGGCCCATAAATAAATCTTTAAAAAAAGAATCTGTTTAGTCACCCAATTATAATGCTATGGTGAACAGTCCTTGAATTTTAGTGACAAACTTATAACTTCAGCTTTATCTTTCCTATGGGTCTTTCAGGTGGTTTAAATTAGAGGAAAGCAGGAAGATTCAGACATTATTATACATTATTATATATAACTGATTATATGCAAAACCACTGTTATCATTTCATTCCCTTAGAGTTTATTAAATATGTCTGCATATATTACCTTACTTGATGCTCATGAGAACCCAGGAAGATGGGAAGCTAGTTACCTGGTCAGACAATTGATAAGAGATGTTAAAGAACTTCTACAACTGGTATTTGTTGGTGGGAACCTGGGTCTTCTGCAACTGGATCATATGCTCCTTGTTCTGTCAATGACTTGATAATAATATGGATAATAATAGAACACCTCAGATTTATACCATTCTTACTATTGGGTGAAAACATTGTTACTTATCTTGCTTGGCTAAATAGCATCTTGGGAAAATAATAAAAAGGTGATTTGATTGGTTACATTCTATAAGCCATAAAATTTCAGCTGAGAGATAGTGATTTTCTCAGAATAATACATTGGTTCCTGGGATTGACATTCAAAAACATAGAAACGTTTAGCTTAAAAAAATGTATCTTGGGTAAAATTTAATTGGACTAAGATGTATTCTGGATTATCCCATAAAGGCCTATCACCCTCAAGACACAACCATCTCCACAAAGAAGTTTACAGTGCAATTCAAAGTTAACTCTACCCACATGAGCTTAATTCAGAGAAATATGAAAGAAGAGCATGAAGAAACACTTCAAGAATTACCTATTTCCATTAGGAAAGTAAATATAAGAAAAATAGTTGTCCCAGAAAGGAAAGAAACAGAGAAGGGAACAGCAAATTTATCAGAGAAATAATAAAAGAAAACTTCCCAAACCTGAGGAGGGAACTAAGTATAAAGTCTATGACTAAAAGAACACTGTGTTATCTAATGTAATGAGACTTATACCAGGCCACATAATTGTAAAACTTCCAAAGTTCAAGACAAAGAAGGAATTCTAAAGATGATTAGGGATAAAAAACAGATAACCTGTGAAAGTACTCATCAGGCTTATATGTGACTTCTCTGATAAAAACCAATAAACAAGAGAGAACTAGATGGCATATTCAAAATACTTACAGGAAAAACCTATAGTGTGTGTAAACTAACACACTACTGAACAGCTATTGAGTTAATGAGGAATTCAAAGAAGAACTTTTAAAATAACTGAAACAAATGGAAACAAAGAATCAAACTTCCAGAACCTATGGGTAACAGAAAAGGAAAAAAAAAAAAAAAAGCAGTACTCTGAGTGAAATATAGAGCACTGCCGGCCTACATCAAGAAACAAGAAAGCACTCAAATAATCTTACCTTTCACCTTAAGGAACTAGCAAAACAAACAAACAAACCAAAAGCTAGTAGAAAGGCAGAAATAATAAAAATTAGAGTAGAAATTAAAAAGCCCAAAAGATCAATGAAATAGAAAATTGGTTCTTTAAAAAAATAAATAGAAAAACTACTAAGTAGGGTTACAAAAAAAAAAAGAAAGAAAATACTAATAAATAAAATCAGAAAGGAAAGATGAAAACTGAAAACAGACATCTCAGAAAAACAGAAAAACATAAGAGATTATCAGGAATATCTGTATGTAGCCCTCCCTGGTGGCACAGCAGGTTAACACAGCACTAAGAAGCTAAAGCCACTGCAGCATGAGTTAGATCCACATGGCCCGGCAGACCTCTCCTGGCCCATCCACAGCTCCCCTCAGCAGTGTACTTCATCCATCTCTCTGTTCTGTCTCAATATGTCTCAGGTGAATCTTCTCACTGCCCCTGCACCTCTGGCCTGTACCCCAGTTCGGTATGCATAAATAAATCTTTTTAAAAAGCAAGTGTTGACAAGGAAGTAAAGAAAGAATCCTCTTATCACTGTTGGTGGGAATGTAGACAGGTCCAGACACTGTGGAAAACAGTATGGAGGTTTCCAAAATATTAAGAAAGCCACCACATGGTTCATCAATTCCACTCCTAGTTAGCAATTTGAAGAATGCAAAAAGACAACATGACTACTTGGAGGAATATTTGCACTCTTATGATCATTGCAGTACTGTCTACAATAGCCAAGTCATGGAAAACCATAATGCCCAAGGGAAGATGAGTGAATGAGAAAGATGAGGTATGTGTATACAATGGAATACTACTTAACTGTTAAAAAATATAAATTATGCCATTGTTACCAACATGGATGTGGTACTGGTGGGAAGAAAGCACAGCATAATAAGTATGAATGAGAGAGACCAAAGCAAAAATAACAAACCCTAGAAATCAGGTTGCAGAATTAAGGCTGCAAAGAGTTAAAGGGAGAGTGGAGAGCAAAATAAGGAGGGGGGCCCAAAGGACTATGGGGGTTGGGTACTATGGGTGCCGTGGTGTAGGGGTGGTGTGATTCAAATGTTGGAATAACATTAGACAGGGAATTTTTTTTTAGTTGAACTTAGTTTTTATTGTTATCAAATATATATATAATGTAAACTTTACCATTTTACTATGATTAAGTATACAGTTCACTGGCATTAAGTACATTTACTTTGCAGTGAAGTCATAACCACCATCTATCTCCAGAATTTTTAATCTTTCTAAATTGGACTCTGAAACCATTGAACAATAACTTCCCAGCCCCTGGAAACACTAATCTACTATCTTCATGGATTTAACTATATTATGTATTTTGTGGAAGTGGAGTAGTATGGTATTTGTCTTTTAGCGACTGCCATATTTCACTTTCCATAATGTCTTCAATATTCTTGCATGTTGTAGCAAGTGTCAGAATATCCTTCCTTTTTAAGACTCAATAATCCCCCACTGTGTGTATGCACCACATTTTGTTTCATTCATATTTCATTGAACACTTGAGTTGTTGTCATTTTTGGCTATTACAAAAAAATGCTGAGAAATTCGGGTACACAATATTTCTTCAAATCTCCGCTTTCAGCTTGTTGGGTAGAGACACGGAAGTAGAACTGCTGTATCGAATAAATGTGCTCAAGAAAGGAAAAGAAAGAGGGAATCTCACCAGCAGATTCCTGAAATCTGTTAAATCTTCAAAAATACTATGACAGAAAATAAGAACTCAGTTATGTGAGTTGTCAACCTACTGTTATATTGTCAGCAAGTAACTTACTGATTTTTATATCCTATATATTAGGGACCATGTTTTATCCTACTGCTATGCAGTAGCAAGTACCAATATTATAACGACTTGATTGAAAAGTATAAAAATAATATATATGTTTTTGATGAGAGAAATCATATCATTTTCTAAGACTCATTTTAAATAACTAAATAGTAATTTACCAAGGGCCAGGCAATTTGCTGTTTGTTTGCTGATTTTAACTCATGTCATTCTCACAATTACTTATGGGATAAAAACATCATTGATCCCATTTTATCCATAAGCCATAATTTTATTAACTGATCAAATGTTTCACTGTCAGTTGGAATTTGATGCCAGTGATCTACATCAAGATCTTTACCTCTTAATATTTAAAAAGAAATGCATTTTTAAAGGAATATTAAGGGCCTGTCTGATGATGTAAGGGGGTAAATCTCAGCACCATGAAGCTATCAGCAGCCAATGCAGCAGAGTTTGATCTCTGGCCAGGGATGTGACCCACATAGCGCAGCAGACCTCTCCTGTCTTGCCCACTGCTCCCCTCAGCAGTGTATTTCAGTCAATCTACCTGTTCTGCACCCCACCCCCTCTGGTGAATCCTCTCACTCCTGCACCTCTATCTACAACCCCAGCTCTTGTGTGCATAAATAAATGAAATAAATATTTAAATAAAAATAAATAAATATTAATCATTGTGCTTTGACTGGCTAGTTGCAAACTTTGGAAAATATTCAATAAATGGAAACTTTAGTGACATCAGCTCGGGAACTAAACTCTTCGTGTAATGCGACCTTTACATTTTTCATAGTTCCTCCTGGACAAGGGGTCACTGCTTAATATATTTTGGCATGGGCTCTGAATGCACCTTTGACATATAAGACACACAACCATGACGAACAAAGTGTGCTGTCTTTCTCCTTAAACTCCAGATCGCTCAGGGCCACAACATACAAACCATGGGTTTAAAGTTGACACTCTCAATTTCCTCCTTTCGTGTTTGTGAATCTCATTTTCAGGATGCTGACATTTTACCTTTTTTACATCCCTGTCTTCACTCCTTCCTCTTCCCCATCATCTGTCTTAACTGTTTAAGCTTTTTGCTACACCCCCTTAGAGCATGATGGCTTTTGATGGCAGATCTCTTCTCCAGTGATAGGACATTCCTTGGGGAAATTCATTTTCTTTCAACCTTGGCTCAGAAGATCTCACGTTTATTACATAGTACAAAGGGAGTATTCATCAGGATCTTAGGATTCCCAACATACTTGCCGTTAGCTCTTTTCCTCAAACTCTTTGTTCACCCAAGTTACACTTCTAAATGTCCTCCATCTTATTTCAATCTATTTTGGTTTCTTCAATATGAAAGTTATTTTCCTTCTCTCCTTCCCTCTAGAAAGAACTACAGAACAAAAAAAATTTTTTTGAAAATGATGTGAAATAAACAATTCCTTTTTTCAAATTGGACAATCACATTATTCCTTAAATTCTTTCTAGTGCAAAACCAAATTCCCTAAGTTTATAAAGCTTTTTGATCTAGATGAAGAGCAAAAACCTTATTACCAGCTTTAGCAGAACATGACTGCCGTTGTGCATCCAGACCTCTGCTGAGCAGCACAAGAATACATAAAAAGAAGAGGAAAAAAAAAAAAAACACAGCTTTAACCTTTTAAAAGCTTAATTAGGGGGTAAAGTGACTGAGCAAAATTGTTTAAGTCAGATGATCCTACAGACCTTTGTGGAAAATCTTTCTGAAAGCAACTGCGAGATGGCAAAGATTCTACCAGTTGGAAATAGATTTGTATTTTCAATACCTTCGTATCGCTTCACATCGCTTGTATAACCATTCAAAATGACAGGGGAAAAGCCCAGGAAAACTGCGAAGGGACTTTCCAGACAGAAGTAAACTGTCCCCATAGGAAATAAAAATCTTCAAAGCGTCCCTTTCATTGAACTTGCGTCTTTTCCCACAACAAATGGACACATCAGACATAAAGTGTAATTGAGACATGCTCAAGTCAGGGTCTGGCTTACCTGAAGGTAGGAAGCTTACAACATTGCACTGACAGAGCAAGGCGCTAACAGCGCATTGACTGCTTTATATCACTGGATATTGAACTTCTAATCACTATGGACTCCCTGAGCCATCATTCATTTCGTGTTTCAACAGTCTCCCGTTAAACTCTGCCGTGAGATTCTATTTTACCTTTCTTTTCCTGTGTGTTTGTTTTAATTTAAGAGCCATTATGCATATTGACAATTCTTTGACAGCAAAGGTAAAACCACCAGGAGTGTATCTGTTTATTGAGGACTGACAGCTTTATAGCTAACATAAAAATAATCTAATGTTTATTGGGGCAAATGTTTGGACTGAGGATTAAGTGAAACTACTGAATAGAGAAAACCTTTTCATCCTATTCAGACTTTTCAAATAAGGCTTGGGATCAACTACATAAAAACTTTTTTGTGTTGATTTCTTTAACGTTCTTCTGTTAATTCATCCCACTGCTTACTCTCCTTCACTTCCCTACCCCAAATTATGTTTTACGACAGGCGTTTGCAAGTAACTAAAACTTTGAAAAGAAGATGCTACCGTTCAGAGATTTATTGCAGTAAAATGTATGTGGGCCATGCCAACTTTCTGGTGAACAGTAAAGCAAAATCTAAACCACCTTGTTCATACTAGAAACTGTCTTTTCCCACTGTTTCCTGTAACTTACATAAAAGTAACTTAAATTTTTTTGTTTTTGTTGTTTACTTTTGTCCATTTTAATCACTGTTGGAGGGAAGGAGAACTAGAAGTCCTTTAAACTGTTTTAAAACTGGTTTTCAACTGGTAAGGAGTTTTTTTCAGTTTCACCAAAATTTAGCAAGCTTCCACAAGCATTTTATTATTGTCTTTATTTTAACTGAGATATTTAAAAGGTGTTAAGAAATAAATTCTTCTTCCTATGAGTGGAAATATTACCCATCTGGAAATAACTGAGTAGATTAAAAATAGATTCAAGAACGGTTGTTCAATGAACAATATTTGACTTTAATTATTTTGACTGATGATCATTCTATTACCAGGTTTCCTAACATCTTTACTCCAAAAGATAAACTAGTATTCTCTACTCAGATATCTAAGTCAGGCAATATTCAGCTTGGTTCTTATTATTCCCCTCTTTACCACACTCACCCCAAACCCAGCAATTTCTGGGCCCCATTTTGCACTGACTATCTTAAATGGGAGGAAAAAATTAGGCAACTTGTTAAAGGTCGCTTGCTAAGGAGTCGCTGCTGAGCCAGAAATGGAAACCAGGTTTACTAGCTGAAGCCCGTGCCCCAAGGCAGTTCAGCAAAGTGCACTGGCTCTTTCCCTTTGATAAAACCATTTCTCTCCTGACAAAGCTGCTAAGTGAACATTCGGATTTCATCACTGAACTAAACGTCCCTGTGAGTCTGGGGAGGTTTTTTGTCAAAGTGCTGAGTATGGCACTTGTGAATTGACCATACAGACTGGGCATGTCAGAACCTTGCAGCTCCGGAGAGGCAGATTTTTTCACAGAATCGTATCCCAAGTGTACACCTAAAACTCATTAGCACGTCCCCACCAGGCGTAGTGAGCAACTCAAAGATCCTATCCTGCCGTCTGGGTGCCCCTGGGAACCATCATCGTGCCTGGATTAAAAGCAGGATTCAAAAATGTTTGTTGAACTGAGCTAAGCTGTATTTAAAAAAAAAAAAAATTAAAATCAACTTTGTTTAAAGAAAGATTTGGTTCTTTTAAAAAAATCCTTTTTTAAAAAATTTACCAGGTGCAACACGTAATTTATTCCTTAGTAGATGTAATTTATTTTTAATTCCTCTCTAGCATCATGTCCATGCTGGTGAGGATCACCTCCTTTTTAAAGTGCTTTAATATCTAGGCATGCAGAGATTGCTAGTAAATTTGTAGTTACAGTGTCTATGGGATTTCCATTTTGTTCCTACAGCATCAACATTTTTATTCTTTGTAAGAGCTGACTTAGAGGTTTGTGGGCCCTTCTGATTTATATTGTACAACATTTCACCTTCTTGATATAAACCAGGGAGTTGTCACCTTTGATCAGACACCCTGGCCATCCTTTGCCCCCTCATGACCTATGCACATGGGCAACATCTTGGCATTTCTATAATAGTGGTGCTGAGGGGATTATGTGCATGTCATGTTTGCATGTATTAAGTCACAGTCCTCTTCCCCACACCCTTCAGACCCATCTCTGTTATTTTCCTGTTATATGCCTGTTATTTTCCAGGCATAACTCACAGTTCTGCCAGGGTTTTCTAACTCATTCTGTGAGGTGGAATCCTGACCCTTCCTCTGGGTTGGTAATAGGGATCTGGTCTCTGGCGTGTAGTTGCCAACTACCTGTGGTCCCCAGAAGGACAGATCAGCGTCTTCTGTGGCCCATGGAACCTACTAGCCCCAGGTTTGCAAATAGACTCTGCCTCAACCTGGGACATCTGTGACCAGAAACTTCATGTAAATTCATCCCTCCTTCAAAGCTAAACCCCAAACCTCTAGTGGTGTACTGAGTCGAAGTGATTCACATTGTCTTTCACACTTTCTGTAAGACACATGGGCCTTTGTTAGAATCTGTTAAACAAGCAGGTACACTGCTTTTAGCGCAGGAAGCTGGAATTGAGATGTGGAAGGAATGGAGTGGTAAACCGGACTCTGCCTCTAGCAAAATTCTGCTCCAAACGGCTCGGTTGACTTGCAACTTAAATTGACCAAACTGACCACTTACTTATGATCCTTTTGTCCTTTGTCCTAGTAACAAAGTTAAAATCATTTTTAAGTTCTGTACCTCTTAGCAGCATTTTAAAACTGTGTTCTTAGTTTTTTTTTTTTTTAAAGCAATTTCCTGGAAAGCCCCGTAACAAAAAGAATAATTAAAATTGATTAAATTTTTATAGTATCTTTCAGGTTATTAATATACACAATGGTCATTTTAGGGTAACCTAAGGATTCCCTCATTTCTCCAGAGTCACAACATTATAATAATTAAATTTCATCAGAATGGTTTAGCAACTTCCAGTGATACATCAAATAAGCATGGTGTATAAACACAAATATAAAAAATGCATAAATTTCTAGTGCAGGTAAAATTTGGATTTCAAGTTTATGAGCTTTTTATATTGTTAATTTTTTAGTCAATTTCATAGATACAATGCACCACTGACATAAACATTTAATTTTTATTTTCTTAGTATGTATAACTCTTATTGTATAATTAAGCATTTTAATTTTGTTAATTAATTTTTATTACCATTATCTTCTTACTTGGACAGGAGTCATTTTCCTAGATGTTCATACACATCAAAAATAAATAACTCTACAATTAAAGTTTTGTATCATGACATATTCTTCTTTTCTAGTCCTACTTTAATATGAAATACTACATGTTTTCCAATACTGTTCCATTCTGAAATATTGTATAGTGACTTGTGTGTCTGTTAAAAGACTCATTGCTGCCCATTTTGCTAAACTTTATTAAAAGTGAGGGTTAATTTTCTTCTATCTTAATTGGAGGAAATAAAAATATCCAAAGAAAAATGAAAATGTGAACATCACTGACAATTCTACTCCCCTGTTAGCACTCTGTTCCCCTCCCTTGGTCCTGTTCATTACCTGTGTGGCATTTTATCTACATTTAGTCATGGCCACAGACCCCCTTTTTTTTTTTCACACATTTGCCTTGATGCATGCTGATTGACACCTTCATCTCTATTAACTATTTATTTTCCTTTGAGGTAACATCATATGCACTTTCCAAGTCTGTATTCTTTTTCATAGCCCAATAAAATAAATGTTTTATGAACTTCTTTGATTTGCTTCTTCTCACCAACTTTTCGACTTCTCTGCTAATCACCACACAGAGTATTTTTTCTGTGGGTCTCTTGAAGATGTGTGAGTTGATGAAGTTCCATTGTATAAATAAAACCAAGCCAAAACTTGTCATTCAAAAGATAAAGCCAGGAGAGAATAAAAGCTATATGTCAATACAGAAAAAAAGACTGACTGCAGTTATTTTCCCCTGCTTGATGTTTATAGTTATTTCTATGGAAACTGCACGTGGATTTCTGAGGATAGAATTTGACCCTGAGGATGTACATAAGGAACTCTGAAAACATTTGCTCCATTAACTTTGGGCTCATCATATACTTACACTTGTCCTTCTCCTTAATTCCTAACTGCAAATAATATGACATGTATGAGACCGTCATGGTATTCATGCTGGGGGGGTTTGTGTGTATCTTTTGAGGGGAGAAAGGGAGGGAGACAGCGGGAAAATTGTATCAGAAGAGGCTTCTCTCCCTCAGGATACTTGTAAAGTACAGAACAGCTTATAAGTTCCTCGTTGCTTAGAATTTACTAAGATTTTTTCTACTGTTGACTACTAGGAACAAAACCAATTTGTCTGTTTTTTCCCCACTGCCCCCAAACCTACTTCTGTTTTCTCTCAGTAAATAGCTGATTAGGAGATTTCAAGTTTTGATTTTTTTTTTTTTTTTTTTGCAATCTCTTTTTGCCATCCACACCCAGGATAGAAAGATGAACAGACCATGTGACCTTTACCTTTATGCTGCCCATGCACACTGAGAGCTTCTGGTTTTGTCTGAAGAAAAAATGTGCACATAGCTAGATGCTTAAAGATGATATTTTTATTTGACTCAGAGGAGGAAAAATGCAGTTAGTAGAAGACCCCATTGCTGAGGGCAAGTACACCACAGGAAGGCAAGGATTAGCAAATAAGAAGCTGAAAGGGGCATTTAAGAGAGAACTAACTGCCTTTCAGATGTGGAGTGGGAGATGTGCTAACATCTGCGATCTTGTGAAAAGTATTTTGCCTTGATGACCATCCTGTTGATGTTGAGCTGAGTGTGATTTCAGGATGTACAATACCAAAAATGAATCCTATTTTCTTTTTTTAAGGAGAAGTGTTATATTAAGAAAATATAAGTAGTAAAGCGTTGTGAGCTAATGGATTAAACTTTAGAGCTTTAAATACCAAAGTTCACGAGCACGGATCGCTATAATAGGAACACACGTAATGTGTCCAACTTTAAAATTTTCAAGGGCTCCTT
The DNA here is from genome assembly GCF_000260355.1 of Condylura cristata. Classification (NCBI taxonomy): domain Eukaryota; kingdom Metazoa; phylum Chordata; class Mammalia; order Eulipotyphla; family Talpidae; genus Condylura; species Condylura cristata. Next base: position 46,637,287 of record NW_004567114.1, read on the forward strand.
AACGGAATGATGTTCTTTGCCTGCTCTGCAGTTACCTACTCTTTGGACATTTCACAGTTTATTAGCAACTCAAACACAAAGCAATTTCTCTATTTATATAATACTTGGGCCCCCTTTGGGTGGGGGAGGGGCAGGTTCCAGCTCTTGACTGTGGGTTTTCCATTCCCCTTGTGGCCTGCCTCCCATTAACAGGAATAATTGGAAACTAGATGTACACAATACAGATTCACAGCCATCAAAAGATTCTGCTAGGAACATGAATTTTACAGCCTCTGTTAAAATCTCTTCAAAAAGACCATATTTTGTGGAGATTTCAGATACTAGTCTTATCCCACTCTTTCTCTCTTACATAGTTTACTCTCCTGAAACGGAAAGTATTCCCCCCTCCCTGCTTCTTAGGGCTAACATGGGACTCATCACATGAGCCACTGGCATGACTTTTAGCCCTCTAGTAATACAGTTCTGGGGTGGGGGAACACTTGAAGGTCCGACTATAACTCAGAGTATTTACAAGTACTTATCTAGTTACACTAAAACATTTTGCAGACTATCATTTAAAAAGACAATCTGTGATCTTTTTTAAATGTTTCATTGAATTAGAGTAGAAAGTACACAGAAGTGTATAGTTTCAGTGAGTATTCTCAAGCTAGATACCCAAGTTTCAACATGCAGAGCAAAATGCTCCCAGAAGCTTCCTGGCATCTCCCCACACTCACTTCTGTAGCCCACCCCCACCCAAGGTAGGGACCATCCTGATGTTGACTCTTTCTAATTTTCAAATATCACATCGTTTTCTCACCAGGTTTATTGGCTGATTTTTGTGAGAGAGCAAAGGGGGGTGGTTAATCCCCTATAGCTGACTTCTTTGCATTGTGGGATTTTCCTAGCTGTTAATTATTAACTTTTCCTTAAAATAAAACTTCCATTGTGTAAGGAGAAAAACTCCATGAGCACAGTACATGTGATATAAATCACTTTTATGTCTGTGAAACAGCTGAGTTTACATTTTTATTACATTGTTTGAAAAAGTATCTTTTCATCTGGAAAGAATCAGTTTAAAATGTGATTGTCAACACAACTAAACCAGTTTTCTGTTTAAAATGGCTGCTGGTGGAGCTAAGAACTATAATTAAGCCAGGTTTTTCTCCATGGACGTTAGTTACTAAAACTTAGAGGTTTTCACTGAGATTTGGGAAAGAAATTTCTAGACTTTAAAAGGCAGGTAAAGCATTTTTGTTTAGATGGAAGAAAGTAAATAAGCAATTAACTTTAAAAAAAAAAAAAAGGTAGAATGTTTCCTGGGAAGGTGATTGTGTGGAGAAGTTTTCAGTTAAATCCAAAGTAATATATGCATTTCTAAGGTGTTGCCTAAACAAGAATACTTCAGTTTAGAAAAGACATTCATTTGTTCATTAGCAATTTACTGCAGAATTTTGTTTCTAAAATTTTTAGGGTTATATAATTCTGAGGATCCTTTTAGAAATATACAACACTTCAATTAGATGAAACTATTTTAATATAAGCATAAGTGGTAGTTTTAAAGCCTATAGTCTTTTGCTTATGGTCATAATTTCTTGTTATTTTGAAATTTAAGAAAGGATAGATCTGTCATGATGAATTTAATTTTAGCTCTATTATTAAATTGAAATTGATATTTAGCATGTTCCTTTTATTACTCAAGTATTATCTTTGGAAGATGTAGTATGGACTTTGGCTACACACTGTACCGTGTGTCCAGCACTGTGATGCTGATATGTGTAGTTTTATAATAGTCCAGCCTTCCCAAGTTCCTGCTTTGAAAAGTTTATTTTTCAAAACGTAGGGCAATCATCACCATGCAATTGTGTGTGCTAGCTAACCTTTCATCTTAAACCAGATTTCCCAAATCCCATTATTTTGTGACGCTTTTAACAGAGGACTTATTTTTATACCCTCAAAAGTGTTGCAGGCATTTTTGAGAACAAAAATTCTCATTACCCATACTGAGTGAACTGTGGGTTTAAATATGAGCAGAATAGGGACCATTTTGAATATTCGATATAAGGTCATGTGCAAATGAATCTTGTGAATTCACAGTTATAAGTGCATAGTTTATTTTAACGCACTAAAGCAGAATAAACTCACAATTTTATCTGGCAAGAGCAGATGTCACAGAACTTCAAAAAAGAGAAATAGACAATTTAGATACACAGGTTTTTATAGAATAATGCAGCAACCCTCTAAAAATAACTGAAAACTTTTACACAAATCTGAAATTTTGATAATGGTTGGGTTGGACGTTTCCTTTAAGAGAGTTAATGATTATCATTTTACCTATCATCTTTGTATTATGATGGTAAATATAATGATCTCCTAAGCCACCATCCCAGCACAAAGAAAATTTAGACTCAACAAAGACACTTTTGGGTGCTTGGTTATCAGATGCTAAATGCCACCCCTCAAAGTTTGTGGAGCTCATCTTCAAAGGTCTTCACAGTATTTTGTTCAAACCTTTCTCTCTCTCTCTTTTAATCAATCATGGGTTTTTCTCTTGTCCTCTAGAAAAGAATACATAAAATATAAATATAGTAAAAATGAACTTTTATATAGGCAAGATGGACATATTTTTCCTGCTCATCTTTTATTTTTCTTATACATTTTATTTTTATCTGGGTCTGTGTACAAATGTATTTGTGACAAGTGATGGTTATAGAGTACAGTGAATGCGGTCTGGCTTCTTCACTGAGAATTGATTCAACTGAAATTTTTCAGGGGAGAAAGCTACAAGCAAAATGAAACATAACAATCACTTTCAATAGAAAGGTATATCCGAATATCAATAGCTTTTTTAGGAAGGAATTGTATTTTCTTCTTCACTCCAACACCGTACTTTCTTCACTGAAAATACTTGCTTTATTACTCTCCCTCTTTTAAACATAAGGAAAACACAATTATCAGTGGCAGGCCTTCAGATATCAAATTATTTCTACCATTCATTTCACTGAATTTATTTATGAAAGATTGTCAGAGCAATTCAATGTTGGTATTAACTCTAAATAATTTAATTTACTATTATACAAAGTTATACTTATACAAAGTTAGTATTGTAATAATACACTTACCCTTTCATAAGTGAAATTAAATGGACAATGTTTAAAAATAAGTCAAATGATAATACATAATTGAAATAAAATATATATGTACTGAACAATAAGGAACATTAGATAAATACCTTTTTCTTGGAAAGCTGTAGATATTTGGCTGCAGAAACTAAAATGAGTAAAACCAAATCTATACAAAATGCTGTTTCACCTGGAATTTGTGAATTTGACAAGTCCATTAAGCCGTAAACCCTTATGATTGGAAAACTGATCTTTTCGAGGTAGGTAAAATAACTGGAGAGAAAGCGGTGACTTAGTTTTCATGAGGGTCAAACCAGTAAGACAAGTTTAGTTCTCAAGAATATGAGGTCCTCTTAGGAAAGGAGAAGAAAGATGGATGACAGTAAAAGCACATGCTTTCATTATTGATTGAATCCAAAGATTTCCATCTGATTTTAAGTATAGGTGCACACACATTCCTCAGCTGGTTGTTTTCACAAAATTAAAAATGCGGATTAAAGATGCGGTGAAATGCTAGAGATAGGACAGTGTTAAGGGAGACTGTTGGGAGTCTTTGTTTGGCCACCGTGAGCAGAGGTGGGATGCCTGCCTCAGTTGTTGTGGTCATCCGCCATTCATGGTGGGGTGGCGCTCGGATCATCCATGAAGGGGGCAGTGGAGAGGCAAGGTCCCTGGCCGCCTGCCGCAGTGGCCAGCCTTCCGTGACCGCTGCTCTTTGTCGAGAATTGTTGGCAGTGGCCGAGGTTTGCAGCTTCAGATAAGAGCCGCCTTTCTCAGGTAATGCCCTCATCCTAGCCCTGATGACAGACTGTGCAGTGCAAGTTTTTTCAAGTTCTCTGTTTGCGCAGTAATCCTTCAGTGCCAATCTCCTCCAAAGAGCGAGTGGGACCCATCGGTAATGGACATCAGCCATTAACCTCATAATATTTGTCATATATCAGGTTACTGCTTTGTGACTCTCAAGTGATGAATGGATGCTGTTCTGCTTTAAGAAAATAAAGTGATGCTGTAAATATGTCCAAACTTATAAAAAGTGGCCTCTTTATTTCTTCCTTTGCTTGAGACATAAACTCAGACAGTTCCAGAAGTGCTAGTTTTTGTCTTTCGAAGCATGGAGGGTAATGGGCTTTAAGTTAGCATTTGTAGCTGCCTAAGGTTCACGTCAAATGAATGATTCTCAGCGCCTACATCAGGGCTCCCTTTGGTTCCATACAGCCCCGTGTGCTTGTCCCATTAACATTCTGATCAAAACAGGCATTTTGATCAGAAAAACGATTCAAAGAAGCCATTTGTTCCTTCACAAAAAAACCCAAACAGGAATTTTAGCTGTTAAAAGTAGTATATGACCAAACCATTTCTCCAGGGTAGTTAATTCTTATTAATTAAATGTTTCTGCAGCAAGTACTACTTTTTAAAGACTTCTTGCTATATTCCAATAAGAAAAAACTGTAGAAAATGGTATTGTACTTAATGCTATTTTGTTCAGAATCTTAGCATGTTTTGTTAAAATATTTACACCATCACTTGTAATATTAGTTCTGTGGATCATAAATGGACTAGGTATGCACTGTTTTCATCTTTTCTAAATTAATGTCAGTTTCAGTACTAATTTTTTTTAAATTCTTCATGACAGAGGGTGGCCTTTTTGAAAACTAAATTCTAGAACTGCCATGCCATGTGTGTTTTAGAACCCTATTATTTTTATAATATTGTTAAATGTCATTGGGGCTCCTCTGAAAAGAAAAGGAAAATTAGTGGTGACGATCCTGAAATAATGAAGCCAATTGCTTCCACCCAGCCAGAGTTAGAACAAATGCCCCTCTCCTCCCCCCACCATAGTTTTCAAGGCTTCTGCTCCCAATGAACGCAACATTCCTTCAGTCACTAAGACAGGTGCCTTGGCTTGTCTTGTCGGTGCATCCCCTCACCCTTGGCCACTGAGTAAACGACAAGGAAGTCACACTGGTCCCTGCACCAACATCTAACTTTCGTTATCAAGGTTCTCGGTGTTGACCTGGCAACTCTCAAGTAAGGAAACTTGTGGAAGACAGTGGCTGTGTGTGTTTATTTTATTACCTCAGGCTCGTAATTGCCAGAGAGGTGAGGGGCCTCACCTCCATCAGCTCTAATTGCTGTAAAAGCCTGTGGGCCTCTACCAAAGCCAGCAGTGTGCCCCCAGAACGTTTCCTGTATGGAGGCAGGGGCCTGGGGTGCAGGGCGATATGCCAGACTCTCAAAGTTGCCCCCCAGCCCAATGCCATTTTTATGCCATTCTTTTTCTCCTTCTCTAGATTGCCTTTAGAGGCTATTTTAAGGTAGAGGAACATCCATTAGGATGAAGGGACAAGAAAATTGTAAAGGGATTCTGGCTTTCCAGAGAAAATAATTAACATGATACCAAGAGCCAGAGAAACTTTGCAAAGATATTGTTGGAGGGATTAAGCACTTAAGAAATTTTCTTCCCTGTAGAATGATGTCCCTAGGAATTCAGACACAAATTGGGAATATCCTGGAATTCAGTTACCGACAATTCTGATGACTTCCGATGGACCTATTCTAGTCAACCTGTCCTGATATTGCAGAATATGATTTCAGTAGGTTATTATAAAAAAGGAAAACACCTCTGCATCACTTAATAGATTCAAGTATGGAAATTCAAGTTTTTGTAAAATGCCAGTATGTCTATTGCATTCGAAGAACAGAATGGATGCTTGAAACGTGCCAAACAGCAGGAGACAGGAATAGTCTTTAATGAGTGCCTACTCTGGCGCTGGGTTCTTATACACATTACATTATGTGATCTTCACAACCACCTTTGAGGTAGATTTTATTGTCCCATTTTATAGGTCAAAACCAAGGTGCCTGAGGTCCCACAGCTAATAAATAAACCCAGGCGTGTCTGATCCGGAGCCCAAGCACTCGTCCGTGCACCAGGGTGCCTCCCAAGGATCAAACCCATGGGCAGGGTCTCAAATGAATAGAAATACCACATTTATTCCTAAGAAATAATGCGCAGTGATACCACATTCTCAGTTTCTATCAAAATGCTTCACTTATCAAAGCAAATTTCAGTATCTGTTTCCAGCTGGTCTCAGGTCACATAATCTGTACATTAAGCACTTAATAAAGACTTGTAAGAATCCCGAAATTTCACCACGGTGGGACTTTGTAATATAAACATGCATTAGAGAAATGAGAGCTCAAACATCCATTTTCCACAGGTGTTACCTGTACATGTCTGTTCTTGCACCTTCATTATTCTTCTTGCTGGGTGACTACATCTGGCCCCTTGTATGTGCTTTCATCAAAAGAATGCTTTAATATGGGAGCTGAGTGTGCAAAGACAACCAGCTTCAAGTTGAACTTAAATTATGCAGGATCCTGACACACTGATCTATATACCCTGCTTTTAATATTGTAGTTTAAAACCACATAACATGGTAATGTTGATAATAATGTTATTCCAGTAGCACCTTTTAGTAAGAATCTCAAATAGCTTTGTGATTATCGTTTCCATAATCTTTTCACCACCACCACCCTCCCCCATAAATGAGGGAGCACACACACACACACATCTCCACTTTTCACATGCAAAAAGTTAGGCTTAGTAAGGTTAACTTCTACATGGCTGGCAAAGGAATACCTCGGACAATTAAATGCATGTTGACAAATCCTGTAAATTTATGTTTTGCTCGTTTTTTCCCCTGGATAGCTTGGTTTAACTTAGTTTTGTTTATAAACCCAAGATTCCAAGGTATTCAGAATTTAATGGAAAAGCAAAAAGCATCCCAAGATCACGCGCCATTCACAAGTGCCCATCTGTGGGTCCCCTCTTAAAGGGACTTCCCTAAGCCATTCCTGTAGGCAAACTGACTACAAGTTCCTGAGTGGATTTTGTACCCACGTGGGTACAGAGACTCTTTACACATTGTGCTGAACCATCATTTCCTTTCAAGCAGCCTTCCTGGGAGTACCTGTGAATAACTGATTAACCTCTTTACATGTGGAAATTAGGAATGGGAGGGGCCAAAAACTCTCAGTTCTATGGTCACACTTCTTTGCTCACTACTTAAAATGTCTTTAAAAAGCAAACTGCCTAATGTATATGTGATGCATGCAGCACAGTATGTGTACAGAGTCCTTATCTGTGAAAGGGGAATCAGGGTGACTGGTTCATGGGGTGACATAGCCAGTGGCACATCGTTAGTGCTGAGTCAGTGTTTGTATTCCCACCTCTGCAGTCTCATGAAAAAGAGATAAGATTGAACCCATCCCCTTTGGCTTCTCTCCCACTCTTATCTGTAGAAGTTGTCTGATAGGCTTTAACTGACAGGTCTGTTTCTAAAAAGAAGCAATGTGCCCCTCTGGAGACCCCTGCAGTGACCACCTACCTGTACCCCTCCAGTCCTAAAAGAGATTATGCTTGACCCTGAAGCTGACTGGAGAGAGTGAAGTTGGCTCTAGAAAGACAGTGTGCTACTTAGGGTGGGTGGTCTCAGACCTCTCTTACTTAGAACTTTTTCCACCAGTTAGCTAACTTTTAAATCTCGCTGCGAAAATCTTCAACTGCAAAGTATCTGACCCCTGAGTAATTATTTTGTTGGTGCAGAGAAGTTTCCAGCAAAAAAAAAAAAAAAAAAAAATGTGCAGGCCCTCCCTCAAATATTCTTTCATATTTTATTTGTGGGGGTTTTTTTTTTTTTTTTTTTTTAATTTTTAAGAAATTAACTCATCCCAGAAACACAACCATAAACAGTATCTCATTGACTGGGGAAGGTTCTGGAAGTGGAGAAAGAAAACTTTCTCCAGCCTAGCACTAGTTCTGAGCTCTCTTGGTCTTCTATTTTAACCAGTAGTATGGGGGTAATGGTATAGGGAACCTCTTAACTGTGTTTTGATTTTGCTTTTATTGTGTCTGTTCTTTATCTTACTTAATAAAGGTAATATTGGAGGCCACCCAAGTAGTACCACCGTAGTGCACCCACCACGACCTCACCTATATTCCACCACCACAGACCACTGTGCTTTCCTCTTCTTTCTCCACTCAACCCACTTTAACTTTTCTTCTTGGTGTCTCAGTTCTATAGCCAGCTATCAAGTGTTAATTCTTCAGCTTGTCTTTATCTGACCATTGCTTTAGTTACTTTATATAGTAATCTGTACTTCTTCTCAATTTACAATCCATTATTTCAAGTAAAGCGATGGTAGGTTTGTCTCCCTACTTACCTCCACCCAACACTTAAATTCATAAAATTTCACTGGATATTATCTAACCCAACAGAAAATGTTTCAGACACTAAAATAGTTTGCATCATCTCAGAGTTAAGAAAGTTACCCAATCGCTTATTTCACCTGTTTCCATTTTTACCTGTTGCGAGGCACACATCTGCACAGCTTGGGCCTGGAAGGTAACTTTGATGTGGGTGGGGAACCTGGGCTGGCAGTGCTGCCACACAAAGCCTTGCAATGAGTGACGCTGTCTCCTGTGAGAGCACCCTTGGATGCTGGGAGCACCTTTAGAGGATGAAAGGTCAGAAACTGTGGGCATACCTTTGCTAGAAAATGAAGTGGAACTGTGTAAAGCCACTAGAAATGTTAGTGGGCATGCTTTTTTCTTTTTAATAATATAATACTTTGTTTTTACATCATTTTGTGCCTTTTTCCATCTAATTTGTAATCCCTGTGGGCTTCCCATCACCACATCATCCATGTGCCATCACCATAGTCCAATGCACTCCCCCCACCGTCATTTTTTATTCCATTCCCCACTCCACCCCTGTAAAATGTCTCTGGTATATAGTTGTTTATTATTTTTCCCCCTGGTCCTTTATACTTCTGCTATGAGTGAAACCATCTGGTATTTTTCTTTTTCTTTCTGGCTTATTTTGCTAAGCATGATCCCTTCCAGCTCTATCCATGTTGCTGCAAAAGGCATATGCTTATCTTTTTGATTGCTGAATAATATTCTATTGTGTATATGTACCACATCTTTTTAATCAAGTTATCAACTCTTGGGCATTTAGGTTGATTCCATGTCTTTCCTGTTGTAAATAAAGCAACAATACACATGGGGGTGCAGGTGTCTTTTGGAATCGTGTTTTGTGTCTTTTGGGTAGATACCTAGGAGTGGGGTTGCTGGGTCATATAGAAGCTCCATTTTTAGCAATTTGAGAAACCTCCAGACAGTTTTCCATAGTGGTTGTACTAGTTTGCATTCCATTATTGGGCATTCTTTTTTTAAGATTTATTTATTTGTGTATACAGAACTGGGGTACAGGCCAGAGGCTCAGGGACAGTGAGAGGCTTCACCAGAGACAGAGTGGGGAACAGAACAGGCAGATCACCGAAGTACACTGCTGAGGGGAGCAGCGGGCGGGTCAGGAGAGGTCTGCCACGCCATGTGGTCACCTCCGGGGCAGGCGGGAATCAAACTCATGCAGAAGCGGCTTTAGATTCTCATTGCTGTGCTTTAACCCACTGTGCCACCAGGGAGGGCCCCATTATTGGACATTCTTAATGCTATTGTTGTTGGAAATGCTTTAAGCAACAGAATGCAAACATGACTAATGATTAGAAGCTGTGGCATTAAAAGCAGGTTGGGAGCAGAGCACCAAGTGCTGAAAGAGATGAGATGGTTCACCAAAATGTTTCCAATGTGGTTATTTTCATGCTCGTGCTGGAAACATAACATATATTTATTTCACATAATAGATCTGGTAGAACAGGCTGCATGTCAGATACAGACATTAGTGTCTGATTTACAGAAGAAATTGGTAAAGGGAACAACCTCAGATGTTAGTCTGGGACACAGCACACCTCCCAAGAAAGAGCTACAACTAATGGGTTTTCCCATCCCCCTCTCGCCTCCACCACTGCGTTGGTTGAGCTCCCAACTGCTTTCCTAATCTACACCCCTCAGCCCCAGAACTTGCCATTCTTTTGGGACACTCCCCCCATTTTCCTCTGTCTCTCCATTCCCACTGTTATCATCTGTTTCTACTTTGGCAGCCTTCCTGCTTCCTGTCTCCCTCGCTCCTCTCTTCTGTGTGTCCACTTGTGTGAACATCACTCTCAGCACATCAGGCCTCTGCTCAGACACTTGTACAGAAATCCTCATCGCTCTGTGCCAAGTCAGCCCTGGAAATACCTTGTGCTCCTACAAACGTTCCCCTCCAACCTTGATGTTCCTCCATGCCTTCACTTAATGATCTCCTCACCATACCTTTATTCATGCTTTTCCTCCTGCCTAAATTTCCCCTCCTGCACTAAGTCGATCCTCCCAAGATCTGAAAACCAAAATCAGGCACTTTAAGTGAACCCTACCAAGTGGCTTTTGCCCTTACTGACCTTCATCCACAAAGTAGTTTTTCAGTTACAAGTGGGTGTTGAGAGTAGGAAGTAGGATATAAGACTTATGATCAATGTTTTTGGACAGAGGGCCTAACTTGGGGTTCATAGACCTCTGGAAGTAAGAAACTGTCAGCCATGTTTGTGCATGTGTTTTTGTGGAGCAAGTCATAGTCTTCATGACATTGTCAAAAAGTCCTTGGCAGGAGAGGGGAAGTAATTAGAACCACGACTGCCACTGGAAGGTACAAAGGAAATGTTAGGGCACTGTCCTTGATATAAATTGTGGTTCTAGTGAGAACCAAACAGGACTCTGGTGCTTGATAGGGTGGAACTAAGGGTGGAGATTTTTTTCAGTAACTCTGAGGTCCTGGGGAGTCACTGTGAAATTTAATATCCAAGAGGGACACATTCCGATTAAAACTCAAACCCCACCTCAGTTCAAATCCCAGCTCCATCACTTATTGTCTTTGGGGTTCATGCAAGTCACTTAATCCCTTTGTGCTTCCTTTTGCCATCTGTTAAATAGATAAAATAGATACTAATTCCTACTTCAGAGCATGGCTGTGATTAAATTGCTGTGATTAAACTCACTGTCTGACACATTTGGTGTGCTCCGTAAAGTTACTTACCAATATCTTAATTATTATCATTGTCATTATAGTAAGTTCACTCTGGCAACAATAGGAAGGATTCAAAGTGGAAAGAGCCCTGCAAGGAGAGTGCTTGAAGAAGCCATCGGGTCACCCCAGGAGAGACTGGGCTTTCCACTGCTCTGGCTGCTGCTGCTCCCTTCGGAGTGGCCTCCTCTAGTCTCTACCTGGCCAAGCTCAAGCTTAATCTTATTTCTTTGCACTTGTAGTTCCCTCTGCCCAGTTCTTTTCCCTTTGCAGGACTTGCTTTGCCTCTCTCCCTATTCAGCTACACTGCAGTTTTTCAAAGAGATATTTGATGTGAAAATTAGAAACAATACTGGTAAGAAGAGAAAGAAAAGACCAGGAATTCCTGATACGGCTGTCAAGAGTTATTGAGATCCACATTGACAGTGGCTCCACACACTGGTGACACTGGCAAGCACCAATCTTCCATTAAGTGATTTTCCCCAGTAAGGCCAAAACCTGAGGATAGGATCAAGGAAAGCAACTGAGAGTTTTTTAAGCATTGATGATTACAGGGCCCTCCCTGGTGGTGCAGCGGGTTAAATCACAGCACTAAGAAGCTAAAGCCGCTTCCGCATGAGTTCCATCCCTGCCCCGGAGGTGACCGCATGGCGCGGCAGACCTCTCCTGACTCGCCTGCTGCCCCCCTCAGCAGTGTACTTTGTCGATCTGCCTGTTCTGCCCCCCACTCTGTCTCTGGTGAATCTTCTCACCCTCCGTATCTCTGGCCTATACCCCAGTTCTGTATGAATAAATACATAAATCTTTTTTAAAAAGTTGATGATTACAAAAGAATAATAATAATAAAGAATATAACAAGAAAAGGGGAAATCCGGGAGTAGTTCTAACAGACTGGTATGAGCAAAGACAATGAAAGAGGCAGATACAGATGAGGTTGAAAAGCAGGTATGATTGGAACAAGGCAATTGAGAGGGGTGGAGTAAGGGTAGAAAAATGGACTGGTGGCCTTTAGTATTTTAAAGAGGCTCAGTTCCACGTGATGCAATGCTGACCTTGAGATCAGTTTGCTGAATGTAGGTGGTACTTAAAAGTTGTTGTTGTTGTTTTAAAGTGAAGTGAAGGAATTATTAAACTGAGATGTTTGGGTGGAATGGAGGATTCTTTTTTTTTTTTTTGAATATTTTTTTAAAATTTATTTATGCACACAGAACTGGGGAGCAAGCCAGAGGTGCAGGTGTGGTGAGAGGATTCACCAGAGACAGAGTGGGGAGCACAGCAGGCTGACTGATGAAGTACACAGCTGATGGAGCAGCAAGCAAATCAGGAGAGGTCTGCTGGCACCATGTGGGTCACCTCCCTGGATGGGAATTGAACTAGCACTGAAGGGCTGCAGCTAGCTTCACAGTGCTGAGCTTTAACCTGTTGTGCCACCAGGGAGGGCCTGGGATGGAGGATTCTTAATATGACAGCTATTACTGAGGAGGGCATAATAGGAAAACTTATATTCCCACTAGTGTGAGCAACTGGCACAAAGTTCACTCAGACCCTGACCAGTGGAAGAAAGCAATGTGAGTACCTCTGCTCTGGGACAGTCAAGAAATAGTGGTGTACTGTTACTTAGTTACAGAATATAAAAGCTTTGTACACTTTCACTGAATTTTATGCACATTCAATCTTCTAAGTTTCTTTCAATTTCTATGTCAATGACTTCAGCATGAGGACCCCTTGTTTAGCATAGACCAAGCCCACTGCTGAAAGAAGGATCTCCTTCTTCACAACCAGGTTTGACTGCTTTTGACTCGAGAAGCCCTTAAATATTTGTCAATGTTTGTAAATTAGCAGAGAAGATCATTTCTAAAGGGCTACACATTCTTTACATCTATGATGACTTTAAATTGTTCTTATGTTAGCTCCTAGGTGTAAATTGAAGTACTCTGGGAACCAAACTTAAACATAGAACTGAGTTTCTACTCTTCACCTTTTCTGCTGTTGATTTCCTGACTGGCAATAATTTACCTTTCACTACAGCTGACATACTTCTTTTTATAAGTCCTATGGGAATTAATTTCTACCTAAATGGTTTTTTGGAAATGAGCAATTACAGAATGCTCCATATGCAACTCTTGAGTGAAGGGAATAAAATCTCATGAATGATATCAATTACGGGATTCCTGTTGTTTCATTTATTAATATTACTATGCTGCAAAGACTACTAAAGTAATATTGCACATCAGTACTATTGAGATAAATTTTGAATTAATTTCCATTAGGTTCTGTTAAACTACGATTATTTCTAAAATAAAAATGGCATCATTTTTTTTTTAAATTTAGGTTCTAGCAATTTGTTTAAGTAAAATAACAGGATAGTGGACAAAACTTACATTAACTAAAGAAAGGAGGTTTCTCAATGTAGTCACAGTCCTTAAAGGTCAATAGATAATCTAAGTTCTTATCGTGTCCTGTTTCTTTCTCAACTAGTTTCTAAAGCAGCCCAATCTGTGTCAATAATCAGGACCTAGAACCTCAGTACATCTTAGAATTTGGAGTCTAGAACACATTGTGAGTGTGAGAGTAGCAAACTACTAGTTATTTTCTTCTACTGACTTAATCGGAAGCCATCTCAGGAAAAGTGATGGCAAATACATTTTTGCCTGCTTTTAAATATTTCTTCATGCCATATGGAATAGCATCACTAGTGTGTAAGTCAAATCAATTTGGAGGAAATAATATAATCAGACTGTTCCCCATACCGCTGAGTAGTTTTATTGTTAGAATTTACAAATGGCAGATTCCTACTACATATAAATGCTTGCCAACTATGAAGACAGCAACTTCCTCCTTTCTGTTCAAGGACCTGCAATCTAATACAAAACTATAACCATGTCAGTCACTACAATAAATGGCACGAGGTTGTGAGAAAATACCAAGAAAGCACTTCTACAAATTCCTTCCACAAAGAAAAGAAGAAAATGCCTGATCTCTGAGCATCTACTCATCTACTCAATAGAGGTCAACATATGCATCCAAGACATCTACAAATGCCAACCAGAGGACATTTAAAACAACTCATATACTCTTCACACAAAGATTCAGCAAATGAAACTTTGTCTTGCTACAGTTCTGCTTCCCCCACGGCCATGTGTAATGGTTAAGATAAAACATGATATAATGGTTAAGAGCATGTGCTTTGGAATCAGGGAAAGGAGGCCTATTAGGGTAAGTTTTTTGTTGTTTTTTTTTTAAAGATTTATTTATTTGTACATACAGAACTGGGGTACAGGCCAGAGGCTCAGGGGCGGTGAGAGGCCTCACCAGAGACAGAGAGGGGAGCAGAACAGGCAGATCGACGAAGTACACTGCTGACGGGAGCAGCGGGCGGGTCAGGAGAGGCCTGCCACGCCATGTGGTCACCTCCGGGGCAGGCAGGACTCAAACTCATGCGGAAGTGGCTTTAGCTTCTCAGTGCAGTGCTTTAACCCGCTGTGCCACCAGGGAGGGCCTATTAGGGTAAGTTTTTAACTTCTCTAAGCCTCCATTTTCTCATGTATAGTCCATGACAACCTTAGAACTTTCCACTTCGGCTTGTCAGGCACTGCAATGAAATGGCACAGCAGTGGTACCCACTCAGTAATGCTGCTCATGTATTTGCTATTAGAATTCTGCTCTTGATACAAAAGGTGTACCCACAAGGCAGTGAGGAAAGCAGAACTGTAGCAAGGCAAAGGTTCAAGGTATTCACTGATGCTTTGTGTGAAGAGTAAAACTGTTCGTTTTACTTTTGTTATAATTTATTCAGAAAATGTTCTAGATTTGGAGTAATAGCTTATAAATGTATACTGCTTTGACTTTTAAATTTTTGAACATATACTCTCTGAAACTGATAAAAATCTGAGGCTAAGCTAGGAACAAAATCTTGTTCTATCACATATTCTGTTTATGAGTTGTCACTTAATATGTTCATTAGGAGTCTTAACAGATGATGGTCAGTTGATTTGGCCTTGGGTTCCTCAGATAGTGAACCTTGTCTCACAGCAGTGTCTGAGGGGCTAACTCATTACTCACAACTGACAAGACACAAACACTCCACACTTGTTCAGCCACCCAGTGGTTGGTAGGTGACTTTTTTTGTCTCCTCAAAATCTGTCATCATATATGCAATCAGGCAAAGTATTTGAAGTTTATTTTGAAGTTTATTTTGAGAGAATATAAAATTCTCAAGAAGTTAGCAAATGTAAGATACTTTTTTTTAACATAGTTCCTCAGCAATAAAGAGACCTGTAACCAGCTTTTTCTCCTAAACAATATTCAGTGGATCTCTCACTTCCTTAATTCAAAAAGGCCATGTACTGCCATGCCACAGTGCATCAAGAAAACAAGAGAAATGCATATAGGCTGTCGGCATATTCATTTTAAAAAATACTTTTTGCTGCTGTTTGCTATGAATTGCAGCAAAGGAAGATGTAGTTAATGATTGTTACCATTCTCACCAGCAACCTGGGTTTCTCACCCCAAATTATGTAACACTGAACTGCCAGAGAACTATGCAGGAGACCCTTGGTATTCACAGATTTAACACTCTAGGTTTTGAATATTTGCAATCGACCATGAAGGTTTGTGATGTGTTAATTGGCAGTTTTGCTGAGGTTCAAATTTGAATCACATGTACTTTGAAGCTAGCATTAGGGAGTGATTGAGGAGCCAGTGAGTTGGAGTAGTCAGCCACTCAGCAGCCCTCTCCAATCAGATGTTTTTGTCTTCTACTTCTGACTTAGTCTATAACTCTTAGGGTGATTAAAAACTTGGGTTCAATGAGGAAAAAAAATCATATGGAGTACTGAATGAGTAAAATAGTTTTACTTCATTCCTTGGTTTGAAGAAATGATACGACTCAAAAGCACAATTGAAAAAGAACTTTTTTTAGATTTATTTTATTTGTGCATACAGAACTGGAGTACAGACAGAGGTGCAGGGGTGGTGAAAGAATCCACCAGAAACAGAGGAAGGAGCAGAACAGACATTTCCACGAAGTACACTGCTGCGGGGAGCAGCGGGCGGGTCAGGAGAGGTCTGCTGCGCCATGTGGATCACCTCTGGGGCGGTGGATCAAATTTGCACTGAAGCAGCTGCAGCTAGCTTGTAGCGCTGCGTCCTAACCTGCTGTTCCACCAGGGAGGGCCCAAACTAATCTTTTTTTTTTTTTTTTTTTTTTTAAGTTAAGGAACCCATGCAGCTATCCCCACATTCACAGATTTGGAGAGTTTTCATTTCTCAGGATTTACCCCTTGCAGTTATCAGTAATTTCCAAACATGTCATTCTAGATGAGATTTTATAGTACTAACAAATTTCCTGGTTGGCTTCTAATACCACTGACAGGTGGCTCTTGAAAAGTCAGCTATGTGAGCGCTGTCTTTTCTCCTCCTGAGGATGCCCTTGGAGAAAGGGCATGAAAGAGCCCACATAAATGGGAGCAATGCTTTGTGGCCAGCCCGTGGTCTTGGAATGGTATGTTCCTGGAATGGGAGATCATACAGTTGGCCAGCTCTCCCATCACTTGGCGTGGAGGAAAATAGTGCCCACCTGAAGCCACTTGGTAATCCTGAACCTCTGTGGTTCAGCAGTTAGCAGCACACATCACACAGAGACCAGACAAGTGGATTCAAACACCACTCTGGACTCTGTATAACACAGAATAAGCAGATAGATTTTGTAAATGTTAAATGTATTCCATTTAAAGGGATATGCTTTATTGATTTTGTTGTTAAAATGTCCTTTCTAATACAATGATGGTGACAGTAGATAATATCATTTTTAAAAATGATTCATACTTGGCAAGATTCAATGTTAATCCCTCACCTTACCCCCCAGCCCAACTTTTTTTTTTTTTTAATTTTGCTTATATGGGAAATCCTAAAGACTATCCCTAGTTCTAAGGTTCAGCAAGGGAGAAATTTCTCTAGAGAGCACATGATTTTCTCTCATTCAGGAATAGACATCACACAGCCTCTGGGCTTTTTGCACAAGGGCCTCAGAGTCCTTGGGTCACACCTGAACCCAGTTCTTCTGTGGCAGTGTATTTTATTGCCACTCAAGCTATTGGACCAGCTGTGTTTACATATCTTGAGCCATTCAGAGTAAGTGATCTTTGTTCTGATAACAATGAAAGGAGTTGTACTTTGCATTCATAAGCTGCATCAAAAAAATTTAAAAATCCACTCTTGGCTATAATCCAGAAATGACAATTGCAAAAATAAGATTGAATCAGTGATTTATTTTGTATATTTTTTTAAGTTGTAATATTTCTGTCTTGGTAAGACTCATACAGTACTTGAGGAATGCTGAGACTTACAAATTAAGAGAAATATTAAGCAATACTTTTAAAAGCATCTTAAAGATTTAAATAGAGCCGTCAGGTTCAAGACCAGATGGGCTGTCAGATAACAAAACTTGAGTGAACAAGAGATTATTCTTGAAAACCTACATCTTCACCTGTTGTTTATCACAGTGGAATGTTGACATATCAGTTTCTGTACTGAGGAGTCAGAATGTGGCACCCTGGACCCCATCTCCAGGAAAGGCCTTTAAATTTAGACTTCCTTGATAAAGATGAGGGTTAGGATTACGCGTACATGGGAGAATGAGGTGGATATCCATCAGACTATTAGTTAAACATCTAAGTAAAACAGATATGCAGAAATTCAAGAGGGTTACAAGAATCATAGGAATTAGCCAATATATATTTAAGACTGATTGTTCATATAACATAATTACATATGGCAAAATGAAATACAGGCGACCTCCAAATCTACCTACATTCCCAGAAAAGGTAACATAAGTAAGAAAGACGTAAGTCAAACCTGATTTCCTCATAGAAACAGTTATAATAGGGGATTATATGCCTCACCAAGAGCATGATGCCTAACATTTTCTAGAAATCACCAGAAATCATAAATAATCAACAACAAATGCTGTGTATACATAGTGTAATGCTTTCTGAAGTAGATATAAACCAAACAAGGCATTTCTTCAGGTCTTAGTGTTTGAGACAAGCTCTGTCTAGACTGGAGCCCTTGGCTCGGATGGAAATGAATTCTAGATAGCTCTCCAAAGATGTGTGGCTTCTGCCTTCAAAGGCACTAGTCTCTGACCTCACAGGATATGTAGACTGTTCATTCTTCAAACAAGGCTCCATGCCAGCCTTGTGAGGATTTGACATTAAATCAGGTAGAAGACAAGAGTCACCCCAGGAGGGTTCAAGAATAAGAAGTCTTAATTAAAGGGACATGGAAATGGAAGTGACATAGAAATGTCCATATTTCTGTACCACTTGAGGTTTTGTATTCTGTGAGATAGCTTCAGTTTGCTTGTCATGGATTCTATTTTTGTAGAAAAAACATGGGCCTACATATTTTCAAAAGAATCTTAAGCAACTAAGGAAAGTTAAAAATCCTAATATGCCCTTGGGAGAAGTAATATGTAAACATCCAAAGAAAAACTACCATCTTTATTAGGCATTTGAGTAACATGAAAATAATGTGATGAGAGTAGATGCTTGTTGGGATTTTTGAAAAGTGAGTTCTACTTTCTAATCATTGGTAGTTTATTTTTAAATCTTTTCTCCCAGTGTTGCTAGAGAAAAATTCTGAATTCTGAATTACCTCTAGAACTGATTCAATTTTATAAAGATAGAAATTTTTTTTAAACAGGTATAATTTTAAAAAACAATAATACTTGAAAACACCTTCAAAAAGCAATTGTTCAAAGTAGGGCAGGAAGCAAGACTTACTGGAGATTACAGCTCTGTTTCTGCACAGATTATGTTGGTGATGGTTTCATGGGAGTGCACTTAACTCCAACTCAGCCAGCTGTATATGTCAAACGCTCACAACTATATCTCTGAACCAACCATACATCAAGAATGTGGCTTTAAAAAAAAAAAAAACTACTGCAAAACAAGCTTTTCTATCACAAGACTATGGATGGGAAAGGGAGGACATATCCCTACCCAGATAATTCCCAGAGGGAGCAGAAATCTGTAATTGTTAGAAGTATGATAGACATGTTAAAATGAACCAAGATGGAAAACAAAGACAAAGAAAACACTATGCTTCCAGGCAAATCTCTGTACCCACAGACACTTTCATAACATCCTATCTCCTGTGTTTCCATTACCTTCAATTTCAACATATTAGGTGACAGATACCACTATCACCTCAAAGGACATCATCTTTCTTTGTGAAAGAATCATTCAAGACAAACTGGCCCATGGACTTTTGCCATCTCCAGTAATTATAATCAGTCATCATTTATTAGCTACTTAGCCAAGCGTTGTTATGTGCAGTACTTATTTTAGCCTTTTAACCACTCCCCAAATACGGCTTTTCTCACTATTTTCACTCACAGAGAAATTAAGATTTGGAGCAGTTTATTTACGCTCCCATTGACACAGAATCTGGAGAGATTTGCACTCAGGTCTAGCAGCAACTTTTGGTCAGCTGAAAGTACTTTGTGTCTTACTCCCCCAGTCAGAGGGGTGTCAGAGCAGTAGGAGGCTCAGCCACACTTAGGAAGCCTAAGTGAGTCAGAACACAGGACAGTGGCATCAGATAATAGATGTGTAGGGCTATTATAAAAAAGAAGGCCCTCCCTGGTGGCACAGCGGGTTAAAGCACTGCACTGAGAAGCTTAAGCTACTTCCTAATGAGTTCGATTCCCGCCTGCCCCGGAGGAGTCCACATGGCGTGGCAGACCTCTCCTGACCCACCCGCTGCTCTCTTCAGCAGTGTACTTTGTCGATCTGCTTGTTCTGCTCCCCACTCTGTCTCTAGTGACTCCTCTCACCCTCCGCATCTCTGGCCTGTATCCCAGTTCTATATGAATAAATAAATAAATCTTTAAAAAAAAAGGCAGTTAAAATAATCTTAATAATTACTTATTAAAAATAAACATATTGGTATTGAAAACCATAATATTGTCAGCTTATTGATTTGGGTTTTCTCTGTGTGTGCAGGCTGTCAGCACTAAGAGAAGGGACATAATTGCTTCTGTCCTTTGTATTGATGCTGTCTTTCATATTAGATGCTTCTTTTGCTTGTTGATTCTCAGACTGTAGCTGGCTCTCTTCTGATATCTCTCTAGGTCAACAAGAGAATAGGCCCTTCCTTTGATCCTTGCTATGTGAAGCCTATCCCTAATGCACTGAAGCCATTAAACAAAGTCATTGCCAGTGGGTGATTCCAGGACCTCAGAAACGTGAAGAGCCAATTGGAATCCTGAAGATTCTTAAAGCAGAGGGTTGCAGGCAGTCACACGTTTTTCCACTCTGCAAACGCAATGAAACGGTGCCGTGAGTCAGCCCAGATGTGCATCAGAAGTACCAGTTTCATCACGGTAGTATTTGTAGCACCAGATGTCCATTAAAAAAGGGTTAAAACTTCAGATCCGAAGCCTGTTTTGCCACCTCCTCACAAAGTGCCTTGGTGAGACAATCCTTTGTGATTACCTCACTATTCATCACCTCCAGCAGATACCAGCGGGCTTGATTTGCTAGGCTGGAAATCCGTTTGGGTGTCAGGTGTCAGCTAAACAGGCTTAGTTACAATAGAGCCTGATTAGTTTTCACCTTGGCCTCATAAAATGTGGCCTACGTATTAGCATAATGGATTAGGGGGAAAGAGCATTCACTACAAGAAGTGAGTAAGTGCAGTCCTGGGATTTACACATTTGATCTTTGGTGTATTTGACTCACTCCAACTTTTCAAGATTTGATGGCTCCTTTCTCCTCTAAAATAACTAGTTTCAGATTCTTGCTTTTTTTGTTTATACTGACTTTCCCAAAGTACCTCACAGAATTTACAGATTTGATCTTCATAGCCTCTCTCTAAGGCAAATTAATATACAATATATATTTAATTTTACATATGTATATATATATATATATATATATGTATATATATATTCCACTCTAAGAGAAGCTACTTCTGGATACAATTTTTCAATGACCAACTTGCCAGCTGTTATCAGAGTTCAGAATAAAACCCTAAAGAGTCAGAGTTCTCTCTCAGTTGATTTATGCAGGACCCACAGATAGTTTTCCCTGTCTAGAATAGAGTGTGGTAGCATTTCTGCTTCCCATTTCATTTCATTCATCAATATTTCCTAGATAAAAGCCACTTTATTAAGCACGATGAGAGACACCAGACAGATATTTTTAATTCTTGGTCTAGGAATACTAAATCCACTAAAAAAATTAATAAGCACAAGAATAAAAAAATGCATTGTGTATAAAATAGAATGAAATTAGAAAGAAACCTTGAAATAAGGCAAAGAAGAAAGGATATCTGAGTGTCTCCAACAGGTCTGGCACGATGCTGTGATCTTTTATGCATCCAACGATGTGATTGATAGCTGTGTTATGCCAGAAACGCCCTTATACAGCATTAGCATGTTGGAGTCTCTACTCCACTCGGAGATACCTACGCTGTGCCACAAATTGCGCTGAACGCATAGTATGTCTTAATTCGTGTAACCCTCATGCCAGCCTTAAAGATAAGAACGTTCAGTCTTCAGCTTATTTCACTTGTCCAGAGACATAGTCACAGAGCCTGGAGTCAGTTCCTGGTGGGTGTGACTCCTCGGCCTGACCTTCATGCACGCGACACTGAACTCCTGAGCACTGACGTGAGGCCAGACACGGGGATGTCAGCAGAAACCGGAGCAGACAAAGGTAACTTAAGCAAAGGACCAGAGGACACAGCAGGGGTAGGTCAGGGAATGACAATATCACACACTGGTAAGGGCCTGTGAAGACAAATGGAAGAACAGAAGCCAGTAGGGGAATTAGGCCAAATCAGGAAGCTTGTGAACCCAGAGTGAGAGAGGACACTTCTTTCATGAACAATAGTTAGCTCTCAAAGGGACTGGAGAAGGGGAGAAGTATGGCCAGAATTTTCCTCAAGAACATAGGTCTGACAGGAATAGCCCATCCAAACCAGTATTCTCCCACCTTTCTTAGATCACAATTAGCAGTAAAAGCAAAAAACAAAAAACACATGCCATTGCAACATGGTATATGCATATTTAAAACCTAGATTTTTAATTGAAAGAAAAATGGTATAGGATACTATATTATATACAAAATACTGACATAGTCTACCCTGTTTTATTCTGTTTGTTTCCTTTTTTAGTAATTGTATCATTTTTATTATCCTATAACTCTATGTGTGTTTCTCTTTTTTGATCATTTATAACTAGTACTACTAGCTTTATTGATAGTAAACTAGTAACTACTGTAGAAACCTCACTGATCAGTTGTAACCCACAGCAAGAAAATACAAGTTAGAGGAAAACTGGGACAAAGTGGAGAAGTTAATTGGTGGCTATTGCAGAGTCTAGGCTGCAAGTAGGGAAATGGGAGAGGTTATATCAAAAGACATTTCAGAAGAGAATGACTTGGCAATTCAATAGGCTCCCAGGCTGATGACCATTAACAAAGGTTGGAAATATGGGTGGAGAAACTGGCTTTGTGTGCTAATAGAGTTTGATTTTGGACACGTTGCATTTCTGGTTCCAAGAAATCAGTTGCACACTCAAAGAGTATAAAACATGCAGTGGAGAGTCAGAACTTGTAGCCCAGGACAAGCTTTGGAGCTAGATTGTCATGTGTGCAGTATTGTGTGTTGTCACCTGTCTGGAAGGGGAGTTGAAATTGAAGAGAGTAAATAATTTCCAAGTGAGAGAAGGGGAAGCCCAAGGACAGGTCCTTGTGAATATGCCAGAACCACCTAAACAGAGGAGGAAATCTCAAACAGAATAGTATATAGCTTCTTTTATTTAAATTTTCATCTTTCTTTGTTTTGTTCCTGATCCCTTACACTCCTGCTATGAGTGAAGCCATTCAATATATATATTTTTTCTTTTTCTATCTGTCTTATTTCACTAAGCATGATCCTTCCAGCTCCATCCATTTGCCACAAGACATGAGTTTACCTTTTTTGATTGCTGAGTAATATTCCGTTGTGTATATGTACCACATCTTGACTCATTCAGCTATTTTTGGACATTTGGGTTGATTCTAAATCTTCCCTATTGTAAATAGTGCAGCAATTAAAAAAGTAATTGTAATAAAGTAAAAACAAATATCAGCTAACTATAAACCAGAGACATTTTATGGGGAGGAGTGGAGAATAGGATCAAAACTGGGTGGCAAGAGCACATGGTGATGGCAAATGGGTGAAATGTGGTGGGAAGTCCATGGGGATTACAACTGAGATGAAAATTGTACAAAATAAAGGTGTAAATATACGCACACACACAAATATAATACAATAAAAAGTGAAAAAATATATAATTTCATCTTTCTAACATAACCTGTGTTTTCCCAGTACACAGTGGACTGGAAGCAAAACATTAGACAGTGATTTAAAAAAAATGTCGGCTTCTACATTTTAGCATCCACCAGTTAATTCAACTCTACTTGTACTTTTTCTTCAGACCCCAGTTCCTGTTATCGGCTGTTGTTTAACAAACTACCTTTGGGGGTCTAACAACTGTGTTATTGGTTTACCCTTTTGTGACTCAGGAATTCAAGTCAGGCTTGGCTGAGTGTTTCCTCTCTACTCTGAATGGTCAGCTGAGACAGCTCGTGTTAGAAGGAACTAGAAGGAACAAGAAACCATCATGGTTTCCAAAATGGTCTCTTCATTCACACATCTGCTACCTTGGGATCCCTTAGCACTTAGTTATCTCTGCCTGGGGTCTCCTACTCAACACCTGGGCTTCTCAGAGCATAGTGGCCTCAAGGTAGTCAAGGTAGTCAGACTTCCTGTGTGGAAGCTTAGGACAAAAAAGCATGCATTTCAAAATGCAGGAAGTAGTGGAATTTGCCAAAGACCTGGGGCCCCCAAACTGGCCTAGATCACTTTGACAATATTACATTGATCAAATAGTCACAGAGTCCACTCAGACATGAAGAGCAGGGACACTGACCTCCTGCCTAGCTAGTTCTGGAAGTTTACAAAGGGTGTCGTGGGTGCTCATAAGAGGGTAGCTAGTTATTTGTGGTCACCATCCTCTTCCTCCAGGTCATGTCCCCTGGGCTACAGGGCTCCTGCCCCTGTACTCCACATGAAGCCATGTGGGGTGCCATTACAACACTTTTAGGGTACTCTATCCCGTGACTGGGAAAGCTGTAGGCTCCGCCTTCCTGTGGAGTACTTGTATGTTGAAGTGAGTCTAAAATCCCTTTTGTTCCTATTCCTCTGGTCTGCAAATAGTGCAGCTTATTCTTTAATGTCTCATTAAGTTTATGCATGAAAGCCACTCCTCTTGGTATGACTTTCCTGCTGTTGTTATTTACAGCAGGAACCCCCAGGACTCAGCTTCTATTGGGGACCAGACCCCAGGAGCATGTCAGGGTGTCAGTGAAAGCAGCTGTCTGTGCCAGGGCTGAAGCATTGTTATTGGACCAAGTGAAAGTTCCTCAATGGCTCCTTCCTTGGGATGCATTTCATCTTGGGAGGCTAGACAGGGTCTATGATAATGGACTTGGTGGGACTGCTCTTCCTGGTAGTCTTAATGTGCTTCACTGGCTGGCTCCCATATGAATACCCCTTGGAATCAAGTAGAGACCCCAACCCCAGAGGAGGCATCTACATTAAGCTAAGTACCCCCCACCAAACACCTGAGGCCAGTCAGCCATTGTTTCTTTCTTTTTTAAATATTTATTTATTCATACAGAACTAGGGTACAGGCCAGAGATGCAGAGGGTGGGAGGAGCCACCAGAGACAGAGTGGGGAGCAGAACAGGCAGACTGTCAAAGTACACTACTGAGGGGAGGAGCGGGCGGGTCAGGAGAGGTCTGCCACGCCGTGGGGTCACCTCTGGGGCAGACGGGATCGAACTCATGCAGAAGTGGCTTAAGCTTCTTAGTGCTGTGCTTTAACCCCCTGCACCACCAGGGAGGGCCAGCCATTGTTTCTTGTATGATTCAAGTAGTTAAAGTTCTTCCTGGACTCACCTCCAGTTAAGGAGTGACTAAGAGACCCACAATTCCTGCTGAAAGCATTCACCACCTTTATCATTAGTCAGTTATTTGTTAATAGTGCCATATTCTCTCCCTCCCCAAAGGACTAGAAACCCCATAAGGACAGGGGAAAAATTCACGTGATTCACCCCAATATTCCAGCACCACCCAAGCATATCTTAGCAACACTCAATAAATATTTATTTCATTAACAAAAGAGAGAAGGATTAAATGAATGAGAAAATAAGCAAATGAATGTTATTTTTCTGTGTCCTAAATCCTTTCAGAGTAAACCCCAGATCCAGGCCCTTCTGATACAGTTCAGATCCTGAATGAGTGTATCTATCTGGTTTTTTGGTGTTTGGAAGCCTGCAATGACTATTATTTAACTTTTTTTTTTCTTGCTTTATAAGATGGCAATGTGATTTTTTTTTCATTCTGAGACCTCTTTGCTTTCTCTGATTTAATGCTCCTTAAGCTAAATTAGGAAGATAATTATGGTATTACCCTTTTTACAGCAGTTATAAGCTCCTATAGCCAGTATCTACCAGATTCTATACAATTTATGTGTACGACTTATTTTTGCTGTATTGTCTAAATATGTTAGACTAATTCAATGTCATATTCTTAAACTCTGTGCTAAAGTGATGTCATAATATAGTCACACCCACAGAAAGACATTCAGTCAGTGACCAGTCAGAGACAGCCTCTATATAGCCTAGGTGTGTAGTAGGTTTTGCTATCAAAGTTCTGTTAAGTACACTCAGCTTTTGCACAATAATGAAATCACCTTATGATGCATCATTTCTTAGAACATATCCCTAAAGTTAAACAAGGCATAACTAATATTTATTGAGAGCTTGCTAAGCTCCAGACACAGGTATAAACTCTTTATAAACATTAGCTCAACCCCCATACCAAATTAAAGAAACTAATATAACATACCATCTTTAGTAAGATTCATGTTCAAGGTCACATAACTACTAAATGGCAGAGCCAGGATTTGAACTAGGATCCAATTCCAAATTTAAATTATTGATAATCATATTATGACTACAGTTTATATTTCAAACTCAGATGAATCTGCAATATTCATGAAACTAAGCTTTCTAAACAGCCATGATTCTGGTGTTATATACTTAGCTCCACATTTACACCAACTATTTAAGCCAGGACACTTCCTGAAGCTGGCCTTCTAAGCACTGAGACAAACTGTCCACTGAGGGCTGAGCCAAGACACTAACCTCAGTGCAAGACAGAGCTCAGAACTCAGAACCAGAAGTGCCTCTCCCCTCCGCTGACCTGGTACTGGGCTCCGATTCTTCATACAAAGAATGAAATGGGGCCGCCCTGCAAGCACAGTGTTAAAGTCTCAGCACTAGCAAGCTATCGCCAGCACTGTAGTATGAGTCTGATAGCCAGGGAGGTGACCTATGTATGGCACAGCAGACCTCTTCTGTCTCACCTGCTGCTCCCCTTAGCAGTGTATTTCAGTAGATCCACTTGTTCTGTTTCCCACTCTGTCTCTGGTGAATCCTCTCATCCTCCCAAAGGCGCTCCCCTGATGTGCTGCTCCTCTAGCCTACACCCCATTCTTGTATGCATAAATAAATAAAAATAAATCTTTTTTAAAAATGTAATGAAGAAACTCTGCCTTAGGATTCTCATGAGTATTAGATGCAATAATATGTAAAAAATAACTAACTCAATACCTGATGTATAATGTAAACTGGTATTGATTCGACTGCTCTTACCATTGACATAAAAGGTTTCTGAATGCATGACATATCCATCCTCTATATCACCAGAGGAGAAGGCCCCTCAGTTCTGCAGGTCTTACCAAATTCGGTGATGCCACCTTCACTGAGCTCATGGCTGCTCGGTGTATTGTTGCAATCTACCTGTATCTTCTCATGGCTTACCTAGTTTTTGATGCAGTAAAAATGATCAGATTTGTAATATTTATGATCAGATAAACATTTTCGTCTCTTGTCTATTCGCGACATTTAAGCAATAATATAAGCAGAAATCTGGCAGTAGGAAGGAAAAAAGAACAACTTAAATTAATCCTGGCTATATCCTTTGAATAATTAACACCTACTAATCAGTGATAACTATGTCCTCAAAGACATCCAATGCATGGTATACCAATTTGCATGTCTCCATAGTTGATCTGATAACTTGATCAGATTTTTCTAAATCTGTAGTAGTCTGTATTTACAGGTATCCTTTTTTATTCCTACAGACTAATCCCATGTTAATTCTTAAATTGCTTCTATGTAAATATACCCTAGTGTCAAGAGACCAGAATAATCTGAACGACTGATTCACAAATAAACTCTTAAACTGGCTCTTTTCCAATGTACTGTGTGGCCTCTGAGAAGTCCGTTAAGCTTATTGGTTTTTTTCTTTGTCTTCAAAATGTAGTTTATGATCCTCCATGAAAATTTGTGCAGATTAAGTGACTTTCAGTAATTGTTGCAAATCCTTTTAAAATGCTCTTTAGTAGGCTGTGCCACTTGATTGGGTCAGCTTTAAATGAACCAGCTCTGCAAAGAGAGTGGCAAGCCTTTTCCTGGTCTGCCTCCTTTGAGAGAGAGGCGCAGAGTTGCTACCCCCCTCAAGGAAGTTGTCTGAAGTGAACGCCTTCGTGAAGGACGTATCTGGCACAGAGCAGGACACTAATGTGAAGAGCGCTCGAGAGAACAAAAAAGGACAGGGAGAGTAGTAAAGTCACACCCCACAGGATGGCTGTGCCAACCCAAGAAGAGAAGAATGCTTCAAGGCTTCTGCCTGGGTGCACAAACTGAATAGCTCAGCGACAGTATAACCTTTCAGGAGATAATGGTGAGGGCCAGCGCTGAGCTCCACAAAGGCCCAAGATGAAAGAGAAGAGGAACATCTTTGTGGCTATAATTAAGAGATGCCTTTCAGCCTGGTCTAGACATCTAGTTGGTTTTCAAGGAACAGACTACATTCTCTAAGACTCTGCCAAGCAACTTGGGCAAGCATGAAAGCAAATGTGTCAGAAACCACTCCATACCCTTTCTCTTTCCTTTCTTCCCTCTTTCCCTTCCTTCCTCTGTCCTTCCTTTCTCTTCTCCTGGGATTGTCCTTCATCCCTCCCTCTTTGCTTCTCTCTTTGGGAAGAAACCAGCATGCTCCTGGAGAAGACATAGGCTTCCACGCTGTCAGTAGATATAAAACTGAGTGAGAAGTTAGACACATGGCGAAAACATTTCTAAAATGATTTGAGATAGCTGCTATCAGATCTGACTAAGCCATTCCCTTTAGAACAGAACAATCTTGGGTGTTTGGACAAATTCTGGTTGTGCCAGTGAGGAGCTGGGTGAAAATCAGGGAACAGTGCTTAGTTCTGTGTTTAATTTTTCATTCCCAGAGTTTGAGAGGCCTTGGAGGTAGGAACCAAGCTTTCCTTGCCTACATAAAACAATGTAAGGCCAAAAATTATAGAATCTCTTCTCCAGATAATATCATGTACGGGATTTTTTTTTTCCTAGCTGCATAAATCAACATGATAATAATGTCACAGTAATTATTTAGTCATGCCTGGTAAAATATGATTTGGGTTGACTTTGCCATGGCCAGTGACGATAAAGGACAAAGCGGGGCAGAAGCTGTGTCACAGGGGAGGTAGCCCTCGTTGGAATCACAGTGTCCACAACACATCCCCTGGCAAAACTGGGGAGCACAGTCCTCCTTAAACTGTCAGCGAGCTGCCTGGTTCTTTCTTCACCTACCACAGAGACAGTATGCACCGAAATTGTACTCCAAATAGTTGATTAAGATGATGTGAGGGTGAAATGCCCAGGGACTTCACAGTTTACTTTTGTAACTGCGTTAGTCATTATCATCTGGAATGAGAGCTATATGCTGTCAGGAGAGACGACCTTGTTCTGCCTGTGTTAAGGGAGTTGTTCTGGGACCCTGCCAGGCCCCTTTGGGGATGTGGTTTTCTCTGTACGACATACCTGGGGTCATCTGGGAAGAAACAGCCTTGGGAGAACATGAGGGGTACCAGGGCCCCTCACAGCCAAGGAATCGTGTCAGCTTTACAAAGCATAGAGAGCCTTCCTGGTGAAGAATGTGAAGAAGCAGGGAGTCCAAAGACAAAAATCAGCATTTCCTTATCAGCAAAGCAAAATGTCCATCTTACGACTTTGAAATGGAGGTGCTGTTTGCAGGGAGGGCAGTCTCCTGTTTTTCTGATAAGGAAATTAGGTACACACTTAAGAATTCTTCCCCAGGGGCCCTCCCTGGTGGCACAATGGGTTAGGATGCAGCACTGCAGGCTGGAGGCAACCACCTCAGTGCCAATTCAATCCTGGGTTCCAGAGGTGACCCACATGGCGCAGCAGACCTCTCCTGACCCGCCTGCTGCTCCCCTCGCAGTGTACTTCGTAGACCTGCCTGTCTGCTCCCCATTCTGTCTCTCGTGAAGCCTTTTACCAACCCTGAACCTCTGGCTTATACCCCAGTTTTGTATGCATAAATAAATAAATCTTAAAAAAAAAATCCACACAAAATAGTCTGAGAGTAGGAGGGATGGCATGCCCACCCAGAAGAGCATACTCAGAATTAAAAGAAAATATTTCTGAAGAAAACATTTCTGAAGAAATGTGTAAGCCAGACCTGCTGGGGCAGGTCTCCTCTCAAAGTTTCTTTGCAGGATTTAAAAGAAAATCCCTGCAGGAACTCCACTCAGGGACGGGCAGGTCACTGATGAAATGCCAAGCCCCAATGCTCTCTCGGAGCAGAAGCCTGGGATTTAGTTGCTACCATAGGGACCTTGCTTGAGGTCCCTGGGCTTGAGGTCAATAAGGACCATGCCCATGCATCTCTGGGTTTTTGCTCAAAACTTCTCTT
The DNA here is from genome assembly GCF_000260355.1 of Condylura cristata. Lineage (NCBI taxonomy): Eukaryota > Metazoa > Chordata > Mammalia > Eulipotyphla > Talpidae > Condylura > Condylura cristata. The sequence goes on from NW_004567114.1 coordinate 46,667,264, forward strand.
GAGCCTCCTTTGACCAGATAATGCACCTCCAGATGGAAATCTCTGGAAAACTCATTGTTCTCCATGTAACTCGAACTTGGTTGTGAACCTGGATGCTTCTTCTCTCATCAGAACCACTTGAAACTAGCAAGACTGAAAAATGTGTTCCTTTGTGTTTCTCAGTTCTCACAAATCTAATTCTCATGAATAGAGCTTCTGGCTCTTTGGTGTCTTTGGAGTCTTTAGTACAATTCTGTACTAAAAATGCAGATGGGAGTAGTTGCTGGTTCCTCCCATTGAGATAATTAAACCCAAGTTGATGAACTTCCTGGTACAAACCTAGAACTTCCTTTCCTTTCAACCTAGCTAACCCAGTAGAACGGAAAACTGGTCTTTCTGCTTGAGCAGTTTTACCTTCATCACAAAAATCCCTCCCAGTACCTCCATGCATGCCCAGAGACCTGACATCACTGGCTGCATTGGAGACTTCTTAAACATAAGCACCAGAAATACTGCACCCCTCCCCTGGGTCGTGCCCTGTGCCTGGAGCAAGACTGCTGTGGCCAATTGTGCAGGCTCATCTTGACCAGACCTGCCTGCCTGGGAGCGTGGCTTTACACACACAATGCTCCCTGCTCCCATGATGGGCCACTTGAAGCCCTAAACAATAATATGAAAAGTCATACAGGTAATCCTATGGAGAAGCAAATTCATTTGGTAGCAAAAACACTGCAAGAGAGGAATTGGGCAGTCGGTGGCCCTTAGTCACCAGCCTGACCTTCCCTTTATGCTTACACAGGGGGGTAAGGTCTGAGTCACCCAGATAAGAGTCCATAGGTTGCCATGTGTGCTCTCCTCCCCCCTCCCCCCCCGCACACCCCCTCCTGAGAAAACCTGCAATCTTCATTGTACATTGACATTTTTGCTACCTAGTGGAAAGGGCAAAGCTTCCCATGAAAGTATCTAGCCCCACCACCTGGCAGGCGAATCCATCCCTGAGGAGAAGGGGCTGCCATCCACTGGGCAAAGTAAAAAATGCTTATTCCAGTCATTGCACCACTGATGTGACTCTCAGATCAGCAAGCTGTTTTGAAGTATAAGGACATGCAAGGCATTCTGCTATTAGTCACAAAGGATAGTTTCTAGCAAGTGCTAGTGGTGATTTTGACATCAAGAGGTATGTAGAATTAATATCAGTACTTTTCCAGGGATCAGGCAATCAGAATTTGACCATAGCAAAATCTAAAAACCATCTGCATGTTCATAAAGATTAAGAGCAGCTAAAATAAAATGGTGGTAACTTCACAGTCTAGAATACTAAACTGCTACAAAAAGGAGTGAGGTGTATATTTTAGGAGCTAATATGAAAGATATCAAGTTATATTAAGTACAAAAAGCAAGTTATATGCTATGGCTTATACCATGACTCTGCTTATGATATTTTTAATTTTTTTCTATATTTTTGTATAGATATATATTTAAATACTCATTTAAAATATAATCCACAATTTCAACAAGATTTTAGAATTTTGGAATGTTACGTCAATTTGATGTTGTCACTACATCAAGCATGTAATCTCTTGACCTTAAAAGATTTTTTTTGAAGTTTTTTTTTTATTTTGTGTGGCTTTGAGTTCCTTTTTATAATGGTTCTAATAATTAATTTTATTGTATTTTATAAAAAATATTAGTCCATGAAGAGTGAAAATAAGAAAAATTATCTTTTACTATAGAACATTTCAGCACTGTTATAGATTAGCCATGAACAAAAAGTCCTATTCTTATTTTTAGTTCACATTTTTGTTTGTTTGTTTGTTTTCATGTATTAAGTACCTTGGATGACCAGTTACTTTTATGCTTAAACATTTAGAAATGCTTGAACTTAGTTCTAAGGGATTATTCAGGTTAATGGCTTTACCTAGCACAGCCTTCTTTGGCTCATTTCACTGAAAGACTCCATCAGAGCATCTTTTGAGCTTTCTTTGCTGAGAAATTGTCTAAGCTTCAAACCGACCTATTTTGGAGTTACGATGGCCAAATGTGCCTGGGAAGCTGGGCATGCAGTGGCCAATCAAGAAAGACTGCCCATGTTTTGCAAAATACAAAATATAGTTCTGCCCAGTCTTGGACACAGCTGCAATGAGACCTCCTCTCACAGATGAGAGCGCTAGGCTTAGGATTCATTAAAATCTCCTCATCGGATCACAGATCCGAGTCCTCTGGGGAGCCTTGTGAACCACGTAATGTTTCTCTCTTTGCATCTTCAATTATGTATCTTTGATTTAGCTGACAGATGTGAGGCAGTGTGCATAGCCAGACAATCCCCTACTGGCCACACGTGTGCGGAGAGAGGCGGCAGATCACTGTCTTCCAGCTCCATCTGGCACCAGCTTCCAATCACTCAGAACCTTTCTTCTCCAGCCACCTTCCCGAAGCCCCTGCCCTTCCCCTCCTCCACCCAGGTGCTGGCGTGGCTTGGATGGACACACCCACTTCTTACTCAAACCCCTCTTCTCTTTGGAGGGACTCCCAAGGCAAACAGGAGTGTATGCCAGTCTGAAAGACCACCCTCTTATTATGGGGTGGCACCACCCCAGCATTCCATCAAGCTTTTCTCTTTAGAAATCAGTTCTGGCTCCTTTCCAAGTTGTGGCTGCCAGGGCCCTGTAGAGAAACAGCTGGCTGGACAGTGGGGAACACTTGGCTGGGCCCTCAGGAAATCCACTTTACATCCTGAGTACCAGACTCTCATTTGCAGCCCTGGCAGAGGTGCTAGGCCTCAACACAGAATACACTCAGCCTCTGGGGCAAGAAAAGCAACTCGGAGGCTGCCCCCAGGTACAGGAACTGGTAGTAATGTGGCATCGATGCTCAGTCCCTGGGGAGTGTGAGGCACATGGACCTTGGTAACCAGCACCACAGGTGCTGACAGTGCTGAAGGGGGAAATTTGGAATGGGCAGTGTCTCTGTCTATGCACTTATGCAGTGTGGGGTGAGCTCTATGTGCAAAACATAGAAACTGAATTGTTCACAGGTACCTCACTGTTGCTTTCATGGGCAGGGAAACTCCACCCTTCTGGATGAAAATGGTTCAGTGTCAGAAATTTCTAACAAGCGATCAGCTAGTAGATTTGTCTCTTTTCATTGATTTTTACTATAAATGGAGGTGTGGTTGGATCACAATTTTTCAAGGCTCAAGACTAAATATAAATCTCTATTTTTCCTCTTTTCCTCTTTACCTTAGAATTGTACATAGGAGTTTATAATATTTTCTTTTTTAAAAAAGATTTATTTATTTATGTATACAGAACTGGGGCACAGGCTAGAGGTACTGGAGCAGTGAGAGGACTCACCAGAGTCAGAGTGGGGAGCAGGCAGTAGCATGAAAGTAGGAAAGAAAGATGGTACCTGAAAAAGAAGAAAAGGGATAAAGTTTAATATAGGAACTTTAATAGCAAAGGTGTTACTAATTATTAAACATGATCTTTGTATTCCTTCCTACAGAATTCAACAAAATTTTCATAGAAAACTTACCACTAATAACAGTGTGTGGCAAAGGAAGAATAATTACATGTCTTTCAGCTGAGGAAGGGGTGAGGAAATGGAATCAAATAAGAATACAC
>NW_004567114.1:46671264-46692199 GCF_000260355.1 Condylura cristata
AGCACTGAGAAGCTGGCTGCAGCAGCTTCAGTGCAAGTTCAATCCTCCACCAGTGAGGTAACCCACATGGCGCGGCAGACCGCTCCTGTCTCGCCTACTGCTCTCCTCAACAATGTACTTCGTCAATCTGCCTTTTCTGCTCCCCACTCTGTCTCTGGCGAATCCTCACACCCCCCACACCTCTAATCTGTCCCCCAGTTCTGTATGCATAAATAAATAAATCTTTAAGAGAGAGGAAGGAAGGAAGAAAAGGAAAGGGAGGGGAGGGGAGGGCAGGGCAGGGCAGGGCATGTCAGGGCTCTTTCTTCAGCATCAGACTGACAGTGAAAGGATGTGGGACCTGGCTTCTAGGGATGCAGAAAAAAATCAAGCTTCAGAAGAGGGGCTGAGGACACTGAAGACCCCTTCTAGTCCAGAATGTTATTCTATAATTCTATATTTAATACTGACTTTTCTATTTTAGATCTTGAGCACCCTTATAGTGTGTAACTTCTATGTGTTAAATTCTCTGAAGGGAGAAGAGTGAATCTAAAGAGCATGAACTATTTTTAAAGTTTTTTTTAAGATTGAGAGTCTACTTTGGACTTCATCCCCTTACATGAAGAGCAAAGCAAAAGCTTATACATTGTTGCTTTAATTTCTCCTAAGATGTGTGATTGTTTCCCCTCAAGCTCTCTATTTCAATTTTCTCTCTGCTTTCTATAGATGGTACCTCTTCTAGATATAAGTCCTAAGCTCAGCAAGCATCTCTCGATGAAGGTTTCTTTCTTAGAGACCTGGTCAAAATTAATAGATTCCTTCTATTCCTCCATGGTAACCAGTTACTTGCCTGTTTTATTTTCCTGGTACCTCTTCACTCTCTGATGTAATCTTTTATTTATTGTGACAAAACATGCATACATCAGATTGCCATTTTAGCCATGTTTCAGTGAGCAGTTTGGCAGCATTAAATACAGTGACTTTGCTGTGCAGGTCTCCTTTCATCTTGCTACACCGAAACTCTGTAGCCATTGAACAATAAATTCCTGTCCCCTTATTCGTCCAGCTCCTCTTAAAGCCTGGCAACCATGCTTTCTGTCTCTATGGATTTAACTACTCCAGATCTCATAACTAACTGCTCTGTCTCTAAACCAGAGACATGACTGGCCCACCTCTAGGCACCAAGGTACTTGGTTATTTGTTGAGTGAATAAATAGTGATATTACAGGAGAGAAAAATTCAAATTCCAAAGATTGAATCCAAACGAATCATCAGGTGCTCAGCCTTTTGCCCAAGATCAGAAGCAAATACAACTTTTCTAGTACTCAGTGTTCCCTAATAAATGGTAGAAAAATAGCTTCCTGCCTTTTGGGTGAATTACATGGATTAGTAGAATGTTGTGACTGACACGCTCTGGTCAATCATCTTGATAATGAACTGAGTTGTATGGCATGTTTTCTATTCCAGTGACCAAATTACATGTGCTATTGGGAATTAATACCAGACTTAGAGTAAAAGCTTAAGAAATACTTGCTGATAATAGGTGACTGCTTCTGAAACAGTGCTTAAGTGGTAATAAATATATAAACTGTATGTGAGAGACATGAAACTCCATGGAACAAAAGAATCCTTGACAGTTAGTAGTTTTGGTGAGAAGTATAAATAACAAGAAGTATAAATAAAAGACTATACAGATCTTTTTTGGTCAAATATATAATCAATTTAGATACAGAATCTGAAGCCACAGTATTGCATCTCTAAAAGTCCATCACATGCCAAGCTCCAGAGAAGCCTGGCTTCTTTGCTAGTTTCCTCCATACAGCACAAGGAAAGTACCTTTCTATGTTCTTCAGCTCAGCTTAGGTGTGGTCCTGCTTGTTTTACAGCAGGAGCAACTTCCTGTTGTACCTGTTCTGCGAAGAACATGACTGTTAGTGAAATAAAAGAAAAATGCTCTCATTTAAATTTTGCTCTAGTGTTTAAACAGTGGAAACATGCTTCATGCCAACCCAGATTACTGCTAGTCTTGATAGACAGGGGCAGAATGAAATATTAATCTCATTTGAAAAGATGTGGGCAAGATAATAATCTATTTGGGGCTTGTCTCAGTGTTGTTATTAAGTAAACCAAAGAGGAAACCAAGAAGTAACCCTTAAAGGAACAAAATCACTCCAGCCAGCAGAGAGCAGGGGCTGGGGAAGGAAGCCTGGTACCCCAGTCAGCAGTGACTCTTGGTAAGAATGAAGTTTCCTGGTGTGGGAGATCAGAGATGGCCATCTCAGCAGCACGGAGCACACCTGCAATTAACAGTCCTTCACTCAAAAAGGAAATACACTCTACACTAGCAAGTGCAGGGAATTGAAGATGAGTTTGTATAGTTCCCGGCAGGATGACTTGTCACTGGTAGGTATTGAGTCCTCAGTCCTGATTGCTGACAGAGAGGCTTTCTGGGTAAGAGTGGCCCTAGCTTATTAATTAGGGAGGCAGATTGAGTCAGCAAAAATGGCATTTGCTCTGATAACTGGTAGCAGGTAGGGGGATAATAACTCACATGAAGTCTAGGCTTCCCTAGTTGCCATTTTTTGGTCTACTCTTGTCCACCAGATCAAGTTCCAAGAACTTTACTAATCAATAGCAATTGCAGTGGTCTAGGTGAGCAAGAAACCAGGAGATATGTCATGTAATGGGAAAGTGAAAGAGATTGAGTTTGAAGTGGGTTAAAATATCAACTGCACTTTTATATGTTCAGCATAATCAGGCTGGGTCAGTGGGAATACAATGTGTTGGATGGAGATAAGTTCTATAAAGAAAAATAAAGCAGGTAGAAAATTCAGATGAGGGTAATTTTGAATAGAAAAGAGGTGAGTGAGGTCAAGCCTCTCTGAGAAGGAAATATCAGTACGAAGTTTAAGGAGGTAAATAAGATCCATGCTGATGTGTGAAGGAGAGTGTGGCTGACAGGATGTCCTAAATTTAAAGACCCTGGGGGGTGAATGTAACTGTTCTAAGGAATAAGATGAAGGTGACTGGGACTGGAGGGGAGTGAATCAAGGAAACTATAGTTGGACATGAGGTAGAAGGTGTAACGTGTTATGTTAGGAGGAGACTTCCTGGAGCCTTTAAAGGAACCTTGGTTTTGCTCTGAGAGAGCTAGAAAGACATTGGATGTTGGGAACAGAGAAGTGTCATGATCTACTGTTTCTTTTAATCAGCTAATTCTATCACTGCTTTGAGAATGGACTGTTCTGGAAACCACTTAAGAAGGTACCACCATGGCTCAAGGGAGAGATGATCTAGGTTCAGATCAGGGCAATAGACTTGAATGAAAGGAAGAAAGGATGAAAGCATGTCTTCAAAGTTTCTGGCCTGAGGACTGGGAAGATGGAGTTGCCATTAACCGATCTTGAGAATATTGTGGGTGGAACAAGTTTGTGGAGGCAGACTCAGGATTTCATTTTGAATGTGCTAATCATAACACACTAGTTAGATGTCCAAGTGAAGATGTCAAATGCTGATGGTGTAAGGATGCCTGGCAGCTATCAGCAGATGGGTGATAATCAAAGTCACCAGACTGGAATAAAGCACCAGATCAACAAAATCCAAAAACTAAACCCTATGGTCTTCTGAAAAGTTCTTCAAAAGCTCTGAATTCTACTTATTGTATCCAACTTATAGTTTCTAAGACATTGACTGAAGGGGTTAGGTAGAAAATCATTACCTTTAATTATTCATTGACAATAATGTGATGTGACAGAAACAATTTCTCGAAGTGATCTGGAAGACTACTCATGACCAGAAGCCCAAAAAATTACTTATAGAGCTTGACTCATAAATCCAGAAAACTCCATGACTATCCCACATAACTTACCTTTTTAATCTGCTCAACTCAGGGGACACTGGATGACAAAAAGAGTTATAAATACTGGCTTGGCTGTTCCTCCATTCAAAAGCCAGCATTTTAGTTCTCCCCAGAAACCAAACAGAGCCTTGGGTCCAGCACTCCAGGCACAGTCAAGGAAGGAGAACCAAAACTACGAGGTTCAATGATGTTTACTGTGAATCAACTCTGATTCTTCCTGAAACCATGGGGATCAAACACAACAATCAAGAATGGAGGTATACTGCAACTCCACCACATACCATCTATTTGGCTAGTAGGAAAGTTATTTAAATTCTATGAATTTCTACATCCTTGTCTGTGAGATGGAAAGACTAGAATCTCTTTCATTTAAAGTTTAAACGGGGTAATAGTTGTAAAGCATTAGGTACAATCGCTATTTTTGTCTCTAAGTTTTCTCCCAATAGTTTCAATTCCAGTAGAAGTCTAAGCTGTGATAGTAGTATTCCTTTGGAGCCTAGTTTAATGAACTGGAACTCTGATGTATCAGACTGTAAGTTGTAACTTATGAAAGTTCCAAGGCCTTTTGTTCTTTGGTGGGGTGAAGACAAATATTCAGTTGCATTTAACTCTAATACCACTGGGGGACCGTCAAGAAATGAATTTTGGAAACTACAGATAGTAACTGGCAGCCATAAAGAGTTAATACCTTTCCAAATGTGACTTATGCTTGGGAGTAGCCTGCTCAGTGCAGCTAATTGCACAACATCTTTGGCCTCAAACGTGCATGAATTAGTTGTAGCAGAATTCTAAACAGGGTGTAAATTCCTAAGCCAGCGGGTCACACATTGGGTAAAGTTCCGTTTATGAAGGACATCGCTGAATTTTACGAATTTCTGCTCTAGCTGTGGTCACATATAGCCCTGCCCCTACGCCAAGCTATTAAGCCTGACTACTTACAATAATGTACTGATTTTTCATAAGCACTTGTAGAGTGGGCTGACATTTTTTAAAAAATCTCTATTCTGGGCCCTCCCTGGTAGCGCAGTGGGTTAAAGCACAGTACTAAGAAGCTAAAAACACTTCAGCATGAGTTCGATTCCCACCCTGGAGGTGATCCACCCTGGAGGTGATCCACTTAATTCAAGTAAGAAATGTATGAACTTACGAATATATGTCTGTATATGTGTACACATATATGAATGTGAATCCACTCACACAGACATGCCCCGTTATCCACATTCTCATGACCCACCTGCTGCTCCCTTCAGCAGTGTACTTCATCAGTCAGCCAGTTCTGCTCCCCACCCTGTATCTGGTGAAACCTCTCACTGCCCCTGCACCTCTGATCTGTACCCCAGTTCTGTATGCATAAATAAATAAATCTTTTTTAAAAAATCTCTATTCTGCAGTAATGCAATATTTTGCATGAATCAATGTGCTCACCTTTTGTGCCAATTTTTTTTATACTGGGTAAATAGCTAACACATGGCTCAGCTGAAATTCTAGCTGAAACAGTGTGGCTACAGGTCCCACCCCCCTGACCACTACCTCACTTCGGCTTTACTGACAGGTAGCAATGAAATAATGCTAAATGCTGGAGGGTGGTGATAAAGAACAGGAGTGGCCATTGTTTAGCAATTTATAACCTGGATTAAACATGGTAACCCTGTGAAAAACAAATACTCTGTTCAGGTAAAAGTACACAAAAATCATGAGAATGTGGATAACGGGGCATGTCTGTGTGTGTGGATCTATATTCATATATGTGTACACATATACAGATGTATATGCATAAGTACATACATTTCTTACTTGAATTAAGTATATTCAATATGATGTTCACCGACTGTCACTATGTATAAAGCATATAATGTAATAGGAAAGGCAACATCAATTAACACAGGCAGATATACTATCAAGATTCAGTCTACCATCTCAGAAACAGCTGCTTCTAGAAATTTAAGTTCATAGATGATTTGAGGCAAATGGTACTGTTCTATTCACACTTGACCCCAGCAAATGGTGGTTAGTCTACTGTTTGCAACAAAGTTTACTGAAAGATTGAAAATAAAAGCGACTTCACAAATATAAGGGACAGAAGCTAGAAAACAATGGAGGGAGGAAAAAAAGGAAACTGTTGAAAGAATGGTGGGGGGCCAGGATGAAACAAGCAATTTCCTTGGTGGGAGTGTTCAGCAAAGAACTGGCTGGGAATAGACTGGGAAAGGTCATTTTGACTCCATGAAAAGTCCTTTTTCTTGATTTTAGTCCCAGTTCAAGAAATAATAAAGTTATTTGGGGTTTTGTTGTTGTTGTTTAGTTGTGGTCCATTTCTTCATAGTTGTTGGTCACATGACATTTCCTAGTGGAAATGTATTTATCATCAGAAGCAAGGTAGTCTGCTGTCACTGAAAAGAAATACATGATGAACTCTACGTAAGTCTCGTCACTTATAGATTAATGGCATATTAACACCCCATTTTATCCATATTATTTGCCATCGTAGTTGCTTCTCAAATATCTCTCTTGTGTTTTCTCTCCTCAGCATTTTCCATCAGGGTTCTGGTTCTCATATCATGCTAATGCCTTCCTTGGGCTGAGCCGTGCAACATGTTTAGTGCATTGAGCATCCTGCCAACTTTCCAGGGAATGGAGCCATGGACCTACCTCCTAAATGATACTGACAGCTAAACTAATTTTCTTGTATCTTAGAAAATCAGAGTGGTAGTTTATTTTAGACATATCAACAAAGTTTGTCGTAGTAAAATCATACTGAAAGTTCAGTTAGAAATGTGGGTTCGGGAAAACTTTAAAGAATTCCTCCATAGAGCATATAATGAAAGTGGTATGGTTTGGGGTAACAAATGCATCCAAGGACCATATGCAGAAACTTAAATCAATTAATTCTCTGTAATGAAAAATAATGTATTTTTGTGCCCAAAGACCTGATAGGAGTTGAAGCACAGAAACCTTTTGTTAGTTTTATGCTAGAATATTAGCTAAAAGTTTCACTATGTTGCACTTTCTGAGGATTATTTGCTGCTTTCAAAAGAAGAATCTGTGACACTCCTTTGAGCTATTTGTTTGTTTGTTTGATTTCCTTGGGAGAAAACCTAGCTTTTCCTCTCTTTTGCCTAAATGAAAGTGGCCTAGGAAATGAGTGACAAATGAAAAAACAAGATGGCCCCAGGATGCAAACAATTTTGTGAACTTCAGATTCTACATCATTCAAACAACCGAGCCATGAAACCCCACTCTTAGATTTGGATTCTGTGACCTGCTGAGAACTGTGGAGTGTAAAGAATGTCGGAATAATGCCCTAAAGGTATAGTGTCAGGGCCAGAATTCTGCCCTGGGATCCTCGGCCCATCAATCTGGAGCAATGGAAGCCAAGTACTCCTAACCCAGGGCTGAGTGAGCCCTCATTGTTTTAATTACAGCACTCCAGCATGTGGGTAAGAAACTTGGATTTGACAACAGCAGAAGAAAGGGGATATTGTATGCCTTCAATCAGCTTTGTATTAGGAGATCCTTAAAGGGAAAATTATGTGAAAGAAAGGAGGAAGAAAACAACAAACTAGCAAGATCCCTATTTCAATATAATTTGGAGAAAATGACTGATTTGGGTTGGTCCTGTTGCCAGAACAGATGACTCAAGGCTTCCAAACAAGAAATGGAAATCAGGAGGATGCCTGAAGCCTGAAAGAACAAATTGTGAAGATATGATTGACTGTGAGCCTTCAGAATCAACTGTACCAAAGATGAGCTTGGATCACTGCCCAGAACAGAACTGAATGGTGATGTTCATTTAGGTCCTGACTGTTGAAACAAAATAAAATGTAGTAATTGTGCTTGCTTAGGTACACAGACGTGTTAATGCTTTCCAATTTCCCCAACTGGGGATCTGGTGTCACTTTCCCTGTCGCTCCTATTTCATGCTTCACCGGTGAGTATTATTACTGCCCTGAATGCTTACTGAATGCCAGGTTTTTGGCAAAGAAGTGGGATCCAGGTGAAAGCATCCTTCTCCTGCAGCATATGTGTGTGCTGCAGGTGGCTTTGAAATGGCATCTCATCTTGGAAATCATTTATATAATTGGCCTTTTCAGCTCAGATAATGTGAGTCTTGGCCCTGGGGTCCTCTAAGGTGATGGCTGGACCTAGGGTGTGAATCTCAGCAGTCTGGGCCCCCAAGTACTTCATCGCCAACAACCAGAGAAAGCCTCTGCTTCCAAAGCCAGCAGGTTTGTACATTGACCTTTTCCTCTCTTGCTTTGGGAAGATATTTTGGTCACAGTTTCCTGGTCTTGATTTTCCCAGTTACTAGGTGAGTTTCATGATAACCTTTCTGACAGACAACAGAGTTTGATTCCCTCTAAAGGTCAGTGGTGAAGCAGCTACACTGTTTACACACTATTTGCTTTCTCCTTGTTGGTTGCAAAAAAGAAAAGATTTCAATGTTCTCACTCCTAACATCACAACCCAGCCTACTACTACCTTAGTAACTTCAGACATTTCCCAGCCTGCCTATAGGAGCAGTCCAGCAATATGGCTAAATTTCTAAGCAAACACGTTTGCATACTAACTCATAAAAATGACAAAAAAGTAATGTAGGGGTGACTCAGAGAGGAAAAGGTAGGAACAGACAGAACATGATTTCTCTACTTTTTTTTTTAGTCAAGCTCTTATCTGTCCATCCATCATTTACTTATCTTCAGATTTCTGTAGTTGACTTAAAACAAGTAAGTATTTTTTAAAGCCATCCAAATGTCAAGTGGGCTAAAGCTTGTATCAGGTTAAAAGATGTTTAATTAAGTCTCTTTGAATGACTCAAATTTGGACCTTAAACAGAGTAACCTAAAATTGGACCCTGGTAATGAGACAGCAGGAAGACTTCTTCTAAGGTTTGACTTGCTGCAAATGAACCACCAAGGCAGGACACAAGCTGGAACACACAGGAAATTCCACATTTCCTTGCTCCATACAATCAGCATCTTTTCATGGACTGGTCTGTGACCTTGGAGTCACCTAATATGCTAAATAGCTTCACACTTTAACAATGTGGGTGGGGGGAAATGAGGGGTAAAATTATTTTGTAGGGTTTGGCACACATCTGTATTTCAAATAAGCTATGTGTGAGCTGTGTCTTCGAGAAGAACACGTGCAATGTAGTTTTGATCTTCATTTTATAGATGTACATAAGTAATACAAGGCCTGTTTTGATTATACAATTAGAAACAAATGTGGCCCAATATTGCAGTGCTCTGTGTCTACTTATGTTTGTGAACAATAACTCATTAGTATATGGACCGTTCTCATCTAATGGCCTTGGAGAGCTGGTACCTCATCCTCATATTTATTTATGAGCTTCTTCATGTTCCAGCTGTGGTTTGGGGTTCAGATAATCATACAAAGGAGGTGGGGTTTTCACATGTGATAGGCTCCTGAGGAAACTACCAAAGACTATATTTTTAAAGATTTATTTATGTATGCATATGAGAGCTGGGGTGTAGGCGAGAGGTATGGGATGGGGGTGGTTAAGGTGATTACCAGAGACAGAGTGGGGAAGCAGAACAGGCACATTGACTGAAATACACTCCTGAGGGGAACAGCAGGTGGAACAGGAGAGGTCTGCTGTGCCATGTGGGTCACCTTCCTGGCCAAGGATTAAACTCATGCTGCTCTGGCTGTGGCTAGCTCAGTAGTGCTGAGACTTAACCCCTTGCACCACCAGGGAGGCCCCAGAAGACCATTTTCAAAGGTGGGTCTCACAATCTCCATTGAAACACTTCGCTAAATCTTTTTTTTTTTTTAAAGATTTATCTATTTATTCGTACAGAACTGGGGTACAGGCCAGAGATGCGGGGGGTGAGAGCATTCACCAGACACAGAGTGGGGTACAGAACAGGCAGATTGACGAAGTACTGCTAAGGGGAGCAGCGGGCAAGTCAGGAAAGGTCTGCCGCGCCATTTGGTCTCCTCCGGGCCAGGCGGGGATCGAACTCATGCGGAAGTGGCTTAAGCTTCTCAGTGAAGTGCTTTCACCCGCTGCGCCACCAGGGAGGGCCTAAATCTTTAACAACTATTTTCAGTATTATTGTGATTTAAGAATTATGATTTCAGGCTTTGTCAGAACCAGAAGTGTTACAAATTATTTGAATCAGAATGCTTTTATCTGTAGGCTAACAGAAGACATTGTTGAAAGCATTTTCAGTAATGCAGGTTCGTTTGTAATTTCACAGAACCAGAAATCTGGGGGCAAGATGCCAGGGTTGATTGATTACTCAAAAGCCCCACAGTGTCACTGAGGTCAGTGTCCTCCGCTCTTCCTGCTGGCTGTCCTCAGCTAGCAGGCAGGGGTGGCTCACCTGGCTGCCACCCAGGCATCTTGTGCAGCTAGGATAACATTTGGCAAAAAAGGGACTTTTCTTGTCATGTGCTTCATTTCCCTAAGCTAGAAATTGACAGCCTCCAGTATTACATCTGTCTTTGCTGGTCCCTGGGCAAGGTTTGGGTCTGATGGCCATGCCTAACTGACTCACTAGCAAGGGAATGGGGCCTCTGTGATTGGCTTGAATAATTCTGCTTTACCCCCTGGACTGGAGAAAAGCACTGTTTCCTGAAAACAGAGCATGGGAAATATCTGCATCCCCAGGAACAAGGAGGAGAGGGAGTGTCTGTTGAGTCAACAAATGTTCCCCACTGACTTTTTAGGTATTAACTGTTTTCATTTTAATATTGAAATATTTCACTGTTTTGTCATGTTACTCAATATGCATTGTCATTCTCCCACACTGACAGAATTACCCTGGCATGTTTCTTATGGGCAAAAGTTTACCTGGGGTTGGGGGGAGTAATTTATCCTAGGACCTACATGTTTTCCTCCTTTTCACCCAACTAGAAAATAAACAGTGCCCCAAAAGCTGTTACCAAAAAGTGATCTTGTTCATCTCAATACAGACCTTAATATTACTTTGAAATGAGATTAAATGGAAATTGGGTTAGAAACCTATTTTTTTTTCAATTTTAAATGAGTTTCTTTTTTAATTACAAAAGTTTATTTTTACATCATTTTGTACACTTTTTTTCCATTTCAATTGTAATCCCCGCGGGAGAAACCTAATTTTTAACTGTCTTTTCTGCTTCCTACTAAAATAAGAAGTGATAAGATATTTTTGCATCAGAAATAACTTCTCTTTCCAAAGTATTTCTAAAAATAAGTTTAATCATAAGAAAAGACCCCAGTAGAGTATAAGCCACTGGTCAAGAACATGGATCATGAGAACAATGGCATTTGGTTTGAGTTACTGAACCCTGTTTGGCAGTGAGGCGGTGGGCCTCACCTGCAAAATGAAGGCAATAAATGTACCTCTTTCAAGGAGGGCTGTGAGAGTTGAAGGAAATTGAAAAATGTACATCTACCTAATATATTTGTCTTGACAGAGTAGCTAGTACATAGCAAGTATTCAAAACATTTTGGCAATTTTCATTAATAACATTATTAACAAAAGTTCACAAGCTTCCAGGTTAACATTTTCTTATTTGGTACAGTTAGAAAACAAACTCGCCATTTTTACAATAACAACCTGGAGAAATGAAATACAAGGGCTACCATGTAATTCACACTACAGATTTGTGGGAAGCCTGGCATAGATGCTTGTGCCTCTTTCAAAGATTTCTCCAGTTGGTTGACCTGGGGCAAACTTAAAACCAGAAGAGTGGACTTACTGCGTTTTCCAGGGGAACTGCTGCATCCACGTTACGACCTCACTTTCTGTTCATCCAAGGGGTAGACGGAATGTGACAGTTTGCTTTCGAGAAGGAAGCACAATGAACATCTTGATATGTGTCACCAGTCTCTAATTGTCCCTCATTATTGTCTTGGTAAGCAATGTGATCTGTATTTCAAGGTAGAACAAGGAGGGGAGAAACAATTGGCATGCGTGTATAAACCTCAGCTCTTGGGTGGGAAAAATATAACTTTTATAAAACATTACAATAACTTTTTGTGTTTATAGTCTGCATATCACATTTTATATTAGGAAAGCTTTTAGTCATTGTCTCATCCAATGAGAAAATAGCTCATTTCCTTGAGCACTTGTCCACATTCTCTTGCCTGCATTTTGGTGTGACTCTTCTGCTTGGCCCAAGTGCCCATCTTACCTGCCAAGAGGTTCTTCATGGGATAGGGTGTGTCACGGGCATCCTGCAGCAACCATTTGGCCATAGGGGCCATAATGCTTACTTTCTGGATCCAGAATTTTAGGTTATAAGTAATAACTCCAAAAGATATAAGTAAAATCCCAAAGATATAAGAACATAAGTATAACTCCAACTCCAAAAGATATAAGTTAAAAAAAGAAAGAAAGAAAGAAACTCAGGGAAATTATGTTGCTGGGTATCTCAAAGAATCAAAGGCAAAGGGTGATACCAATATTCAAGAAGAGTCAAGATACAACAAGGTTTAAAGAAATCCTGGCAGCCAAGTAACACTTCAATACCAGAACACTGTTTCTCCATTTTGCTTCTGTGTGTACCTGATTGGTAGTTTCCTTCTACCAATTTTTTTCTCTACAGGTTGACTTTCTCCAAGGTCAGAAAGCATGATGACATAGATATCCTAGCTGTAGATCTTAGAATTTCAACCACAAGAAAAAGATTGACCGTTCTTTTTCCAGCTCCAAAGTCTTAGTGGAAAACTCTAAGTCTCATTTGGATCAGGTGAACTGGGGTGGTGACAGAATTTTTCTTAGTGAATGTCCAATCAATTGCTACCTACAGGCAGTATCATACTATATTTCATACACTGGTTCCAGTGGCTTTAAAAAAGTGAGCAGTTTTCTGCTGGTGGGAATGCAAACTAGTACAACCACTATGGAAAACTGGAGGTTCCTCAAACTGCTAAACATGGAGCTTCCCTACGACCCAGCAATCCCACTCCTAGGTATCTACCCAAAAGACACAAAAACACTGATTGATACCTGTACCTCCATGTTTATTGCTGCTTTAATTACAATTGGAAAAACATGGAAGCAGCCCAAATGCCCAAAAGTAGATGCCTAGATAAAAAAGATGTGGTACATACATGCAATGGAATATTACTCAGCAACCAAAAAAGAGAAACACATGTCTTTTGCAGCAACTTGGATGGAGCTGGAAAAGATCATGCTTAGTGAGATAAGCCAGAAAGAGAAAGAAAAATACCAGATGGTTTCATTCATAGCAGGAGTATAATGGACCAGGCAAGAAAATTACAAAAATAATGAACAACCATATACCAGAGACATTTTGTGGGGTGGAGTGGGGAATGGGATCAAAAATGGGGGGGGCACGGGATTATGGTGATGGCACACAGGTGACTTGGGGATGGGAAACCCGTGGGGATTACAATCGAGATGGAAAAGAAATGTACAAAATGATGTAAAAATAAACTTTTGTAATAAAAAATATATATTTTTTATCTGTCCAAAAAAAAAAAAGTGAGCAGTTCTCAGCTGAAGAGGTGGCAGCCTGACCATGCCACGGATACCTACTACTGCAGGAAGAACTTTGAACACAACGCCGATATGTCAATAGTCCTCATTTTCCACTGTTAGAAATTTCAAGATGGTGGAATGACTGGAGGCAAGGGGATGGGAGTTGGATGCTTGCAAATGAAAAGAACCATCAGAGGGAAGAGAAGGAGGGCACTTCAAGGAAGCATTGCCAACATGAAGCAGAGGACTATGGACCTTCCAGCTTTTTCAGATTAAACCCTATGGTTTCCCAGCTGCCTCTCTCCCCTCCTGCCTTACACCTCTTTTTAATAGTTTCTCCTATCATGTTTGAAATGAAGAACTTCTGTGTTATTTATAAGACTTCTATCCTTGTCCATAAAAGCACTGTGCTACTTTAGGAAAGAGTTTGAAGTAAGACAGTTGGTCTCTTCAGAAAAGTGCCTTCTCACATCCCCTTCTTTTTGTCTTAGAATAACAAATGCTTAGGGTTGGAATAGACCAATCTCAAAAAACATCAAGTCCATCCATTGCTGGGCACATTCCACCTCTCAATAAGTCACATGGCAAGCAGTCTACTAGTTGGCTGATCACATGCCATACAGGGAAACATACTGCTTTCCTGGAAAGCCTTTTCTAACTCTTGATAGTTCTGACTAGTAAAAGTATTTGCTTGTATTAAGCCCCTACTGGGCCAAAAATATGTCTTTCTTTGTTGCAGCTCTCTGATGTTCTTAGTTCTACCATGTGGAAACAGAAAAGTCTGATCTCTTTCCTAAATGTCTGCCTTTCAAGGGCTCCTCATGTTGAACATATCTCTCCCTTGTGATCTTTCTTCTCCAGGCCAAGCAGTTGTTCTTCCTTTAACTATTCTCTGTTGAATGGCATTTCAAATATCTCTATTTAACTGAACACTCTGCTCTAAAGCCTTTGCTTGCTTAAAAGTTCTTAATCTCCCCCTGCCCCTAACAATCAAGCATAATTTTCCTTTTGTGGAAATATCAGCACAGAAAGAGTAGAACTAATAATAACATCTCTCATTATATAGAACTTATATTCAGGAGCATCACATTAATCTTTTGGAATGACCCAACCCCAATCTATGCTTAGTCACTCTCAAGGTGACTAATTGTCAATTACATTTCAACTAATTTATAACGAAATTTAAATTATACAAAAGTTACGGTATTTAAATTTTAAAAGTCTCTAAAGGGAAAAAGCACTTATGTGAGAATGTCAGGCATCAGCAGTTGATATCGGACTGGAAGGTGGTATGGGAGTGAGGAATTCATGAATCCCATTCTTCAAATCACATGTCTGCTTTACTTCCTATTCATAATGCTAGCACCATCCATGAAGTCAACAATAGTTGGCAGAGAACCCGTATCAGGGGATCATTTGATTCTTTTCTCTTCATGAAATCCATATGCTTAATAAATATGTGTGCCCTGGTATCTCTCTCTCTCAAGCACCCTAACACAACCAAACCTCAAGGAGTTACCTACTGACAGTTTAGAAGCTGTAAGACAAAACCTTTGCTCTCCTTAGAAGAGGTTCTAGGTAATTCAAAAAGCAAAAGATCCCCATGTTGAGTTGGGTGGCATAGTAGCTTAGTCCAAATAGACTCTTAACTTTCTTGCTCCAAAGGCACAACTAGAAGCAAAACCCAATTTATGGGAATTATAGTGAAACTCTAAGGGTCAGTGAAGCTCCAGCCTATATAATAAATAAGCTCCCTAATATAGGGACCCATTAAACCCTGCTCTTACCTGTAACCTCTTTTGTGTTCACCAGGAAAACTGATTAACTTAAAAAATAACAGAATACTATATACTGTGCATACATTTTTAGCTTTAAAAAATATCTACATTCTAGGAAAGACATATTTTTAACGTTAAAATCTAATAAGGAATTGATGATTTTTACTTCTAAAAAAATCTTAACATAAGCATTCATTTATCTTTTGTTTGTCTGTTTTAAAATCATCTAAATATGTGAAAAGGAGTCCCTCAACATTGGCAACAAGAGCTGACCCAGGCTTTGTGAAATGACACATCAGCAAGGGATTTTGATATTTCTTCTGCCGGCATCATAATGCCCCTGTAATCAGCACTTCCTTATCTTCTTCAGTCAAGGAAATTTGAATTTTTTTTTAATTATGCTTAATTAAATGCAGGTCTGGGGGCCCAAGTTCCATAGCCATACAATGTTAATTCCCTAAAATTAAGTGTTTCATTACCTGGTTAGCTTCTGAGAGTTTTCGTCTACTGGGTTCAAGTATAATCCTATCTTAATTTGGTTATCACGAGGGAAGAAATGCAAGACTACAGACAACTTGACACTACCTACTACACAAACAAGGAAGAAGGGCTCACTTCCTCTTCGATTGCAAGTCAGGTTGTTTAGCAACTTGCTAAGGCATTCTAGTTATGGTGCATTTCTTCTTCTCATCATCATAGTGTCAATAAACATAGGGTTTATTCTCAGTGCTTTAGAAGAAAAATAGAAGAGGTCTTCAGACTGGTATACTACCTTGAGTAATTGGGAGTACTTTAAGATTTGTGGCTTTATTCATCAACAAAGGCAAAATTATTTTTTCCCTAAACCTTTCACTTATGTGAAATATTTTGTTTCTCCAATAGGTTGTTTGGTTTTTACAAGGGAATCCTGCCACCCATCTTGGCTGAAACACCAAAAAGGGCAGTCAAGGTAAGCGTTCCCATCAAGTAAAAACAGACTATAGCAACAGTGGTATCATTAAAACATTTCACAATAGGCCCTCCCTGGTGGCGCAGTGGGTTAAAGCACAGCACTAAGAAGCTAAAGCCACTTCCGCATGAGTTTGATCCCCGCCAGCCCCAGAGGTGACCACATGGCGTGGCAGACCTATTCTGACCCGCCTGCTGCTCCCCTCAGCAGTGTACTTCGTCGATCTTCCTGTTCCCCGCTCTGCCTGATCCCTGCTCTGTCTCTGATGAATCCTCTCACCCTCCGCATCTCTGGCCTGTACCCCGGTTCTGTATAAATAAATAAATCTTAAAAAAAAATTAAAAAATTAAATTTAAAAAAAAATTCACAATAAACTATAAGAGATTAATGTGAATTAAACATAAAAACTCTTAATTCTAATGCAAAAAAAATGTAGCCTAACTGTTATTATAACTAGACATGGCAAATCACTCCAACATTGGTTCAAAGCTTTTCATTTTAGATAAAAGCACTTCCTTTTAATGGGAAAATTATACAGAAATGTACAGTAGTGAATGAAATTCACATAATCAAGCCATGGCAGCAATGTGGTTTTTCACAAAAACATTGGACTTGTTCTCAAGGCGATTCATTTTCCTTTGGCGCAATAATTATTAAAGAAAGAAAGAGGGAAGAGGAGAGACAGAAAATCTTTCTCCCTATATAATTCTCATTATAAGAACAGAACAATCCAATATATTGTATTTTTTTTTATATATGATTTTCATACAACACATTTATTTGGCATGATAACATCACCCCCATCTTTTTTACTAAAATTCTCTGTCTGGTTTTCACAAAATTATTGCTTCCAATACCCTAATTTCCATCTCTTTAACCACATAAATATGGATGGTTATGTGCTACTTCCAGGTTCGGTATGTGAATAGGATCTGGCAAGATCTCCAGGGGAGACAGAACTAAGATCATTCTTTTATATGTTCTCTCAGACAAAACTCTGAACACAGTGACTCTGCCTGGCATTGCTGTGCCCTACCCCACTGGCATCAACCATAAATGGCTTTGTCTTTCCACTATAAGGTTAACATAAACTTGGTCTAAAATACTTCCTTTTCAATAATTACATAAAGTTTTTTTGACATGCATTACTCAATTTGTATTCCCAATATTTCTGAAAGGTAAGAAGTAAAAGCTTACATGCTTTTACTCAGTAAGTTAGGAAAGTGACTGAGTTAAAAATTATGATAAAATATCCAACATATACACACAGACCCCATATTTTCACATTATGTCAAACAGTAATTTAATAGGACTTAATTTGGGTCTAGAATTCAGAAAGCCAAGCTTTAAAACATACTTTCTCTATAAATGCATCTTCTTTGTTACCATAGTTTTTGTGATTTCATGTTACTACTTCAATACAAATTTCATTATAAGAATCTGAATCGCAGTAGAGAATCTGGAAAAAGTTCACCAAAGTACACAAGAGGGCTGAATTGAATTATGAAATGGCTTCACTTGATAAAAGATTGCCCAAGTAAACAAACAGAGCAGAGTTCCTGTTCAAAAGGAAAGTCACTTTGTCTCCATAGAATAATATATTCATTTGTTCAGTGTTTTACATGTATAAATAAAGTAAATTACAATTAAACTTTTCCCTGAAATATTTTTTCTTAATACTTTATATTGAATACAAGTTAAACCTTAAGAAGATTAAGGTTTATCAATGTTGAGCAGTCCTTTATGGAAGAAAAAAAAAAAAGTTGAGCTTTACAAAACTGAGTTAGACTCTTTTCAAAAAAAGCAATGTTCCCTGCCAGAACAATGGTTAACAGATGAACTTTTGGGCAACTGGATATGGTGTATGTGTCCCAGACATCTTGTTTCAAGTAGATTTTACCTTAAAGTTATTGAGACATATGGTAAGTACGTTGGCTTTTTAAGTATAACTTGGAGTTCAGTGTATCTTTGCCAGATGGATAGCACTAGTTTTTCAACACAATTTTGGAAAACATTCTTCTTATAGTTATTTATCTTAGGACTTGTGAGGAAAAACAATCAACTGATTGTAACGATTTCATACATCATAAACTGCTTCATTGTATGTTATCAAAGCTTATGTCAGAAAAAAATTCACAGAATATGTATATGTGCATATGTATATATGTATATACATGTATACACACACACACACACACACACACACACAACACGTACCTAATATAAATATAAATGACCTGAGTATTCTATATAGGTATTTATAGTGTAACTTCCTTGATACTGACATTACTTCAGTTATAATCATTAGCTATATATAATCAAAAACATATGCTGCTAATTTTTTTCTATAATTTTTATTCTTTGAAGTGAGTCATCATTAAAATAATAAGACTTCTTGATGTTAAAAAATGAAGCTTCCCCCTTCTTATAGAAACGCCAAATTAAAATTGAGTAAGCAAAAAAAAAAAAAAAGAAGGAAATAAAGAAAGGAGACTTCGGGGCCCTCCCTGGAGGCACAGTGGATAAACACAGCACTGAGAAGCTAAAGCCACTTCAGCACGAGTTCGATCCCCGCCCCAGAGGTGACCCACGTGGTGTGGCAGACCTTTCTTGACCTGCCCCGCTGCTCCCCGTCCATCTGCCTGTTCTGCTCCCCACTCTATCTCTGTGAATCCTCTCACCGCCCCTGCACCTCTGGCCTGTACCCCCAGTTCTGTATGCATAGGTCCTCCCTGGTGGCACAGCGAGTTAATGCACTGCACTGAGAAACTAAAGCCACTTCTGCACGAGTTCGATCCCCGCCTGCCCTGGAGGTGACCACATGACGTGGCAGACCTCTCCTGACCCGCCCGCTGCTCCCCTCGGCAGTGTACTTCGCTGATCTGCCTGTTCTGCTCCCCACTCTGTTCATGGTGAATCCTCTCACCCTCCCCATCTCTGGCCTGTACCCCAGTTCTGTATGAATAAATAAATAAATCTTAAAAATAAATAAATAAATAAATAAATAAATAAATCTTTTTTAAAAAAGAAGGAAAGGAGACCTCTTGTCCCTCAGAGATAGGAGACACCATATTCCAGGTTCCAGAATCTGTCCTTGAGTTTCACAGGTCCAGAAACACCATTTTCCATGGTCAGACCCTCAAAGACTACCTAGAACTAACCCAACTCATTAAAGATTACATTGTGGAAAGTTTTGTTTCACTACTGTATCCCCACACCTATGACTCTCTATATATAGCATATATAGAGTTGATATGAGATAGAGGTGTGAGACAGCTAGATAGAGTAGCAGAAAGTCTATTAAATTAATGCATGTCAATTATTAATTTAATTTATTCCAGGAGCTATTCCTGTCCTTTCCCCCTAAATTCCTGTATTTACTATATATAATTTCTAGAAGGTCAAGACTTGCATTTCTGGCCAACATAAAGTTAACAGAGATAAGATTTATTCTCTGCTTGGCAGTACATGAAATGAGTAAAATATACGAAACCACTGTTTTCAAGCCATTGGACAAGGAGTGATAGAAAACAAATGGATCACCCCAGCTATACCTACTCCCTTGATGGGATGTCCAAGCCCAGGGGCAGTCAACTCCTGGGTTGAAAATGCGCTAGGAGGCTGGGGATAACGAGGCAGTTAATGTTCCCAGGACAGAGTGCTGGAAGAGAGAGAGCTGCCCAAAGAGATAGATAACTTGTAAGACCTGCAGAGAGACAGCTCAAACACTGAGCTCAGAATTGAGGAAACTAATAAGACCCGGAAAAGAGTTGTCCAAAGGATTAAGGGAATGGTACCTGGCATTCAAACAGGGCTGGGAATAGTACCTGTTCCCCCACCAGCCAAACTAGAAGAGTTCAACATCCATAGGGCATTGAGGGGAGGAGCCAAAAGGAATTTGTTCTCATCTGAGCACTGCTTAAATCCCATTTTTTAAACAAAAAACACAAGTGAATCAAGCTGTTTCCATGTAATAGAAGTGCGTTCCAGAAGAGTGTCTTGGAGGGCAATTTAGTCATTAGATCGTTTAGTGAGCCTGAATGAAACTTAGTGCTTTCTGGAGGGCTGTGTGACCTAAGCAAACTGTTCCAATGTCTCCTACCCAACCACAGCAGGGGCCTATGTAATCGATCTTCCGGCCACAGCCCCTCTTGCAGGGGTAGTCATACTACCAGTTTCTAGTTCCAATACATAGGTTATACATAGCATAAATAATTTGGATTCTAAGGTTTAGATTAGATTTCAAACTCTATTGTCAGACATTTGCATGATGTTCATAGCTTCATTACATGTTGACCCTCCTAACTTCTTTCTTAGAGTGTAACCTCATATCCTAGATGATGAAGTAATTTCTTTTATCACATCTATAGATGAACAAACTTGTGAGAAATCACTAAAATATTCCATGAAAACCATTAAGGAGTAGTATTACATAAAGAAGAATTAAAATAACAGTTAGTCTATTAATTCTCAGAATATACTTCTAGTATAATGTCTTCTAAGCTTTGAACTTGGGAAGTATCCAGGGTGATATTTGTTGAATGTATGAAGATTTTAGTAAATACCAGTTTTAAACTGTAATGATAATTTTAGTGTTTCCTTTCTTGAAATACTTTATATTCAGTAAATTGCATTTTGATTGCAAGGTGAATGAAAGCCATTTGATTTCAGTTTCAGATATTGTTTGATTGTAAGAATATGTACTACTCATTCAAAGACCTGTAGGGCTTTGTTATTCTCAGCAACCTAAGTCACTTCATTCTAGTCCTTCATCAAAACCTACTGATTAGACTGCTGATGAGACCTATTAGCTCATATTAATTTGTTCTTTAACAATTTTGTACATGTTGTAGCTGTAAAATTGTGAGAAATTAAAAGATAATTTTCATGAACACTGCTTTTTTTTTTTTTT
>NW_004567114.1:46692299-46709577 GCF_000260355.1 Condylura cristata
AGAGTGGGGAGCAGAACAGGCAGATCGACGAAGTACACTGCTGAGGGGAGCAGCGGGCGGGTCAGAATAGGTCTGCCACGCCATGTGGTCACCTCCGGGGCAGGCGGGAATCAAACTCATGCGGAAGTGGCTAAAGCTTCTTAGTGCTGTGCTTTAACCCTCTGTGCCACCAGAGAGGGCCAACACTGCATTTTATGCTAAGTAAAATAAGTCAGAAGGAAAGAGAGGAATAGCAAATGATTTCACTTATAGGAGAAATACAGGAAACTGAACAAAGTGTCAGGAAAAAGACAAAACTTTCAAATTGACCATAGAAGTGAGGCACACAGCAGGGGAGGGTAGGGGGAGATGGGGCCAAACAGGGGAGGCAAGAGCACAAGGGACTATGGTGATGGTTCACAGCACAGTGCTGTGGTGGTGGGAGAACTTTAGGGACTACACCTGAGTGTTGGGGAACTGAGGGGAGAAATCAAATATTGCACAAAATGAACAGTGATGTAAGAAAATAAATTTATAAAAGAAAATGCTAAGGAAAAAAAAAAAGATGCAAAACCTACCATAACTCCCAGGGTGTAGACTTGGGATGCCCTGTCAAATTGCTAGAGGGACCTGCTAAGTCCATGTCCCCAGACTTCTTCCTTGAGATCTCTGTTTGGTCCTTAATCCTTGTAATGTTGGGGAAGGAGGAGGGTAAGAGGAAGGAAAAAGGAATGAAGGAAGGAAGGGAGGGAGGAGACAGGCATCTACAGGCTGGAAGCTTACAAGGTAGCCGAGGGCTCTTGGAGGCCCATTGTCTCCCAGACCCAATGAGCACCCTTTAGAGCTATTTGCAAAACATGGGTCATGACCCATGAGTGATGAAAGCAATTTAATGGTTCAGTAAATGTAGTGAGTGGTGACCAGAGATTTTGGTAATGAAATGGAGCAGAAGCAGAGTGAATTATACTTAGTAAGGAGATAAATATTGTTTTATAACAACGTTTGGTTTCATTTATAAATACAAGTGTTCGCTGCGAGCATTCCTGTTCATGCACTGGGTAAATGTAGACTGTGGTAAAGAAAGTTTGGAGTCTTCTGTGTTAAG
Source organism: Condylura cristata (assembly GCF_000260355.1). Taxonomy (NCBI): domain Eukaryota; kingdom Metazoa; phylum Chordata; class Mammalia; order Eulipotyphla; family Talpidae; genus Condylura; species Condylura cristata. The sequence goes on from NW_004567114.1 coordinate 46,693,384, forward strand.
GAACCCTGGGTTTCCAGGTTCAGAGAAAGCAAGAATGCCTTAGCAGCAAGAAAACACTAAGGCAGAGAATCTCTTCCAAAACTACTAACAATGACTCAGCAATGAGTTAAAAGCATGCATAGTCTATGGAAGACTCAGGGGAAAATTTTAGTCCTTCCACTCACTATAAAACAGATGTATACAATGGGTCTCTCATGGCACTATGTAATCTGTCACCCTGGTGATACTGTGTAGGTTAGTTACAGTAGCACATGTGAATGGTGTGGCATGTTTCCTGGACTGTCATGAGTGATACTTGCCACAGAGGCATCGCTGGTTCCATATCATAGAAAGGAAATGTTAATTGAAACTATGTTAATTAAAACTAAGGTTTTCCGAAAGTCTCCTATATGTCAGGCATCTCAGAAAATCTTCCTTAAATTCTTGTACTAAGGACTACTCTGAAAGGTAAGTTTTGTAGTTTTGCGTATTAAAAAGGTTAGGCAACCTGTCCACACTTTCACAGCTAAGTAGCATAGCAAGGATTCAGACCCAACGCTATTCCCCTTAAAGTCCTAGGAAGATGACTATCAAAGAATAATGGTGGTGATGACCATAAAAAGGAAGAATAAATATAAATGATTAAGAAAGCTTAGGATCATATCCTTTTTTAAAATCATACTTAGTGGTTTCTAGTACATAGCTTATCAAAACAGAGGGGGTTATCATCCACTAGGACATCAGGCCAAGAAGGCAGGAGTTTCTCTTTGCTTACTTCTGCATCTCCACTGATGAGAACACAAGAGGCGACCAGTAAATATTTGTTGGGTGAGTTCCTGTTCTAGAAAAATCTACATCCATATTGGATCTACAGAACTATGGTACAAAAGTTATTCTGGGTCTGACCAATTAAAATTAATCTGGTGATGTAATAACTCGTGGGTTGTGCAAAGACTCATTAGTGCCACATTGACACAAAACTGTCTCTTTCTAATAAAAATATTATCTGGTATCCAGATTTATAATTTATTCTTGTCCCATTTTCTTGAGTGATAAGTAAAAGACATTTGGCGCCATCAAATATCATGCCACTTGAGAGTCATGAAAATAATTTTCCAGCAGGACCTATAAAAAGAGTGTGTTTCTGGGCCCATCCTGGTGGCACAGTGGGTTAAACCACAGTACTGAGAAGCTAAAGCCACTTCCACATGAGTTCGATTCCTGCCTGCCCTGGAGGTGACCACATGGTGTGGCAGACCTCTCCTGACCCACCTGCTGCTCCCCTCAGCAGTGTACTTTGTCGATCTGCCTGTTCTGATCCCCACTCTGTCTCTGGTGAAGCCTCTTGTCACCCCTGAGCCTCTGGCCTGTACTCCAGTTCTGTATGTACAAATAAATAAATCTTTAAAAAAAAAAAAAAAGAGTGTATTTCCTGGGTGATGTTGGCAGCTGCCTACTACAATCCCTGGGATTAAAAATATCATGCTCAGGCCCTCCCTGGTGGCGCAGCGGGTTAAAGCACTGCACTAAGAAGCCAAAGCCACTTCCGCATGAGTTCGATCCCCGCCTGCCCTGGAGGAGATCCACATGGCGTGGCAGACCTCTCCTGACCCGCCCGCTGCTCCCCTCAGCAGTGTACTTCGTTGATCTGCCTGTTCTGCTCCCCACTCTGTCCCTGGTGGATCCTCTCACCCTCCGTATCTCTGGCCTGTACCCCAGTTCTGTACGAATAAATAAATAAATCTTAAAAAAAAATATCATGCTCAAATGATATAGAATATAGAAAGAAGGAAAAAATATACTTGGGTCATATTATTTGAGGAAAATGACTAGGTTGCCTTCATAGGAACCTACTTGCAAATAAATTTCTTTTAAGCATCATATACTAAAGGAATCAACAAAACCATTATCTTCGGATTTTAATAGGAATAAGCAGTTTTCTTTCTTTCAAGTTGAAGTCAATCTGGTTTTAAGGCTGGGGATAGAGGTGGCCTCCTTCAGTCCTTCCCTAGTTTATCAACATCTTCATCATCAAGTATTCAGAAATTCTATGGTATAATAGAGATATGCAACCATATAATGTAACTTAAACTGAGAAGTAGCTATCTCTTACAAATAAGTTAGAAAATTGGGTATTTACTGGGAAAACAGATACGGAGAAAACATAGAAGACCAAGTATTTCAGGTCTCTGTGCCTATAATTTTGAATGGCTGCCATAAAAAGAAGTCTATTGATGTCTGGGGAAACTGAAAATGGTCATGGTAAATGGAAGCTGTATGGTTCATTTGCTGCTATAAAGGATCCCATCAACTCTTCTGTAGGTTATTATAGTTTCATTTGAAAATGTGGAAGTTAAAATAGAATCTAATAGCAACTACCCAAGACTGGATTAAAAAGCTATATTGGATGTTTTATCATTTTTTAAAATGCTGATTAATATAATGATTTACTAAAGAAATTTGAGTCAATTAAAGGGTTTGTTTCAGGAAATTGTTATAAATCTCTGGGCTTGGTTTTGTTTCAGTTTTTCACCTTTGAGCAGTACAAGAAATTGCTAGGATATGTGTCACTGTCACCAGCATTGGTAAGTGAGAGTATTTATTATACTTAAATGTGGGTGTTATTTTATAAAGCAATATCTGGAAACAAAAACCCTTTTGATTCCCCAAGCCCAGTTACTAAAATATGAATTCAAGTTATTCAATGTTCAGCTACTTGTTGAAAGCCATCTTCCTAATAACTCACAATTTGACTATTTTATAGCTCCCAGTGATGAATTTATGATAATAATGATATGTATGGAAAGATCCATTTAAGATATGGTCAAGAATATAAAATAAAGAATGTATTTGTCAAAGACTCTTTTAAAGCCAAAACATGTGTGTATTTACAGACATGCTGCTCAGATCTACTTATGAAAAAGTCAATATGCTTGAGATTATTTTATAACTGGTCACTTTTCCTGCTTTGTGCAGCTCCCATAAATATAGGCCTTCAGTGGTCAGACAAGACTGAAGGGCCTTTTGTAGTCAGGGTGTATTGCTCTCACAATGACATAACTCAACTATTACCTGAAAATCACTTGGTGATTTGAAGATTTCCTGATGCCACTTCTTTCCTTCTGGGTAACTTCGCCACGCTTCACAAAACACATTAAATTGTAAGGACCAAGGGGGTCCTACAATTATGTGTGCACCAAAAGTACAAATGTACAATGTCCCTGTAAATCTACAAAGCAAAACATAACAAAATCTGCAATCACCCTTCAATTGCAGCCTCTAGGAAAATCCCTCAGTGTACCAGCAGAAATGTACCTCAAACCTCAACCAGTGAGGCAGTGTTTTGAGTTCCAGCTCTGTAATCATTTTACTTGTAAAGATTCCTTTTAGAATATTTGCTCTGCTCAATAGACTCTCCAAGCAGAGTCATCTATTATTTTTAAAATCATGCCTTCCCTATTGTCCAGGAAGGAATCTTTTAAGAAATCTGATAATCTGGTTTTGTGTTATGCAAAGAAACCTCGTGCCTAAACAAGCTCACCTCGTACCGAAGGGGAAATTGTAGCATGACTCCTAAAATTAGCTAAGATTTTTTAAAATTTCCTCAATATCATTCCTTCATTTCACTCCTAATTTTTAAAGTGTTTTGGATAAAAAGAAGATTTAAAGCTTCCTAGTGAGAGACAACAAAATATGGTGTCCAGCAGTGATTGCCATTCTTTCCACTCTGAGAATGGAAACAGAAGAGCATCCTTGCCTCAGCCAACTACTGCAACCAAATGCACACAAAGTGTATACATTTTTTTCTTTCCTTGAACTCATTTATCCCAGTTTCTTTTCACTATAGCTAGACACTTAAATAACTATTAAATGTCCCTTGTGCTCTCTCATGAAAAGCCAGGAGACTGGAAACCCCATAGTTACGCCAGTCTCTGGAACAATCTAAGTAACACGATCTACTGATAGCTGATCAATTCTTTTGACAAGGGACTGCTGGACACTGATTCTGACAGCACATGTAGCTGAGTTTTATAGCAGAACAAAAAAAGTGAATTACTTGGAAGGTTGCATATAGTAATAAAACCCCAAACATCTGGATTCTAGTTTTCTAAGTCAGAAGAGATTGGGACTAGTCCTTTTTTTCCTCCACTTTTGGCTGCCATGATAGAAGTCTGAGATATAAATGAATAAAATAGTGGACTATAACACTATACAAACATGTTAAGTCATAATGAAGAGAAAACATCATTAGTTGTCCCCTCTCTCCTAGAAATCTGTGTGTGATTCCATTTTTCCTCTCCATTTTTATGTGCAACAAAACATTGGATTTTGGGTAGCACTTTATAAAGACTTTCCTATATGCATTATGCATTATTATATAGTAATATTATGGATAGGGAGATTAGATATTGTCTCCATTATTCAGATGAGAATATCATGACGTATAAAAAGGTGAGTGATTTAGAGATAGAGCAGCAGCTAGCACGTAGGTTGCCACTGTGTGAATTATGAAAGGTGCTTCTTGCTCCTGTCAGATGCCTGACAGGTAGGATGCAGACTAGGTTTCAGCCTCCAAGCACACCTTTACCTGTGCATCAGCTATGTGCTTGGCTTCCCTGGGTTCACAGCCCCTGTCTCCCCTTGTAAAGTTATAAAACATTCCTTTCTCCCTTTTCTCTTTTAGCCTCCTACTTGGAAGACATAGAGATTCCTAATAAAAGCTGTATGTTCTTTATCTGTTTTCTTTCTTTCCTTAGATAAAAGTAAAACTACCTTTTTTTGGAATTAGAGCTTCAGCACTAAAGACATCTTTTTTTCAGCTATGCTTCATTTTGTTTTTCTTGGTGTGCATGTTTAGATGGCTATGTTTTTAATACATATTTTCAGAAAAATCTGACTTGAGCATTTTACTAAGAGGACATTTTAGAAAATTGGTCTTTCCTATTGAAATTCTTAATAGCTAACAAATTAGTCTAACATCTAGTCATCTTTTGATAAGTGTTCTAAATTTTAGTTGAATCTTTCAACTAAACAACCTAACCATTTCTGATCTCAGCCTTTATTACTCAGTTTCTAGAAGTAGAAGAATAGGCCCATTTTTTTTTAAACAGGGAAAAACTGAAAAAATATATAATTTTTGTTAATTGTCTAGCATAGTGACTCTAAGAACGTGACTGTTCATTTAAAGGTTTTCAGTGACACTGTTTGGTTACCTGAAATTTAGCTTTTTGTAAACATTTTATTTGTGGTTCTGCTCCTTGAATTTTTTATATGCTCAATAAATGTATTTAAGTAGATGTTTAAAAATGAAGCTCTCCTTTTACAAGTAAACTCTCTTTTAATTGTTACATGTGCAGATGTTTTTGTATCCTCCTTGAATCAGTAAAATAACCTTTCTTTTCATTAAAAGAAAAAAGTCATTGTTGATGGGGCTTTGACATTTTATTTTGAATTGTTAGGATGTGGTTTGTGGCTTCTGTAATTTCTTCTTCATGAATTGTCAGCATCTAATCAAGAGCCCAAGCTGTTTAGTAATGGTATATGGTACATTTATGCAAGTTTCTCCATTCTCATCATAACATTCAGCTGCATGGTGTAATGAGAAGGATGTTTAACCCAGTGTACATAATAACTTGCTTTAAAGTATTGATTGATTTAATTTTTCTAGACATTTGCCATTGCTGGATTGGGATCGGGGCTAACAGAAGCCATCGTGGTTAACCCTTTCGAGGTTGTAAAAGTTGGCTTGCAAGCTAATCGGAACACATTTACAGAGGTAATCATTTGTTTTCCTACTGTTGAGGGAATATAAAAGGTATTTTTAAGAATATATATATGTATTAAATTATGAACCCACTTGTTAAATCCATAGTAAATGACTGTTATGAAAGTAACATAAGAAAGAGTCAAATTTCTTTCACAAGGAAAGCATTAGCAAATATTGGCAAAACATCCTCCTCCTCACATTCACTAGAACAGACTGTAGCAAAAAGAAAAAAAAATTAAGTGATATTATTGTATTATTGGTTCTCTTGGAAAAAAAAAATGAAGTCATTTTAAAAAACGACCTCACTCTTCACTCCTTTCCCCACTCCACCCACCACCCTTCCCCAAAGATCCTGCTAATCTGTCAAGCTTGTCTTTTGGGTAGCGCTGAAGGAACAAGTTACTAAGCCTGTGTAGACATCACCACTAGGACAACGATGATTTTTGACATTTAATCGCTGGTACATGATGTTCCATGAAGACAGCTTCTCTTGCTGTGTGCTGCCTTCACTTTCTTTCAGTTGCCTAATAATTCCTTTTAAAGCATCAAGTCCCACTGTATTCTTTTTTTATTCTTTGCAAGATAAACAAAAAAAAAAGGGGGGGGGATTGGCAGTCTGGGACCTGTCTTAGCATTTTAATTTCATTCCACAACTGGGTAGCATGTGGTGAAAATTGGTTGGGAGTATGTGCTGACCTGATTTTTTCTGTGGAAAAGCTCCCTTGCCTACTACATAAGCAGTTGCCAATGGGTGGAGACACCCTCACTCCCACCCCACTTCCTACCTGCTGTACTGCCTGAGAGCTCATGGCAACTTTCTCAGCAAGGGTGTGGGAAAGGAGAGAGGTCCCTGCTTACCTGTACCTGCCAAGACCCCAGGAGGAAGGGATGGGGCTGCTACAGTAGACATTACCTACTCAGATATGTCAGTCCTCATTAGGGGGGAATTTTCTTAAAGTTGCAAAAGATTGCCTTAAATGGCCCTTCAAATAAGGCCAGAAAATCCTGTATTACCCTAATCTAGCATTTTTTCCCCCATTCTTCCTTGAATGAAGGAAAGAAATGGATAGGAAAAATGAGAAAAAGAATCCCTTTTCAAAAGTCCTATCAGCATAGAGTCCGCATGACATCTACTTTAGGAAAATTTGATTTGTTATGTGGAATCACCAGCCAGAAGAAAATTCTGGAGTTCCCCAACCCATGAATCATTTTATTCATTGGGAAGCTTGTCTTGGAGCAGTAGTGAGTGAGTTAAGGGATAAGCCTTCAACAGCAACTTCAATCAAGCTGCTGTAACCACAGAGATGGGCACACATGAACAGAGCCTTAAGAAACCTGAAGGGCATGAAAGGACATGAGCTATCACAGCGCCTCTGCTCACCCCTAATGTTCTTTTCTCTCTTCTGCCTGCAAGGAGCATCTATACTGAGGCCACGTAAGCTGAGCCATTAAGGTTTTGTATGTGCTATGACCCTGCTAGTACATAGTTAACAACCTTCCATCCCAACAAAGAATGCTGCATGTGTACATGTGTGCCCAGTTTGCATACACCCATGTGGTCTGTGCAGATTGTTTATGTATATGTAGCCCATTTTCAAGTGGGAGAAAAAAGGAAACTTGAGGTCATCTCTTGTAGAGTCCGCTGAACTCATTTCATTTTCATATATTACTTGGACAAACTAACATCTTCCAGATAAATCATATGAGAGCTATTATTTTCAACTAATGAGAACTTAGCAAAGTAATGATCACATATCTAACATGTCAGTATTTTTTTTCAATTATCAGGATTCAGTAGTATAACAGAGGCAGTCATTTACAGGTAATATTGACCAATTTGAAAAGCAATTAGTAGTGTATTGTCAACCAACATAAAAGTATACTTACTGCGGAAAAAAAAAAAGAAAGAAAGAAATCTGAGAAAAAGATGACATGACAGGATAAGAGTAGAAATTTTTAGTCCACTTTAAAAATAATTACTGTTGATCAAGATCGACAAGTACAGCTGTTTCCTAAGTCTCTTATCAAGGCCCCATGAAACCCAAAGTTTCCCTCCATTGACCAATACTTTCTTTATCCAATGAGAAGATCAATACACTTGTCACTCTGCACCTCTATTGAATCAATCTAAATATTAGGTGTGTATACTCTAGCATTTTTGTGGCCAAGAAAAACTATTACTTTCTTCACTCTGATGCTTTGGAGGTTGTCAGGAAGTATGAGAGAGCTGAAAACAGGGTAGGGAAAGGGAAGAAAGGAATTCACCGATTGCCCAATAGATTTAAAGATTATACTTTTTTTTAATGAAAAATAGTTTTAGTTCAAATATAAAGACTATGTATTTATTATAGAAAGCATCAAAAATCTGTACTTCTGTATTTGTTTATGTGTGTAAGTATACTAAAAAGACCCATACACTAGAGCACTGTTGTCCTATAGAAATATGTGAACCACATTTTCCAGTAGCTAGATTTAAAAAGGTCAGGTGAAATTAATTTGGTATTATATTTAATTAAATCCATTATATCCAAAGTATCATCATTTCAACATGTGATTAATATAAAAATTACATGACTTATTTTTCACTCTTCAAACCAAGTCTTTAAATCTCGTGTGTATTTTATGCTACACAGCACATTTCCATTTGGAGGACATTTCATATGCCCCACAGGGGTAGTGTCATCTTCATGGGACAGTGTAGGTCTAGAAGGATTCATACTTCTTTTTTTTTTTTAAGATTTTATTTTATTTGTGCATACAGAACTGGGGTACAGGCCAGAGGCTCAGGGGCGGTGAGAGGCTTCACCAGAGACAGAGCGGGGAACAGAATAGGCAGATCGACGAAGTACACTGCTGAGGGGAGCAGCGGGCGGGTCAGGAGAGGTCTGCCACGCCATGTGGTCACCTCCGGGCATGAGGAAGCGGCTTTAGATTCTCAGTGCTGTGCTTTAACCCACTGCACCACCAGGGAGGGCCAGGATTCATACTTCTTAATGAGACTAACTCTGGAAAGAAGGCTGGAATGGAGTAAGGAAGGTCAGTGTGTAGCTGAATGTTTAACATGAGAAGGTATTTAGTATTATCTGTGAACATTTTTTTTAAAAAGTAGCACTTGCTCGTTGTAGAAAATTTAGGAAATACAGAACAGAATAAAGAAGAAAATGAATGTGCTAGTGGCTGTGCCAATCAAGCCCAGTTGATTTGGATGAAATAACTTACTGGCCCAACTTCGGTCTCTATCCTGCATTATTCAGGTTCCATTCAGAGTAGCAAGATCTCCCATTTTCCCCTGTTCTGTAATTTCTAAAACCGCTTAAACTATATGTGGAAATTGTTGAAGTACATATATAAACAAAACTGTCTAGAATAGGAAGGCAATTGATGCATTTGCAAAACATTCCTAGAGCTTGGGGAGATATACACCTAAATTCCCATCATTTCCTCACATACAGCCTTGCGCAGGTTAGTTGCAGTCTCTCAAACATGAAATGATGGTCATCAGTTCAGCTAGTGTACAGCAAATTGTTTCCGTGGTCAAGCCTTAGAAGTCAATCTCAGCTATCACTGTGTGCCAACGTTATGTTTCCCACTCTGACTTTAGCCCAGATTCTTTTGTTGCTAGGAAGTATAATAGTAATAGTGACATCAGTGAAGTTAAATAAGATGGATAAGTAAAATTGTCAGTAGTCTGGCATATGATGATGGTTTAATAAATATTAGTTATTTACAACATGCATTTTATGAGAATTTAAATGTGATAATACAAAGGGATTTCCCTGGGTGATGCAGGGGTTAAAAAGTCTCAGCTAGCACCAGCCACTGCAGCATGAGTTTGATTCCCAGCCAGGGAGGTGACCCACATAGCAAAGAAGACCTCTATGCCCACTGCTCTTCTCAGCAGTATATATCAGTAGATCCACCAGTCTACTCCCCACTCTGGTAAATCCTCTCACACACAACACCCCCCACACACATACACACACCATTCCTCTGGTCAACACTCCAGTTCCTCTATGCATAAATAAATAAAATAAACATTTTTTTTAAATCAATAAGTAAGTGTGATCATACATGCAAAAGTCTTACTTCTGCCTGGTATGTGGTAGGCACTCGACCAATGATAACTATTTGTTTATGTAAGTTAATCATATGAGCGCCTATGTTTAAGTAGAGACATATTTATTTTGAGCTATTGTCCCAGTTAATACTGAACACTCCCAACTCACTCTGTTATAAGCTCCTAAACAGCTTACTGAACCATGGGCCATCTTCTCCACTGCTAGTTCCCCGCTTTCAGCCCTAGTTCTTTATCAAGACTTAAGGGTTGCCAGCCTCAGCTTCATCACAGTGCCTGCTAACAAGGTCTTTCAACTCAGATGCAGGTCCACTATCATAAACAGTAGTAGCCAGATATTTATTTGCCATGAATAGCTAGCCTAAAGCAACAGAAGTTAGAGGTGAAACTGAAAACATTTGAAATCACACTGGAAAGAATTCTACCACATCAAGTTATTCTTCTTCTGAATATCCTATGAAGTTAACATGGATTCTTGATCAAAGATTCTTAGTCGTTACACAAGAAAGATGTGGACTAAACTTATTGTTAACCTTTTCAGTGAATTATAGCTACTATTTATAGCAGAACACTCAATGGATGAGCTGCAGGTAAAATGTGTAAAAGACTTGGCAACACCTTTACAAAAGAGCAGAGTCATTTCCCCAGGGGTTTATTTTGCACAAAACTTGTTGTTCTTCCCATTGTGAGCTTCTCAGGCAGCAGGTTTGCTGTTGACACTTTCTACCATCATTTCTTAAATATGAACCACCATAAAATCCAACAGTAATTGTGGCTTTTCCTATTTTGTCAGACTGAGAAGGCACATCTAAACAGTCCTTTAAATATGCAAATGTCTCAAGAAGTTACTGCTACAGAGAGACACTCTGCAGAGGGCCATGGCCTAGGGCAACAGCAGTCAATGTCATACTTAAAGTCTTGTAGACAATGGTGGGGTGATAAATATGAACCAAAGGGGTGTCTCTGTGTGAATTCACAGAGAATGGTCTAGAAGGTTATGGGATGTAAGTAGATGCACCCTTGGCTTGTGAGTTGGCTGAGCCCCTCTGGTCCCTCTAGCTGAGGTGCACAGGGGAGTACTGGCTCAGGGCAGAAGCCCCTGTGCCATGTTCTTGGAGCCCCATGTGCAATGCCCATCAGTACCTATGAGTGACAGGTACTCTGAAGGCTCCAGCTGCCTGAGCTCCCCCTCTTGGTTTAGGACTGATTCTTTCATCAGTCAGAACTATATTACTCTAAAAATATGCCTTTCACCCATAAACTATTCTAGAAATTTAAAGGGAATTATGGTTTTTTGGGTTCTTGATATTTCCCATGTTTCCTTCTAGCTTCCATAGAAAATATTTCAATAGGTGTGCTTGTCTTGCTTCCACCTTTTTTACCATCCACCAAATTACCCCCATATTAGTCAAAGACTATAACCCCTGCCACACTTCCTCCAATTCCAGTACCAGAATCTTGGCGAGCATCTTAAAATTCACAGTGAAGAAAGAAAAACCAGTCTCTAATTTAAATATGCTTGACCTTCTGTGGGGAGCTAAGTAATCACAGCTTTGTCATGCTCTGTTTTGGTTCAGTGGGTGTAAAAACATGTCCAGATAAAATCAGGATAGACCCAAATTTTCTCCCCTCCGCCTTCAAACTAAACCCCAGCAAATTTTTGTTCTGGTTTTAGACTCTTTGACTGAGCACTAGGCCTGACCAAATATTTCAGTGTTGGAGATTGTTGGCACATCAGTCTTGCCAAAGGTGTAACTCTATAGTTTGTCCTCATAGGACTTTTCTTCCCTCTAACTGAGCATATCACTTTTATCAGTATATTTGCAAGGACTAGATGTGCCCTATCAGTTGTGCTAGGCCAAGTGTTATTTGGCTGAAATGTTCTCTGCTAGCCTGGAAAATGTGGATTTCTACCCAGAAGCAAAATCATGTATGAATTGTTTCCCAGTTTTTCTCTCCACTTTGAAATTGTGTTTTCCTTGCCTTCAGGTCTATAGGATTTGCCTCTGATGTGTGGATGGGGCACAATTTTCCTTCTACTCTGTCATTTTTATCTATAGTACACATGAACGTAATCATTTTCACCCTAGAATATGAAACTAAACCTCTAAGAAATTGCAAAAGCCTTTTTCACCTCAACTTAGTTTTTAAGGATGTTTAGCCAATAAAGAAATAATTAGTCTTCTCCCTATGTACTCTGATTATAATTTTAAGGGTCAATGAGCAGGTAGCAAAGGTATAATTGATGGTAGAATCTTCAGATACAGAGATTTTTTTATTAACTCAAGATTTTATTCAGGTTTGGGATAACACCACTAAATATAGTTCTGCACACTTCACCCTCAAAACTTAATAAATTAATAAAAGCCAATTAGATTGTGATATCACAAGTTTAGTGGGTTTTTTTTCTCCATAGCCAATTAAAAATTATTTACCCTAAACCTTATTAAGATAAGGTGAAGAGAAGGACTGTATTTTGTGATCATCTCTTTCAAGAGAGAAGTTGAGCTGTGCAGAAATTGACTGTGTGACTGTGTTTATGGACGGTGCAAGAAGTCAGCTTCAAGGGATGTCAACATTTACAATGATGTAGTGAGCTAAGTTCAGATTTTTCCTGTGTTCCTATGTGAAAAACTGCTGGAAACTGTTCAGTACATAAATTATTTCTTTTCAGTCTATGATGCTTGTGGCAGAAAGGTGAGTTATGTAGATGAATTCATTCCTATAGTTATCTTTCAACAATACCTAAGGCAGAAGCCAAGTTGCCTCTCTATTATCATTTACAGAAAATAGACTTCAGCCTTTCATTCAGCTGTGCCAGGAACCCTAGGTTTTTTGCTTTCAGAATTGAGACTCTGAAGTCATGATAATCGCTTCCACTTACAGAACATCTGCTGTATGCCAGACCGTGCAAGATGCCTTCCATGTTTCCTTTCCTTTATCTGATTTTGAAAGTTACAAAAATAATGCATTCTTTCTTTTGCAAATCAAGTGATGCAGAGCTCTCTCTTTATATATATAATATATAATATATATAGCTATATACATTATATAACGTATATAAAATACATATATAAATATATGTTATATAATGTATGTAATATGTATATGATTATATACATTATATTATATATATATATCATCACACTGTTAACAGCCTTACATCCTTCTGCCTTCCTAGGTACTCACACACACCTGATAGTTCAAATCTTCCCATTGTACCTTAAAGTGATTCTATATCTAGTTTATGATAGGGAAAATGGCCCAGTGAAGTTAGAAGCTCTAAGAAACTCAACATTAACAGAAAGGTCTCTTTCCAGTAAGTCACAATGCATTTATTTGGAAAAATAAATATGGATTTTTGAGAAGCTCTAGAGAAAATCACCTATTTCTGAAACTATAAAAAAGTAAAGGCTTCCTCCATGTTGCTGGTCTCTGGTCTTCTCAAGTAGTTAGCCCTGTGGTCACAGCACCATGGCTCTCCCCACCCCCCACCATGCAAGGTCAAAGCTCCATAATCAGCATCTTATCACCTGGAGACCCCTAAGCTCCCCCAGGGCCAGTTAGTTACTGGGCAGTTTTGTGGCTTATCCTCTGGGAAAATTTGTTCATAGCAAATTATTCTCCATTCACAAACTGTTTAAAATAGATCTGTTCATTGTGCATTCTAGACAGACTATACCTACTTCGGGGTATCTTTTTACCTATAATAATGCCTTGTTAAACAGTAATGATAAGTTAATAAACATCTAATGTAAATTAAATGTGTTCATATGGGATTTTTGAAACTGATTCCACTGCACTTTATTCTCAGATAAAAGGAAGGCTTTTTTCCCTTTTTTTTTTTTTTTCATTTGTGATAATACTTTAAGACTTATTTGGGTAATGAAAAGCATAGTGAACTTGTATCTCTTGAAAAGCAAAGGTATTCTCCTGCCTAAATATAACAACTGGTTATCTTCCTTTCTAACAAAGCAGCATTTTTCCCAAGACCCAGGTATGGACACTCGCTCTATTGTGTAAAGGTCTTATCCGGTTTGCTTTCCAGCCATGCGATGAAATCCAGCGCAACACCCTTTTCTATTGGCTCTAAAATGCAACAAAATTCAGTATGCTTTAGGAAGCAGGTAGAGGAGCGGATGTGGGCGTGCGATGTTTAGATGTGGTGTGCCCAGAGTTGTCCTCTGACCTCTGACCTGGAAGAAATCCACTGATACATACCCCATGCCCGAACCTATTGGCCATACTCTGAAACCTGGTTACCCACAGAACAATGCCTACTCCTAAAACTTCTACCTGTGATTTCACAAGTTACTCAGAGCCAGCTACAGTCAGTAGTTGGATGGAAGAATTCCAGAAAAAATACCTTAGGCTGCCATAGTCGTCGGGGTTTTCAGAGAGTAAGAAAGAAAGTAAGTGCCCCAGAGTAATGTAGGCAAAAGATATCCTGTTTTAACGAAGCCTCATAAGGGCCTTAAAAGAGAAATTTTTTTCCATATTGCATAACCATCGTGAGATATTTTCACAAGCAACTATAAAAAAATATCAGCATAGCTCACTTAATAAAAATTAAAGCAAAAATATTTGTGACGTTTCTAGTGTATGAGCAAAGTATTATGCTGGACATTTAGCTCGATGCATTTACAAGGAGAAGGTATCTATTGAATGCATGCACGATCAGGGCAGTCCCAGAATTAGCAGTTGACAATCACGGAAATCAAAGTTAAAGAGGCTTTGAGTTATTCAAATGGGAATACTTCTGGCAGGTTTGAGTGACCTGAAGCTTTCTATAAACCACTGTGGAGAACACTGTGCTATCACAGTATTAATTACATTCCAATCCATTCATTCTTTCCTGCTGGCAGCACTGGTACAGTCTGTGAAAGGTAAATCCAGAGATGATAGAATGCAATTTGGCCCACAATCGGTAACTAAATATGAAAATTGGAGTAAATCTAAATATTGGAAGGAAACTGGGCTAGTGGGTGAGCTGCTGGGTTGGATAGTATTGGAATCATTTGGCAGATGATGCTAATCAGTCACCATTTTGTTTTGAAATGGAAACCTAGTAATCAAATAAGTTTAGTAAAATTCCTTGTGTTTATAGCGATCTAGTCAAAAATGATTCTATATTTGCCTATTTAAGCATCCTAGTGGAAGTCATGTTTTGCCTTTCTAATTAAATATTTGCTTACTTGTGTGTGATAAAATATTGCTGAGTAAAGCATAAAAGCATCCTTCTCATTTTTATGGGAACTAGAGTTCCGGATTTTCTTCATTTGAGCTTCCAAATGGCTGGGAAAATAGAGTTGTTATATATCTCAATACTATGTAATGGTCCTTGGCTTCCTCACCTGCAAAATAAGGAGACCATACCTGGTGTCTAGCTTGCAGGGCTGTTGAGACATGCTTCTGCAATACCAGGCAGAATGTGAGACTTCAGACTAGGTGGCCCAGAAGTGTGTTTGAACTCTGGCACCACCACTTACTCTGTAATCTTGACCAAATCACCCTAGTATCCTTTGCAATCAAAAGGGGTAGTGATGACACACTTAATGAGCGGATTAAATGTAAAGGGCCAAGCAGCTGTGACAGTGGCTGGGTGGTTGAGCATTTACTGAGCGCCAGGTATCTGGTAACATACATGAAATTGCTGTCCAGGCTGTAAAACATGTGAGGTGGGGACCAGCCTACTTTTCTGTTCTAGCCTTTGCACCCTGTGGCTTTGCTTCTACAGCCCACTGACACATGCAGCAGAGCGTTCTTACCTAGGAGCTTCCGAAGGGTAACAAAGAAGCCAATTTAAGGATCCAAAGATAGAGGCCCCAGGATGAAGAACTATCCCAGAAAGAAACTTTCTAGTCTGGGGATGGATTTGATTGGACCTCAGAAGAAGCTGACTTGTGATTTTGCCTCCTGGATTTGCCTCTGGTAGACTTGATCACAAGGGTTCTCACCTCCGGGGAAAGGAAAGAAGGAATGAGAAGGAAGAATCTGTTGATGTTCCTTCCTCTCCACATCCTTCCTCACCCTAAGATCAGCTTCTACCTTTTTATCATCATTGATTTAAACTAACAAAGAAATTACCTGTTATTTTATTATTCTATTTGTATTATTATCAAAGCAATTGCCATTATTGCTAACAATTAATGTATAGTGAAATCTTATAAAGGAATAAGTTTCTAGACTAATTTATCATTACAACAATCCTATGAGGAAGAATCTACTTATTTTTCCCAAAATAGCAATATAAGCTTATATCAGAAGATAAAATTTTTATCCAAACTAGGAGGTAGTTACTGCTGAGACTTAAAACTGAAGCTGACTCTCACCAGTATTTCTCACTTCTCAGAACTTCTCCTTTTTTTTAAGA
>NW_004567114.1:46709697-46775140 GCF_000260355.1 Condylura cristata
TTCCCTCCCCTCACCGTTTTTCATGCCATCCCCCATTCCACCCCCCAAAAATGTCTCTGGTATATAGTTGTTCATTATTATTATTACTACTTTCTTGTCTGGTCTGTTATACTCCTGCTATGAGTGAAACCATCTGATATTTTTCCTTTTCTTTCTGGCTTAATAAATAAATAAATCTTTTGTTAAAGAAAAAAAAAGAAAACAAAAACAAAATAAATTATTCTGGTTGATAGTCCATATGCCAAAAATCCCATTTTGTGGAAGAAAAGTGAACACTTTAATCTTGTGAATATTTTTGGTTTTTCCATACCAAAAGACATTTTCTAAATGTCTTTTCTTGTTCTAAGATATATTTTCAGGTGTTCTTTTCATGTAACAAAAAAAGGGTTCCCTTAGGCTTAATGTAATTTATTGCAATTAATCCTCTCAAATGAAAAGGATGATTTTGAATATAGGATTCTTGCCAGAGTTTTAAAAACATTTATCAGCAAAAACTCTAGGATTTACTATATAAACAAGCTCATTTAAATGTATCCTGTTAATTAAAGTACTATAAATACAAGTTGAATGAAACACCTTTGATTGGATTTGTTCTATTCTGTTTTGCTGATGCAGCCTTAATTGCACATGATAAGAAAACACTTTGTCAGAAAGTACATCAGACTGCCATGACCACTCCAGCAACCTGCTCTAGTGAAATATCAAGTATCATGTCAGTGCTTGCCTCATGGACAAAAAAGGAAAAGAAATACTGAGCATTCCCCAATCTTTATTATTCAGTCAAAAAATTTAAGAGGGAGAGATATCCTTTGTGCTATACTTCCCAAAAAGAAGTAATCATTCAAACTTTTTTAAAAGTTGCCTGAATTGTAATTGCATTGTAATGAATTGTAAACCTCAGGGCAAAAGAAAGTGAACTCTTTAGCAAGATCCAAAAAGTAGCCAAGACTAGATTCCAGTAGTCAAGGTCTTTCAACCTGAGGTAATCAATCAGTCAGGGCACTGGCAAGGAATAAATTAAAGGTAACCAGTACTTCTCACACCATAGATGGGCCTATTAGCTCAATAAGTGGTGAGCATGCTGATGGCCCAAACTCACAAGGAAGCCTACTCTCAACTGCTTTATCATGGCTGATTTCTAACCTAAAGCCAGTTTAAATAACTGAAGCAATGAAATCAAGGCTAATTGCAACATTTGCTTTAGAGAAACATAATTAGAAAAGTAAACATGCTGTATTCAGGAACCAAAAAATTCCTTTTGGAGTATGCATAGTTCTGGATTATAGTGTGTCTATGTAATTAATCCCTCCATTAGTTCAGATAATCCAGAACTGGATACAACTATTTACATGTTGACAGTGGTGATCATTATTACCTGAATTAGTTTCACTAATTCCACCCAAGAAGTTTTTTCTTTGCTAACCATCTTCCCTTTAAGGCCTATTGTTATACATGCCATTTTGTTTACTTTTGCATTTCCTAATTTCAAAAAGCACAAAACTAAGCATGATTATTCATGTTGGGGGGGGAAGGGGAGAAGTCCCTAATAATTTTGGCTGGAAAGGAGGCTAAGATGGTAATTTACTCTATTTCATGGTCCCAAAGATGATCTTTCTGGCTTTGCTTCTCTCTCCTGTAGCAACCATCTACTATGAGTTATGCAAGACACATCATTAAGAAGGAAGGCTTTGGACTCCAGGGCCTCAACAAAGGATTTACAGCAACTTTGGGACGTCATGGAGTTTTCAACATGGTTTATTTTGGCTTCTATTACAATGTCAAAAACATTATCCCCGTCAACAAGGTAACTATTTAATAGATTAAAATCTTGGGGGGGGGAAGCTATCAATGATAATAGCTACATTTGTGGAGTGTTTTATCATGTCCCCTGCACCACCCTAGAGGGTCCTCAGAACTTCTATGTGAGTTTACTTAATTACTCACACCTAGAATTCAAACTCAACAAGGTACTTGAATTCAAAATTCATGTATTGCTTCTCTGTACTCACACAACACAGAGACCAATAAACATCAGGGAATCAAGTAGTCTGAAAATCAGACTACCAGTAAATGTCATTTGCATGTTTATTAATCCTCATCAACATTTAGAAGTCTTCTATTTTAATTCTTATGATTTAACACAGTAAGATTTGTAAACAATGCAAACATCTTTCACCTTGTGTTATTAAAAGAAAGTCATATTAGTCTCTGCTTTCATTCACTCAAAGCCACTGGATCCTCCATTGTTCTAGACTCACATGGACTCTGAGTTCCTTGTTCCTCCTGCCACTGGGATCTCTGAGTAGGTGAGAATGGAAGAGAGAGGGGGCCTGACCAGGGAGCACCAGCACTGGTCAGTCTTTCCAGTGGTCTCAGTGCTGTCTCTTTGCCTTGTTCTTTCCATCCAGCTCCTCTCCACCTCTGCCCTCTAAGCTGCCTTCCTCGGACCATGACAGCAGTGCCTGGTCTTATTCAGGTTTTCCTGGCTCCCCACAACAGAAATGAACTTCTGCTCAACTTGCCCTTGAGTCTCTTTTGAATCCAAAATGGTGACACAATAGGTTGAAGTGCAGCACTATGAAACTATGCAGCCACTGTAACAAGAGTTCAGTTCCCCGCCAGGAAGCTGACCCACATGGTGCAGCAGACCTCTCCTGTCTCACCCACTGCTCCCCTCAGCAGTGTATTTCAGTCAATCTGCCTGTTCTTTCCACTCTGTCTCTCCACTCTGGGTGCTCTCATCACCCACTTCTTTGGCCTGTGCCCCAGTTCTTATATGCATAAATAAATAACTCTTTTTTCTTTTTAATAATACAATAGTTTATTTTTACATCATTTTGTGCCTTTTTCCATCTCAGTTGTAATCCCCGTGGGCTTCCCATCACCAAATCACCCATGTGCAATCACCATAGTCCAGTGCACTTCCCTCCCCTCACCGTTTTTCATGCCATCCCCCATTCCACCCCCCAAAAATGTCTCTGGTATATAGTTGTTCATTATTATTATTACTACTTTCTTGTCTGGTCTGTTATACTCCTGCTATGAGTGAAACCATCTGATATTTTTCCTTTTCTTTCTGGCTTAATAAATAAATAAATCTTTTGTTAAAGAAAAAAAAAGAAAACAAAAACAAAATAAATTATTCTGGTTGATAGTCCATATGCCAAAAATCCCATTTTGTGGAAGAAAAGTGAACACTTTAATCTTGTGAATATTTTTGGTTTTTCCATACCAAAAGACATTTTCTAAATGTCTTTTCTTGTTCTAAGATATATTTTCAGGTGTTCTTTTCATGTAACAAAAAAAGGGTTCCCTTAGGCTTAATGTAATTTATTGCAATTAATCCTCTCAAATGAAAAGGATGATTTTGAATATAGGATTCTTGCCAGAGTTTTAAAAACATTTATCAGCAAAAACTCTAGGATTTACTATATAAACAAGCTCATTTAAATGTATCCTGTTAATTAAAGTACTATAAATACAAGTTGAATGAAACACCTTTGATTGGATTTGTTCTATTCTGTTTTGCTGATGCAGCCTTAATTGCACATGATAAGAAAACACTTTGTCAGAAAGTACATCAGACTGCCATGACCACTCCAGCAACCTGCTCTAGTGAAATATCAAGTATCATGTCAGTGCTTGCCTCATGGACAAAAAAGGAAAAGAAATACTGAGCATTCCCCAATCTTTATTATTCAGTCAAAAAATTTAAGAGGGAGAGATATCCTTTGTGCTATACTTCCCAAAAGGAAGTAATCAAACTTTTTTAAAAGTTGCCTGAATTGTAATTGCATTGTAATGAATTGTAAACCTCAGGGCAAAAGAAAGTGAGCTCTTTAGCAAGATCCAAAAAGTAGCCAAGACTAGATTCCAGTAGTCAAGATCTTTCAACCTGAGGTAATCAATCAGGCAGGGCACTGGCAAGGAATAAATTAAAGGTACTTCTCACACCATAGATGGGCCTATTAGCTCAGTAAGTGGTGAGCATGCTGATGGCCCAAACTCACAAGGAAGCCTACTCTCAACTGCTTTATCATGGCTGATTTCTAACCTAAAGCCAGTTTAAATAACTGAAGCAATGAAATCAAGGCTAATTGCAACATTTGCTTTAGAGAAACATAATTAGAAAAGTAAACATGCTGTATTCAGGAACCAAAAAATTCCTTTTGGAGTATGCATAGTTCTGGATTATAGTGTGTCTATGTAATTAATCCCTCCATTAGTTCAGATAATCCAGAACTGGATACAACTATTTACATGTTGACAGTGGTGATCATTATTACCTGAATTAGTTTCACTAATTCCACCCAAGAAGTTTTTTCTTTGCTAACCATCTTCCCTTTAAGGCCTATTGTTATACATGCCATTTTGTTTACTTTTGCATTTCCTAATTTCAAAAAGCACAAAACTAAGCATGATTATTCATGTTGGGGGGGGAAGGGGAGAAGTCCCTAATAATTTTGGCTGGAAAGGAGGCTAAGATGGTAATTTACTCTATTTCATGGTCCCAAAGATGATCTTTCTGGCTTTGCTTCTCTCTCCTGTAGCAACCATCTACTATGAGTTATGCAAGACACATCATTAAGAAGGAAGGCTTTGGACTCCAGGGCCTCAACAAAGGATTTACAGCAACTTTGGGACGTCATGGAGTTTTCAACATGGTTTATTTTGGCTTCTATTACAATGTCAAAAACATTATCCCCGTCAACAAGGTAACTATTTAATAGATTAAAATCTTGGGGGGGGGGGAAGCTATCAATGATAATAGCTACATTTGTGGAGTGTTTTATCATGTCCCAGTTATTGCAATAAACTCATCTAATTTGATCCTCACCTCAGTCTTCAACATTGGCTGTTATTCCTATTTTAAATTCATAAACTGAAGCTTAGAAAGATCAAGTAAATTGCCCAAGATAACATACTGAAAACCAAAGCAGAGACTTGAACTCAAATCTGACAACAAAATCCTCCTTCTTAAAGTGTGTCATCACAGCTGAATATATCCCATTTATTCCTCCTGAGATTTTCTAGAAACTGTGTTATTACTTAGTTTTCTTCCCAGAAGTATCCCTTTCTTTTAAAAGTTGAAAAATTCATAGTCTAGTAAATTTAGAATTAAAGGGAGAATGTAGCTCAACCTAAACCTTAAATTTTACCAAGTCATTAGATTTTAAATTCACCTAATTAGGGTATGTATAAACCAACTCTTATTTCATCATTTGCTCTTGATGCAAAATAATAATATTACATGTGTATTATTATTTTAAATGGTAACTTACAGATGCCAGCAGTCTTTCAACTTCTACAAGATAAAAGTACATGATGTACTTTTTGGGAAGAAAAAATAAAAACTCTTGCACTTTTTTTTTATTTTCCAGATAACATTGGTTTACTACACTGTATATGATTTTAGGAAGAAGGCTCATACTTCCTCAAATGCATGTGATCATACCACAACACCACCAAAGCACCCATAGTCTTTTTTTTTAAAGATTTATTTATGCATACAGAATTGGGGTACAGGGGTGGTGAGAGGCTTCACCAGAGACAGAGCCAGGAACAGAACAGGCAGATGAACAAAGTACACTACTGAGGGAGGCAGTGGGTGGGTCAGGAGAGGTCTGCTGCATCATGTGGATCACCTCCGGGGCTAGGGACTGAACTCACTCTCAGGTGGCTATGGCTAGCTTGCAGTGCTACATCCTACCTGTTGCGCCACCAGGGAGGGCCCCACACCCATAGTCTTCAACAGAGAGCCCTTCCTTGCTCTGCTCTTCTTCCCACCCACCCTCATCCTCTAGCTGCCTCAATTCTTCAGTCTTAATTGCAGCATTTGATTTGGTTAGGTTTTGTCTGTTCCTTTGCTTTGTTTCTCTGTATTCCACATGTGAGTGAAATGATCTGTCATCTCCATCTGACTTATTTGATTTAGTATAATCCCCCTGATGTACTTTAAAGAGAGCACCTTTCCAACGACAGCCTCTACATTGCCTATTTTCAATAGCAATTGCAGTCCTGGGAACACCCATTAGGGGAACATTGCTCACAAGCAAAAAGTTTCCCAGAGGTTGAGTTCTTCATTTTGCGTAGCACACTAATATTGAAAGGCATTTTATAAATCACAGAAGATTTCTAATATGCCTATCACCAGATTCTTGAGTGAATTTGATTGTGCCCGCCTTTACTCAGCCATACCCCATATGCCTCAAGTAACAGTTAGCTCTGAGGCATGTTCCACATTCACCATTGGCTGACATTGTCTCATTCACAAAGACCCATGCTTCACTCTACCTGGAAATCTCATCACTGAATAGAAGCTTATGGTTTGTTGGTGTGAAATCTGGGACTGACCAGTAGATGCCCTATTCAGGGGTTAGCTCTCAATAGCCCTTATAGATCACACGAAGAATTCTTATATTTATCTAAAGAGTATGGGAAGCCAGCCTAAGGTTTTAAGCAAAGAAATTACCTGAGCTCTCTGTCTTCAGTGTGAGGAAGGGTGCAGGGAGAGGCCAAGTATGGCACAGAAATGCTTTCAATGCAAGGTGCCAGGTCTTAGACCATAGAGTTCATGATGGAGACAAGAGAAATGGACAGATTTGAGAAATTCGGAAGACTAACTCTATAGGTTGTAGTTATGGTCTATATTTACATCCTGAGGTAAGGCAGGAATACAGTTAATGTCTAGGTTTTGACTTGAACAACTAAAAGGGTATTAGTGTCATTCATTGAGAAAGAAAACAATAGAAAAAGAAACAAGTTTATAGGAGAATGTTATGGGCTTAGCCTGGAAATTGAGTTTAACTGGCATGGAATTTCAAGGTATAAATGTTTAGTCAGTGATTGGATGTGAGTCCTAGAACTTGAGAAAACTGAGTTGGAGATAGATATTTAAAACTCACCATTAAGGCCCTCCCAAGTGGCACAATAGGTTAAAGCACAGCACTCTGAAGCTAGCCACAGTCACTGCATTACAAGTTCGATCCCCAGCCAGGGAGGTGACCCACATGTCATAGTAGACCTCTCCGGCCCACACAATGATCTCCTCAGCAGTGTACTTCATCGATGTGCCTGTTCTGCTCCTCACTCTGTCTCTGGTGAATCCTCTCACGCACCTCTAGCCTACACCCCAGTTCTTATAGGCATAAATAAATAAATCTTTAAAAAAATAAAATAAAACTCACTAATATTCCAGAGCAAGTATACCCTTTACTGAGTTCTCTGAGCTTCCTTTAAAAAAAAAATCTGTAAATTAGAAAGCTAAGATTCTTCTTTCTACCCAACAAAATTGTTTTGAGGGTCTTTACAAATAATTTGTGAGATTGCTTGTGAATGTTAAGGTCCCGTAGAAGTGAGAAGGAAGGCGAGTGGTAGAAACAACATGTAGAAGAGCATGAAAAATAATTCCCCAGGACTGTCCCTTTTGTACTTAAAAGAATCCTGTTCTTTCTTGCCTAGAACGAAGTCATTATTTCATGTGTTCTGTAATCTAAGACTGATTCAACTGGGAAACCAGTGTTCTTTAAATTTCAGCCATAATAAATCAATCCATTGTGAATGAGAAGGTATGATAATCATTAAAACATGTTGAAGAATGTCATAAAGTTGTTAACCATGAGGACTACGTGTGTTCCTTGAAAACTTTATTCCATCAGGGCTATCAGCTGTGTCTAGTCTAACACTTTGGACAGTTTGTTTACAGAGCTATTATTTCTGTTCCTTCTCCCAGCCTTTGGTCATTCTGCTGTTTCAGGGCAATTTGAGATGTCACCATCTCTGACTGGCATAGGATACTTCTAGATTTTTCTTTAATCCATTATCTTTTGAAATCCATAAATTGTCTTGCAGTGTTTTCTTTTTTCAATTTACTTGATTTTGTAGGAAACTCACCACAATGATTACCTCTGGGGGATGGAAATGGGAAGTGTGTGGGGGAAAGAGGGAAAGTGTGTTTTCTTTAGACCATGCCAAGTAGTTGGAAGCTTTTTTACAATAAACATGGATTAATTTCATAACAGGAAATAAATTAGTGAAAAACTTAACAGAACCCCATAAAATAGAATACCTAACTTACTTTATCACTTCTAACTTAACTCTAAGGCATTGCTACAGAGATAAAATAAGAACTTGAAACAATAAATCTAGAAAACTCATGCATATCTTCACCCTTGAAGTTAGTGACTTTAATCGATTGGGCTTTGGTAGGTATATTTTTCAAGTTATCACAGAAATATCCTCACCTTTGGTGATATATTATTAAAAGTGTTTTTGTAGTAGACTCTGATTTAGACAGATCCTCACCCCAGTAATGTCACTTTCAGATAAGAAAATCAAATGGAAAATTAAGACCTAGAGTCAAAAATCACTGAAATCATTTATCTGAAGTCATCGATCAGGGTCAGTAGAAGAACAGAGGGCAGAACTTACTCTAGCATGCCATGTGATACTTTGACAATATATTTTTACCTTGTGTGTTGTCAAAATTGTCACTTAAAAATGGTGACCAACATCTTCAAAAAACTAGCAACAACAAATGTTGGCGAGGATGTGGTGAAAAGGGAACTCTCCTGCACTGCTGGTGGGAATGCAAACTAGTACAACCACTATGGAAAACTGTTTGGAGGTTCCTCAAACTGCTAAACATGGAGCTTCCTTATGACCCAGCAATCCCACTCCTAGGTATCTACCCAAAGACACAAAAACACTGATTGAAAAAGATACCTGTACCCCCATGTTTATTACTGCTTTATTTACAATTGGAAAAACATGGAAGCAGCCCAAATGCCCAAAAGTAGATGACTGGATAAAAAAGATGTGGTACATATATACAATGGAATATTACTCAGCAACCAAAAAAAGAGAAACACATGTCTTTTGCAGCAACTTGGATGGAACTGGAAAAGATCATGCTTAGTGAGATAAGCCAGAAAGAGAAAGAAAAATACCGGATGGTTTCACTCATAGCAGGAGTATAATGGACCAGGTGGAAAATAACAAAAATAATGAACAACCATATACCAGAGACATTCTGTGGGGGCGCAGTGGGGAATGAGATAAAAAACGGGGTGGGGGGGGAATGCACGGGATTATGGTGATGGCACATGGGTGACTTGGTGATGGGAAACCCGCGGCAATTACAATTGAGATGAAAAAAAATGTACAAAATGATGTAAAAATAAACTTTTGTAATAAAAATTTTTTAAAATGCAAAAAAAAAAAAAAATGGTGACCAAAATTGCAATAAGTGGAATAGTTAGCATATCCAAATAACATAATCGGTTTTCTCTTCTGCCTCATTCAGACCTGTAACCTTTGTTTCATAGCCTTAGTCTATGATCCATGGGAATAATTACCATTCACAGTTCTAGAAGAACTGGGTGTTACCGATTTGAAAATGATGCCCTGTGTTATATTCTCTCAGATTTATTTTTAGGATCTAGATTTACCTTTTGAATGGTGAATAAGTGGCTACAATAGGGAAGGCTGCTTTGGATATTAGCTGACCATGGAATTCACCTAGTAGAGGCATTCATTTACAGCCCACAGTAAGTGGAATGGAATGTCACTTAAAGAATTATCCCTTCTTCCCAGAAAGAGGCCATCACTTCTCAAAGTAAAGCCCACTGGAACAGGTATTAACTTAAATGTTGACATCTTTTTTCAAATATCCATGAGAGTAAGCACACATGGCAAAAAAACATTTTTTTTATTCCTTTTCCAAGTTGGAGATGTTCTGTGCACATTATTTGTGATGTTGACACACAAATGAGAATCCTAAGATTAAAATGTTACATGGCTTTATTAACTTTGTCTTCTACTTTCATATTTATTGCTTTTCATGTGTTTCATAAGTTAAGTAATAATAGCAGCAGAAATCACTCTCAAGTTCATGGCTTTCAACAGTTTTAAACTGTGCTTTCAGTTTGCATCCTAATTAAGTATGTTTGCAGGTTATTTTGCCAAAAACAATAGACCTTTTGTGTTGAACTTTGCCATGATATAAATTACATATGTGGGTTAGAAATATTCTAGGAGAGAACAATTTTTCATATGTTCAATCTTTCTTACTTAATAAACCATTTAGACCTGTCCCTGTGGTCATTTTACTACAGATAGCATTAAGTCAAACATATTTTATTTTCTCCTAAGACCACAAAAGATACATGTAAAAGATGGCCTTTAAAAAATGCAAGTGATTTTCTTTTTCTTCCGATTTCTAATATTTTCTTAGTTTTGTAAACTCTGTGGATAGTCTGAGGATGGTGCCAGACACACGTGAGTTTATCAGAAGTAATGTGGAAATGTGTGAGTTTCATGATTGAGAGTTCTATCCTTCCCTAAGGTGTGCACTGAGCTGAATGACAAATGTACCTTTGGGTTCAAATAGAGGACTTAAACAGAGCTGTTTGTATTTTGAAAAAAGAATCTCAGTAGAATTAGATCATAGTAGGATTTAATTTATGACCATTTATTTTTCTGATTCTCTCTTACTCGATCATTAGTCTTACCAATCATCCGGTAATGGGAAAGGCAAGAGCATTAAAGTTTCATTAAGAACAACTCTCCTCTCTGGCAACCACTGGGACTAAACAACAACTATCTATTATCTACGAAATTCCAGAATATGTGACAAGATTGTGGATATAAAGGGCTATCTTTCATTGGAAGTTTTCATAGAATCCCTGGTGTGTGTGTGTGTGTGTGTGTGTGTGTGTGTGTGTGTGTGTGTGTGGGTAGGTGGGTGGGTGGGTGTGTGTGTTGGGAAGGAGAAGAACATAGAGAGGACAAAGGGGGGCAGAGAAGAAGGGGGGCAAAGGTTCAGAGAGTTTCTTAAATAAGCCTCAAGCCTAAAGTTTTAGTCAGGCACCACCCAAGTGCATGGAAATGAGGTACAAGTAGCTTTAAATTCCCAGTAGTTTCCTTCTATTCATTTATTCCATCTAACACATAACCAGTACCAGTTCACTGAGTATCAGCTCTACTCCTGCCTTCATGGGGCTTACAGTCTAGTCAAGGAGACAATTAAAAAGTCACTGCAGGGAATTGAACTGCCATGAAAAACAATGATCAAGCTATGGGAATTTAGATCCTAATCTAAATCCCAAGATGGAGAGGAGAGAAGCAGGGAAAGGATATAGAGAAGATCCACCCTCAAAAACAGCATTAAGGATGAGGATTAGCCAGACCAAGATGAAGAGCAAGCATGGACCCAGACAGAGAGAACAGGTTATGTGATGGCCTCGAAGCAGAAAGTAGTTTGGGGACCTGGGATAAGATAAAGAACGAAGGTAGCTGGTGTGTGGTGGTTGAAGAGGGGGAGACAGTGGAGGCTGGAATGTTTAAGGCAGCCTCAAATGATCCAACCCAGGGGGGCATCTCGAACAAACATATTACATAAGTGGAACAAAATGGGCAGGGGAAAGTTTCATTTATAGAAGAAATCCAGAAAGTGGAATCATATGAAATAAATTGGTTCAGAGACTTCTTGATCATCTGCCTACCTCCATATCAAAGCATCTCAGTGTGTCTTTGCCGTGACTTATCAACCTTTTGGATTTTGTTCTGGGAACCTGGTTTGTTAGTTTTCCTTGGGGTCAGTGCCTTTATTGAGGCGAGGAATAGATAGAACACACCAAAACAGCAAACTCCTACTGGGTTCCCAAGGAAATGTATTAATACCTCCTTGCATTTGTGTAAAATACAGTCATGTAGTTAATTCTTAAAAGATATTTACTCATATAAATATATATATATTTATACATGCATATATGTACATTCATATATATTTATGTATTTTTATATGTATGTGCATATAGAGAGATACTGAGACCAGTGATCGAAAGAGTAAAAGATATGTGTATGTGTGAATATATATGAAATTCCACATAAGTATGAACTAATCCAGTGATAACTGTTATGCATAAGCCCTAACCCATTTTGACATTGTTTGTATTTTATAATTTGAGCTAAGTGGGTGAGACCTTTAAAATTATTTTACATTTCACAACACTTTAAAGGACAGATAGCTTAGAGGGGAAAAAGAAATTTTCATGGCTATTTTCTGAATGGCTACATTTAGATGCTGAGCTTTTAACAAGACTTTGATTTCATTCCAAAGCCCAGAGCCCTACAAGGATAGGATCTTGGGAATACTCCACATTCCTCAAAGACTGCTTATCTATTAAACCATCTCATTTTAGTTAGTGACCTTCTGTGGAGTGAGGAGCTAGCATTTCCCCAAATTATCTCACATGAAGAAAAAACAAGCACTGCAATAGATTCTTCTGATAGCTGTGAAGAGGAAACAACTGTATTTATTAATTAAGCTTCGATAGTAGGTATTTTCTTTGGGAGACAAAACAACACGATACTGTGACATGGGGGGGGGGAGAGGAAGTATATTGCTAAAGGTGATGAACAAAACAATGGAAAAAAGCACCAAGATTAGAGAAAATGAAAAGTTATACTGAGTGCTGACTCCGAGCTGACTTCCACTCACTAAAACTAACACTGTCTAACATGCAAATTTCTTCTTTAAAAAAAAAAAAAAAACCACACAGCTCACTCTCACTGAAACTGCCTCCTTGTTTGGTTACCAGGCAGCAACTACAATCTCAACTCACCACATCATTTTCATTATGTGCCAGCTGTGGGAGGCAATGGTGAGCTGCTGTTATTTGCCTTGAAGTTATTACCAGGTGCTTCACTAGTGTATGTAGGCAGCTCCTTTGCTTCTGAGCCCTTGGTTCTTGGTGTAATATGTCTTTTTAAGGGAGACAGAAGACATGTGTCAAACACCTACATTGTGTCAGGCCCAGCACACATGCAAAGAGGAACGTGACATGGCATAGCCTTTTCCCTTAGGAGGCATTGAGGAGTCTTCACAAAAAGAGTCCAAGTCTCATGTCCACTAGGCACTATCAAAGACACCAGATTCTGTGCCCCTACCTGTGGTATTAGTATCGCATGGAGATGTGAGTCTTTGAGTCTTTCCTTCTTCAGAATAGATCCACAGCTCCTTGATCCCTCTTCAAATGGCATGGCTCTGGGCCTCTGTGAGATCTGTCCTGTCTCTCCCTCTGTATCTTCCTCCAATTGGTCAATGGCAATAGCAGAACTACTTACAGTGCTATGATTTTGGGCTGACACAGAGTCCACAAAGTGAGCCCTTCCTGTGATCTGAACGTGTGCCTTTCTTCATGCAGCCAAAGATTGTCTCGGGATGAATTGTTGGGTGATTTGTCAGGGGTGGGGAGGAGAGAAAATGGGTGTTATTTTTACATCAAGATGTTGACATGAACAAATCTTTATGGTTTATTAAATCCCCAGATTAATGAACTGAGGTCAATTGAAGTCTTCCTTATCTAAACTTAAGTAATTTGTCTTTACTATGCTTAAATTTAATCCTGTGGGTTTGGTTGAGTGTAAGAGTGATGGTAATTTGTAATGCTGAGTTTCTCCTCTGCCGTTCTTGCTTTCTCTCCTAGCCTGTATCACTAGCAGTTCCAATAATCAGTCTTCCCCCATCTTCACCCCAGCTACATGGGCTTCTCTACAGGCTGCCAAAATGGGCACATTTGTTTAGCCAGATGAGAACTCCTCTGGCTATATTCTCAGTCGTCCTCCATTTAGTATTTTGTTAATTCAATGTATTTTCTTCAGAATAATGAGGGAGACTTTTTCAAATAGTTTTCTGTGATCACATGTTCAGGGTGATTCAAAAAGAAAGGATAATGTTCAAAAACTCAATATTAAAGTGATTTTTTTTGCAGTTTCTTCATGTGAGCATACATCACAAACTTTATGTTAGTATCACCTCTCACCTGCAGTTGAGGACATAAAGAACTGTATCCTGACCATACCTCCTTTAGCTGGTGATAGTCACATGCTACAAACGAGGAGGTGAATTAAAGTGCAGAACTGATAGGTGCAAACAAGTCATTTGTTACATTGTAGAAATAAATGTGATGAATCCTATTAAAATTGCCTGTGACCACATCATATATCATCTGACTACTCAGTAATATATTTATATATATTATCTATTATATAATATACATATATATATTCCACATATATATGTATATGTGTATATATATATATTCCACATATATATGTATATATATGAAGTAATATATTTATCAAAATGTTCCATTCTTTTTGAGTCACACTCATTATCAAACAACCTACCCACTGGGGAACAAGGAAGGTGAATAGGAATTCTGAAAAGACATACTTTGGGAGACCCTGAGAACTGTGATTCCTCATAGAGCCCACAGAATGTCTTTTATTTTCTCCTTTAGTCACTCTTGAAGAGTAAATTTCTTTCTTCAAATTGCGAAATCTATGTTAACAATTTTTGACTAGCAACATTAAATGCATTCTAGGATTATCCAAGGTCAATTCCTCTCAGAGTGATCATTTTAAGATTGCCTGGGGAATCAGGGTCTTTAGACTTCAAGTTAAGCGTGGTACCGGGAGGAATAAAAGGATGAGTGAATTGCAGGAAGCAAAAGAAATGAGTTTGGGGCTGACCTGTGATAGGAAAAGTCAATCTAGAGTAGATTGTGTGTGTGTGTGTGTGTGTGTGTATTCATGTAGAGCTCCCTTAGAAGAAAAACCCGTTGCTGTTCTCTGCTCAATCTTGCCTTGTGAGGGGCAGCAGGCTTCTTGGCCAGTCCCCCTTATCAACCTAGTCCTTACTAATGAACCCTCTCCCCACCCTCCTTAATTCCCTCCTCAAGGTAGGTCTCTTTTTGAAATGTCTTCTTAAAGATGCAAGGCCCCAATCACAGGTGTGTGAGTTAGTGAAAGCTTTGGTTATCAAGCTAACAGCCAGCTGGCCAGTCACTAAGCAGACCCTGGAAGCCAGTGCCAGGAAAGGCGAAAAGGGAGTGCATGCTGCTTCTGACCAAGACACTTGCCTCTGTGCATATTAACTCCTCTAGTCTACCCCTCACATTACCACTGTTGTCTTTAGTCGCTAAAGCATTTGGGTTTAAAGATTACATTAATTACAAGCATGTTGTGTGGTGATGGTTAACTATTTTGAGGCATATGACCCCATTTCTGATAACTTGCTAACTTTTGTTGAATTTTTGGAAGTTGTGAAACTTTACAGCCACCAATATTTTGGGATCACATCCTCTTGGAGACGTGTAAAGAGTTTATAATTAATGTTTCCTGTTAGAGAAACAGATTAATATTCCTCAAAGTGGAATAGATAACACTTCTCTTCAGCTCTTCTCCCTCATAGAGATTCCAGGGTGATGGAAACTGTCAGAGGGTTCTAGTAAGAGACCGGGTATTAATCTCCAGGTCCGACACTTACTAGTTAGCCATGCCCTTTTGGCCAGTTACACTGCCTTATCTCAATTTTTTCACCTTTGCAATGGAATGTTAACATGTTTCTTAGAGGTTTTTTTCAGGGGAAAAATATAATATTTATCATAAAAATAGGTAATTTTTAAAAGTTATGAATATTGGATTTTTATAGTGCTTTCACAGAGTAAGGTCATTGCATATACATTCGTTAATATTCCAGGATATTCAATTCCAATCTAGTTATAAGTCCCATATTTTATGAGAAAAAATGGAAAATATTTAGAGAAAAAGAATATCAATCCCATGTAGACAGGAAATAATACTACTTATAAATATTTAAAAGATACTATATTTTTTCAGTGTGAGGAGGAAAAGTTTACCTCAATAAGTTTTTAAATCTTGATGAATTACATCAAAAAGTTACCAGTTAATGGCCCTCACAATTGAACAAAAGTAATTCAGAGTTATGAATTATGAGTAATGTGTTAAGAATGGGTTAGGAACAAGAGAAGTTTCCTGATTGGTGACAGTTGGAGCAGATTATAAAAGTTGGCAATTTTTAAAAATAAGATTTCCATTTCCATTATTAAGGTGTGGTCAATCCTAAATATTTTACTTAGGCTAAGCAGCATTCTTTTCTTCCATCAATTAAAAAAAAATACCATTGTATTGTAGGAAAAATATTTAGCATAATCTCTAGCTTCAACAAATGTTTAAGTGCAACACATTTTTGCTGGTTATAGGTACAATTTCAGATAGCAGATCTCTAGAGCTTATTCATCTTGCTTCGCTGAAACTTTATGCCCATTGATTGGTAACCCTCCCGAGGCAGCCATCACATAGCTTTGGTTCTTTGAATTTGACCATTTTAGACATTTCATGTAAGTAGAATCATATAGTATTTGTCTTTCTGTGAATGGTTATTTCACTGAGCGTAAGGTTTGTCCGCAAGGTTTGTCCATGTTGTTAACATATTGCAAAATTTACTTCTTTTGAAAGATTGAATAGTGTATCTGTGCATACTTTTAAAATTCTTTATCCATTCATCTGTCAATTGACATTTAAGTTGTTTTAAAAACTTGGCTATTGTAAATTGTGCTAAAATAGTTAAAAGTAAAATACTAATGTCTCTTGAAGATACTTATTTCAATTATTTCGGGTAAACACCAGAAGTGGGATTGCTAGATCATATGGTATTTCAAGTTTTAATTTTCTAAAGAAGCTGCATACTGTTTTGCATAGGTTTGCACCAACTGTACAGAAGAGTTTTATTTCTCCATATTGTTCCCAAAATTATTGTCTTTACTTTTGTGATAATAGCCATTCTGGCATATAATTTACTTCAGTTTTGATTTACATTTCCCAGATGGTTAATGACACTGAATACTTTTTCAATGTCATTTGCCTTTTTTTGGGAAAATGTCTATTCCCCCACCCCCTCTTTATTTATTTATTTATTTGTGCATACAGAACTGGGGTACAGGCCAGAGGCACAGGGATGATGAGAGGATTCACAAGAGAAAGAGTTGGGAGCAGAACAGGCAGATCAACAAGGTAAACTGCTGAAGGTCAGGAGAGGTCTGCTGTGCCATGTGGTCACCTCCGGGGCAGGCGGGAATCGAACTCTTACAGAAGTGGTTTTAGCTTCTAAGTGCTGTGCTTTAACCCACTGTGCCACCAGGGCGGGCCCCATTTGCCCATTTTTAAAACAGGTTATTAGTTTTCTTGGTATTGAGTTGTAAGTGTTCTTTACATATTTTGGGTATTACCCCTTATCAGATATATGGTTTGCAATTTTTTTCTTCCCATTCCATAGCTTGCCTTTTCACTCTTTTGTTTCTATTCTTTGCTGTGCAGAAGCATTTTAGTTTAATGTAGTCCTAGTGGTCTATTTTTGATTTGGCTGCCTATGCTTTGGGTATGCAAGAAATCATATGCAAGAAATCATTACCAACCAATGGCATGCATAGTTTTCTACATGTTTCCTATTAGCAAAATAGGAAACTGAGTTCAAATCCATATTTCACCTCTTGCAAGCAAGAGGTGCTTGTGATTGAGTTTGATCAACTTGATGCTTGTGATGATTTTGGACAACTTAATGTTTAATTTTATGTCCTTATGTGTAAAATGGTCTTATGTACCTGATTCATGGTACTATTATATGTTTGTAGATATTTTGCCTGTGACTTGTCTAGCAATAAGTATTATTGATTGTAGCATTATATCTCCTAATGGTAGATGTGAAAAATAATACAAATATTATAACATGCACGTTATTGTTTCTATTAATGTTGCTATTTTCTTGTTATTTATTGTGATGATTATTTAAACGAATGCTAGGATAATCCACTGATAGTCAGTTTAGAAAGAACCATCAAACTATGTGATCGATGTCACTCAGACCCAACAATCCCACAGATGAGCATTTTCACTTTAAACCAAGCTCGGGTAGGAAAGGTTGAACAGAGTCAACAGCATTGACTTGCTCTCTGCAGCCTTAAAGAAACAAAGCCTTGCTTCTATTAAAGAAACTTTAAAATGTTTTCTGGCATTGCAGAGGCCCTGAGGGCCAATAATTTAAATGAATCTAAGAGCATCATTTACCTATCCCAGGATTCCAAAGAGATAAGCCACAAACGTCAATTAAACAGTGATGCTCAGACTTTGACATCCATCAAAATTTGGAGAATTTATTTAAACAGAGTTTGGGGTTCAGTAGGCCAGGATCCAATTTTTATTTGAAATGATCCACAAAATACTGATGGCTGTAGTCTGGGGACCACACTCTCAGACCACTGATTTCATACATATGGTTGAGCTGAGTAGCCTGACCCCAGAACAAGAGTGTGTACACAAGTTTCTTCACAAATTAAAGGTGAATTGCTTGGTAACTCCCAAGAAAATAAGGGATTCCTGCTTTAGGCCCAGTGCTTTCAATCCTATGATCTCATGATCATATATGACTTCATGATCTAATGAAGTTGTTTTTGTTCGCTTTTGCAAGCCTGATCAAATCTATAGATATCCTCTGCAGAAAGTTCTAAACACACCTATACAGAAGTACGCCTTATAATTCCAGGAGATTCTTGGATTCCTCTCCCATCAACCCACCCAAGGACCCTTAAAAGTATGAGTTTTTTTAAAATGTCCTAAGGCAAAATCTTGGGTTCTTCAGTTCCTGTGTATGTAACAAGAATTCCTTTCTTCTTAACCTACAATTATCTCATTTGTAAAATAAGAATAATAATGCTAATAGTTATTGCCTCAAAGATGGTAAATGGGGCCCTCCTGGTGGCACAACGGTTAGGATGCAACACTGCAAGCTAGCCGCAGCTGCTTTAAAGCTAGTTCTATCCTCAGCCCCAGAGGTGATCCACATGGCGCGGCAGATCTCTCCTGTCACCCCCGCTGTCCCCCTCAGCAGTGTACTTCATCTATCTACCTGTCCTGTCCCCCACTCTGTCTCTGGTGATTCCTCTCACAGCCTCAGCACTTCTGACTTGTACCTCAGTTCTGTATGCATAAATAAATAAATCTTAAAAAAAAATGTAACTGAAGTAATACATGGGAATTTGCACAAATTACATGCAGAAATGTTTAATGTTATTACAATCGTTGCCTCCTTTGACAGCACGGGAAGGGATGTGTTAATCTGGGAGGAGTTGTTCATGGGCAGAGAGGAGAGACTGTAAATGCGTCTTCCTCTAAGGGTGCCAAGATAGGATTGAACTTGGCTGTCCTGGGTACTGTCCAGGGGCCCCCAAAGGCAACGGCAGAATGAACAAGGTCTGAAAGAGACTACAGTCCCACACTACTATACTGCCTGAGGCAGGCCAGCCCCACTGTATTTCCTGAGTATGATGTCTTGACAGCTTTAAATTTTTTTCTGGCTGGTGAAAGGGTGCAGGAGGTGGTGCAAGGAAATATTAGAGAGTAGAGATAGCAAAACACCGAACTTAGGTGCAGACTGACCAATCCAGAGAAATCTTCTACCTGGTCTTTATACCGCAAAAGGGAATATTCCTCTGCTAAAATCATCCAGGTCCAGAAAGTAAGCAGGGACCAGCTCATAGCATAGAGCCCAATGCAATTATTTAAACAAAATAAACAGTCCTAAACTGTTTACCCTGCCCTGTCTTGTCTTTCCCTGGGAACCCATAAACTTAATCATTGGCCCCTGCTTCTCCTTCTTGACCCAACCTGGTGCTCCTCCTGTGGCCTGCACCCCCAACTGTACCGCCTGTCCTTAGAAGGACAGCAACTGACAAGCTACAAGTGATGTGATCTGGGAACCTGAGGTGGGTCTAAAGCAGGGCTCAGGTCCCCAATTTTTTGTGCTGCTGGCTAGTGATTCTGAGGCACAGAAGAGTTGGGGAACTCCTGTGGCACATGACATTGTGCCAGGAAATGAGGGCTCACCCCATCCCCGTGCTCATGAAAACTACGATGTCTTGAAAACCTTCAGTTTTGGTTCCCAACAGTGTCTTAAACACAATGAACTCCATTGAATGTTGTAGTTTACCCTCCATCCTAGACGCTAATCCTCAGCAAACATATCAGGAGATGGAGAGACTGCATGCTTGGCAAGCTCTTCTGAATTTCCCGAAGGACAATGTGCATACAAGTCATCATTTTCACTCTTTGTCTTCAACTGAAAAAAGAAAGAGTTTGGCTGGGTTACAGGGACACCGTGAAAGAGTTTATTACAGGGTGGTTTTAGTCTTCAGAAAACAGACTACATAATACTGTCCGTTTTCTGCCAGATTTATATCCTGCAATATTTCTGTAATATTCATAGCACTTTTACTACTATCATTATTTATATTCCTCAGAAAAATCATACAGTACAAAGATAAGGCAGGTTTTTTTAATGCCCCTTCCACACACTGAGCTCAGTGATTTGGTGATTTGTGCAAAGTCAGACAAACAGCGTTGGCCCGGCAGCCGCCATCCTGACCTCCAGTTTTGCTTCTGCGCCATCATGGAGAAGGGTAACATAAAGGCATTTTTCTCTCCTTGTAAAAGAGAAAAATGGGGGGAGGGGGGATTATTTAAACACACCTCCCTCATACTGCGATAGCTGCATTGTTTTTCCTGTTGAAACACCCTGTTGGTTTTTAAATCCCTTTAAACCTAGCCGGCACCTGTATGGCTCAGATCCAAGAATTATTACCAAACCCCTTGCTTTTTATACTTAGCCACATAGGAGTTTCTGTGATGGTATCTGGTTCTTGGGTTAGTTGAAAAATTCTGAGTTTCTAGGAGATTTCTTCTTCCATAGAAGCTGGAATCAATGCTCAGACCTGGTTTTTTATTTTTTGTTCTTAATTAAGCAATATATGGTTCCTCCCTGGCCCCCTTAATTTTGCCTGTTAGATAAAAATAGTATGATCACACCACCCTATATTGTTCCTCTGTGAAGATCCTTCTGACCAAAAGAGAGCACAAGGCAGGATGGGGGTGCTCTGTCAGAAGTTTATGGTTTGTGAGATGACCTCTCTTCAGGGCAAGAACTGAGCCTGAAAACATAATGAGAACTTCCCAGAAAATTCATTATAACAAAGCATAATGTAAGCTTGTTGGGCACAAAAAAATAGACTGAAGGAAAGTGACTCCCACATAAGACCTAATTAAATACTTTGATGTCAGAAAACAGAGCAAGGAGGGGTGGAAAATCAAATCAGACCAAAATGAAGGACTTAAATTCAAATGGAAAGAAGACAAGTTCTCTCTTTCTCTCCCTCTCCCTCCCTCCCCCCTCTCCCTCTTTCTCTTCCTCTCCTCTCCTCTCCCCCACCTCTCCCTCTCTGTGTGTGTCTCTGTCTCTCTCTTTTTCTCCCTTGCCATGAAGGAGGAATAAGATTCAGGAACAATGGGCTGTAAATTCTTCAGCCAATTAGTCCAGTGACTTACTACTGTTTATAACACACAGAATGTCACAGGCTGTTTTGTGCCTCCCCAAGTTGGTTTGTTAATAACAGGAAGCTAGCACTTCTCAGTACAGTGGATCAGCTACACGTGAAAATAAATGCAAAAAACCTGGAGGGGAATAGCAGCAGACCGAGAGTAGCCTTGATTTAATTTAACATTTGGGGGTCCACACACAAATGAGCATTTTAGTAGGCTTCATGGTGGAAGTTGCTGTCATTTGTAAAATATTCTGGCCAATTAGCTAATAGTGTGCTTGGATTTCTCCTGTTTTGATACAGTAATACTAAGTACATTGTGAAGCCCAATTATACAAATCATCCCCATATGCCATACCAGTCTTTCTTTATGAACTGTGTTTATAAATCCTGTGTGAGGAAATGTGTACTTCAGCAATTTAGACCATGTGTAAAAACATAGCCAATGGGATTGTCAAGAAAACAAGTTCCAGCCTAGGAAATCCTAATGTGTTCCGCTGGAATAACAGGAGGGTGCCGGGAGTGCAATGCTCTGCTTAAATACATATAGCTGTAGAGTGTTTAACCGATTTAGGGGCTTCCGCTTCCCTTTCTGTTATTTTATTCTTCTCTTTTAGGATCCAACCTTGGAGTTTTTGAGAAAATTTGGGATTGGTCTTGTCTCGGGCACAATCGCCTCAGTCATTAACATCCCTTTTGATGTTGCCAAAAGTAGGATTCAAGGGCCTCAGCCAGTTCCTGGAGAGATCAAGTACAGGACTTGTTTTCAAACAATGGCAACGGTCTATCAGGAAGAAGGGTAATGCATTCTCGTTTTAATAAATATGCAGGACTCAGTGTGGTTAGAACCATCTTGTACTTCCATTTTGATGAGAGCCTTAAGTTTGCTTAAATTGGGTGCGTGTCTAGAAGCTCTATGAGATCGAGGATGAAATTTGCAGGACAACACAATCATCCATGTTGGCAAAACATTCTTCCAACAAGAACTTTGAGCTGCCACCATACTGCTCCATGTGGGTGCGAGGACGCTAAAATGAACTTTGAACTTGTCTGCATAATGTGCATATAATATGCCCGATTAACACTGAGGCAGATGAACAATTGTCTACTGACTGTAGAACTAGTCAAAATGTCACCCAATTATAATTCTAAGAGAATTAGATAGTTCTTCAATAGCGATTTTCTTTAAAGAATGTAAAGTGTAAGTCTTTTTCTGACCTTTTTTTTTTTTCTTTTTCTCCCCGTGGTCTCCACCCCTCCTCATCCCAAGTCTTATTCTCAAGTAAACAAGTAATATTTTATTATTTTGATCTAAACTGCATCGTATTTCCTTATGTGAAGACTGAGTTTGTGGTCTTTTAAATTTAATTATAAAAGTCATTTTGTCCATATACACAGCTGCCTTGAAAGTAAGACCCATCTGGAAAGCAAAAACCATCTTGCTGATAAAAGTCCTATTTCTGATTGGACCAGCTCAGCATAGCTTGAGTAATAACAAATTGATTCTATCCCCTTGTCCAATTTGCTTCAGAGAGAATACTTAGTCAGATACTGTCTGGTTTGGGATTTGAATTAACTTTAATTTTTTTTTTTTGTAAATTCTGAATTAGCATCTAAATAAAACTGAAGCATTTAATTTTCAGAATAAA
The DNA here is from genome assembly GCF_000260355.1 of Condylura cristata. Lineage (NCBI taxonomy): Eukaryota > Metazoa > Chordata > Mammalia > Eulipotyphla > Talpidae > Condylura > Condylura cristata. Next base: position 46,732,580 of record NW_004567114.1, read on the forward strand.
AATCTTGTTCTTGCTTTTCTGGTTACAGGCTTTTATCTTTGTACAAAGGCCTGCTTCCCAAGATTATGAGGCTTGGACCAGGTAATGATGTTTTTATTACTTATATCCTTCCTTCTTTATTGTTTCCAGGGTCTCTCTTTTTTTCCTTATTTGTTTCTATTAGCTACACAATAAAAGCTTGTCACACTGTGGAAGATAAAAACATTGAGAATATAAAGTTGTCTCCAAATGTTCAAGATACTGAAGGCATCCATTACACATGTTCTACTTTTGTTTATAAGGGACTATTTATGGCCTTGCTGGAGGCTTAAGTCAATAGGACAGGATGCGCAGCCAGTGGCCACTCAGGTGAGACCAGATACACACAGCAACTCCAGGCAAGAGGGGAAGATTTTTCACTGAGTGAGGGACCCACCCAGTGAAACATTTCCTGTACTCCTAGTTCATTCCTGTTCCTCCCTCTGCTCTATTTTCGAAAGAGAAAAGAGGACACCTTGCCTCCTTGAATATAAGTGTTACTCGTCCTCATAGTCACCTCTGGGGGGAGGTGAAGCCACAGCCTGGTGTTCACCTTCTGGCCTCAGTCAGCTATAAGGTGGAGGCTCCTGGCTCCAGGCCTTCCCTCAGAAGGCCAACCCACAAAAAAACTGTTTGCCAACTCCACAGGGAGAGTCAGCTGCCTCTCTGTAAACAGATGAAAAAACAACTGCTGCAGACTCAACAGCCTGGACAAATAGCCTTGGATTAGAAGCCACCTTGCAAGTCAGTACAGAGTATGTACTGACTGACCTAGACATTCTGGTAATCTTCTCTAGAACTTTCTTTTCCTCCTCTCCTCATTACCTTTCCCATTCCTCCCATTTTAACATCAATATCTCCTCCCACACAGTCACACACATGTGCATTTACTTTTCAGTCTCAACCCATAAGACAGCATCTGAAATAGAAAACATTTGACTGGAACTTGATGCTAGTGAACACGTCACAATTTCACTTATTCAGAAAACACTAACACTGACTGGACTATGGTGATGGCACACAGGTGATAAGGTGAGGGAGGGAAGCCCTTGGGGATTACAACTGAGATGGAAAAGGGCACAAAATGATGGAAGAATAAACTATTATGTTATTTTAAAAACAATTATATTCAATTAAATATATTCATATTTAAAAAAATAATACTAGCACTGACTCCAACTCAATTTTTTCAGAAGGGGATGGACCTTTTGACCCGGAAGAACTTAGCTAGAAAACTAATTGACTGGAAACTTAGTCCAAAATTCTTAAATGATCTGACCCCAAGTTTTGTCAGAGCCTTGCAAATGTTTTGTTGGCTTTTTAAATGTTTTTGCATGAGAGGTCCTGAGTTGCTGTGGTGTTAAATCCAAAGACAAGAGTTGTTGAGAACTAACTGTGTAGGCTAAACAAAACTGAATGACTAGAATGCACACTCAAGGATGTGGCCTCCACACTCATTCCAAAAGTGCAAGTCCTAGCAACTGACAAGAAAAGAAATGTAGAAAGGTCAGGTTAAAAAAAAAAAAAAAAAAGGTGAACTTAGAGTTTTCATTCGTAGTTCTAGAAAATTATCCTATCATCTTTTTCTAACAATCTTAGCACCTTTATGTGGCTGACAATCAGATACCTCCCAAGAAAGGAAGTTCATGAGTTCTGTGGCTTCAGTTCCAAGTATCACTAGGATGAGAGCAATTCTGCATGTTGTCTTATACTGTGAACAGTTAATAAGAGTAAATACAGCACAGCAATTACATATTGACATGTAGTGTGTCCTGTTATATCAGCTGAGAGGAGGGGTCTAATGAAATATCACCACTGGTTAAAAATGAATATTACAGGCAGATAATTATCTCTGGTATAAAGTTACACAAACATGTGTGGCCTGTAGACTGAAAAAAATAAAAATAAAAATAAAACACATGGCAGTATGTACAAAGTAACTGAGATCAAAATCAGGTTTTTTTTTCTTTCCATCAGAAGTCAATCTTCAGTTCATGAAGCCAAGTCTTCCCTAAATTGTGCTCAGGATATCTGTCCACATTTTGACTTTATAATATTTTTCACACAGACATGAAAAGATAAAGATTATCCTAAAGGGCATGGAACATGTGCTATTTGCTGCATCGAATAAAATATAAAATCATCCACATATAAATGCTTCTCCTGCTATCCAGGAACCCAACAGCTTCAATGCCTGTTTTTCTTATCATGTTCCTGTCGACCTATTAAATAACAAGCCTCTTTGCAGTCAGTTATGGGACTCTTCTCTTCCAAACAGATGGGTCTAGGACATCCAACCCCCACCACTCAATGTTCAGTTTCTCTCACCTATCACTGAGGCACATGAAAGGAATGGAAATGAAAGAAGGCTGAAAGTTAGCTAATTTTTATACTGCAGATTTTTTTAAATATTCATTTTTATTCATTTTTCTGAAAAAGAACATTTTCCATGTGTAATTCAGTTTGAAAGTTGTCAAGAAAACCAGACTCATCCATCAAGTACCATCAAGTACCATCCTAGCGTTCTTCTCAAAGGCAATGACAACAATCCCAATTATGGACTGAAAAATATAAATCCTTTGCCTACCTAGGAAGGTTTCTGTTCACAGGAAAGCTGCATGCCTTTACATGACTAAGTGTGTCTAAATTTATTTACTTTTAAAAATTAGGAGTGCCAGAAAAAGAATCTGAGATATGATGAAAGTTACAGAAACTAAATGTATTTGGAGACTAAAGATGGTCTTGATTTTACCCTGAGAATATTCCACAATTGTTTTCTATCTGTGTGTTGTAGCTCGAGGACTGATAATCTCCCATAAGGCAGCCACTACTGAGTAGGCTGTGTCACATGTCATGGATTCACAAACCCAGTGGGTAAACAATGCTATCTTACAGAATTTTCTATTAAAAACTAGCTCTTGGCCCTCCCTGGTGGCGCAGCAGGTTAAAACACAACACTGAGAGGCTAAAGCCACTTCCACATGAGTTCGATCCCCACCTGCCCCAGAGGTGACCACATGGTGCAGCAGACCCCTCCTGACCAGCCCACTGCTCCCCTCAGCAGTGTGTTTCATCGATCTGCCTGTTCTGCTCCCCACTCTGTCTCTGGTGAAGCTTCGCGCTGCCCCTGAGCCTCTGGCCTGTACCCCAGTTCTGTATGAATAAATAAATCTTAAAAAAAAAACAACTAGCTATTGTCTTTTCCAGGTGGTGCAGTGATGCTACTGGTTTATGAATATGCCTATTCATGGCTTCAGGAAAACTGGTAATGGCTTGCAATGTGTTTCTCCCTCTGAAATAATGGATATCTGCTATGTACACTATAAGGAGAGATGCTCAATCAGCTAAATCAATATAATTATAAGATAATTATACATTTGTAGAGGAGAAAACTATTTGTTCAATTAAAGACCTTATTCTGATACACCTGAAGTTATTTCTAGACAAAACTGAGAACTTGGTTTTGATAGGTCCATAAAATCATTAGAAAAAATAACTTGAGGCAATGAAGTATGTAAACTGAACACAGAGAAATAACACAGAAATCAGATATATTTCACAAAAGCAATATAAAATTTGTGCTCTGAAATTTCATTATATTGATAATTATTTTGGCCAAGAAGTGCTTAAAGGAAGTTCTTGAAAAGAAATCACTCTATGGTCATGTCTTTAGAATTATTCAAAGAAAAACTGGGTTAAAAATTGTTAAGCCAAAATGTAAGCAGTTTCTATGAGGAATTAAATTCTGCCATAAATAATATTTAAAGTGTACAAGAAAAATAACTTTTGAAAATATTGAATTTTAGGAGTACTGTTCTAAAATGAAAATCTGTCAGTTTTCTCAAGTAATAACATACATCTCAGCTATATTTTTCTAAATCTACTTTATATTTTGAACTGCTGTTTACAGCAGATCACATTTTAAAAGCATGATATTTGAAGGCTTTTATGGCAAATAGAAAACATAAACTATTTTCCTTTCACATAGTTCCTTTGAAAATAAGCTTGTTGCTGAAATATTTTCATGTGAACTCATAAATTAGAGCCACTCTTTGGGTCCATTTGTGCTATCTCTATTTGTATCCAAATACCTTTTTTCAAAACAATATTTAGAAGACTACATTTCTAGGTTAGTTTTAAGTGAATTTAGGGTGTGAAGTTTGCCATCTACATTGTTAAAATATATATTATGAAAAGAAAAATATTTCAAAGTAGAAGTACATTCTTAGCATTTCTGAAGATTCTTGTACTGACATGCACTCCAAAAAATACCTCCTTGTCCTTGATGTAACCAAACTTGATTTTAATTCTGCATCCTGAAATGATGCTGCTTCGGTAGCTAAAAATCAGCAAGACTATTTGCACATTCTAGATAACACCTGATTGAAACTACTACAGGGTGTTTCTACATGAGGCTGTTATTAGGCATCTTGAAAATAAAAAATAAAAGATAGCATGGTAATTATTACTTTTTATTAATTTAGAGCATTTGAAGTATAAAAATAAAGGCTTTTTGACATACTGTATATACATACACAGCCTTCGGTTATACATCCTTTCCAACGTGTTTGTTAATTTATATTTCAGCCCAATATTTAATAAGAGGGTCGTTAAAAGTAGGAAAAAACAAAAGAAATTAGATTGTGTCTATCGTCCAACAGTGTTCTGTCCTTGCAGGTAATACTCATGAGAGAAGAGGCCTGCCAGCATGGAGGTCACGAGATTGACCTGGTAACTCTCCTGTGGATGAAATGGAAAAGGATCTCTAAAGAGTGCACTGGCCAGTTTAAAAACAACATTTTACCCCATAAGAAACAGTACATATGACAATATCAACCAATAATAATAATAATGTTTAAAAATCAAATAATCCAAATCTTATATCCTATCCCATGTTCCCTCTCTTCTTTTTAAAATAAGCTTGTCATAATTTCTTTTGAATAGAAAATTGTACTTGGACTTTGCATTGTCTTTTTTAATTTACTGCATGTGAGTTCACTGTGGTGTCGAAAAGACCTGGGTGGGGGGATGACTTTGATACCATGAATAATCATAGATTTTTAAAATTACAAGAACTAGAAAAAATATATAAATAGCATATTAACAAGAGATTTCTTAATTTAGATAAAGAAAATAATATTTAATTGTGTTTCCATACAAACAATTGATATTTTTTTTAAAGACTCCTAATAGCCACCTAAAAACATCTAATAAGGAATAATTCTGTACCTTATGTTAGTTTTTCTGGACGGCAGGAGAGTCCCTGTATGGTATGGTTTTAAAGTCTCCAACAAAATATTGGACTGATATCTTTGTTCCATTTGGTTTATAGTCTATTTTCTCACCAGACTGGGAACTCCAGATGTCAATGGGAGTTTTATAAGATCAAAGGAAGACTATGGCCCTGAGAGTTCATCTGCTCCTTCTGCTTATTCTTCTCCTGAAGTTATAATCCTCTGTTTGTAGCACTGAATTTCAGTTGCCTTAGAAATAGATGCAGTTCAAAGCTCCCTAAAAGATATTTGCTGCTTGAAAAAGCAACTCCTTGAACATAGCTTGTGTATCAGAAATCTGCTTACTGTTTATATCCCAGTGATTTGAAAATGTAGCTAATCTAGCCTCTGAGTGTTAAATGAAGTCATGAAAATGATGTTACGGAACTGGATTGCCATGTAGGCTGTGCACAGCATATATAGGAAAAAATCAGAATCACCTAACACGCTGCATTTTTAACATCCACAGCTAGCTATGTGCCCTTTTAGTTATTGCACAGAATTAATACCAAAAGACCCACAATATATTAATTTTCCAATAGATGAACTGTACCAATGATTTTGTATTTTCCAGCATATGTTGCCATGCAGGAACAACCCTCTAAACAGAAGAGATCAAAACTGCAGAATTTTGCCCAAGGAAATCAATTGTCTTAAAATATAACACATAACACACACTCACACTCACATATACCCCACAGCTCTATTATCAACATGAAGTGAAAAATGAATTGGTCTAGTAAGACTTATCAGTTGAATTGTGTCAACTCCAGAAATGAATAAGTGGATTTTGTTAAATAGCATTTGTATTTCTAATACCACCACCAGTTTACCTACATGTGAGACATGCTTCCGTACAATAATGTAAACTTCACAGCAAGCCATTTTTACATTCATTAGAGCAGAATTTTCCATTTTCTTTAAGTTACAACATAATTTGGGGCTGAGATTGCTGAACACACAGGTAAGCCAACAATAACAGTACAATTTAGTTTCACAGTGGTTCTCTTAACAAAGTTCATGTAAGTGTCTTTGCAAAGCATTTCACATTAAACATAAGTTTCTAAGTGACTTTCTTTAGAGCTTTCTGTTCAGCTATTTTCCACCCTCTTGTCTTTATATGCTTGGCATGTGTGTTATTTGATTAGTATACAAAATGGGAGACTGGCTTGTTTGATCTGTTTTTTGAGTCCTCAGCTGTAGAAAGAAAATGTCCTTCATGAGATGTCAAAGCCCTTCACTGCAAACACAAAATCTGGGGCCAGTCCAGGTCCAGGAGCCCAAGCAGCCCACCACCAAACAGAGACAAAGACATTGCCAGAAAGTCACCTTTGCAAAAGGAAAGAAAAAATAAAATAGAGAGGAGTGGGGGTGGGAGAAGGAGTGAAAACACAAATGCACCATCCAGAGTCCATATTTACAAACTAGTAGAAAATATAAACATTGCTGTATTTGAACCCAAGTCAAAACACCAGGAGGAGCTGAATTCAGATACTGCTTGTGTGATTCATCTATTTTTCAACAAAGTAGGCTGTCTCTAAAATACACAAAGCATCACTCAAGCCAATCATTGATTGGTTTTCTAATGATGTAGTAAGGCTTATTTCACCACCTTATTTGATTAGAGGGTGTAGCATAACTTTTTTCTACATGTATTTTCCTTTATTGATTTGAAAAATCTCAACAATTGCACGTTTCAAAAGTTCAGGTTGATTTAGAATAAATATACACATGTGGTTTCACCAAAGACTAGTTTACAAAGTCCCTTAAGCCCTTTGAGGGGTGCAGGTTTCTTCACTATGTTAAAACAGTGTGTGGGCAACACAGATGTCTCTTTCGATCCTTAGCATTGCTTTTGTTTTTAAATCTTAAAGTCATGTCAGGTTTTCTGTGAGAGAGCAGTTATGGCAAGAAATATTTAAGTGTCATCAGCACAAAGGATGTGAGTCCGTAAAGCCAGCTTTCGAGGCAGGAGAGTTGGAGAGCAGGAAGGGTGGGATCCGAGACCAGGGGAGGAGAGGAGGGTGTGCCAAAAGGGGGGACCTGGGTGAAGCTGCTGCAAATGGAATTTCCCATCAGAGTGCAGAAGCCGTGACAGAATGACTACCTTCTCTGGCCGCCTGCATTCCCTTAAACGCCAGTGACGCGGGAATGTCACAGTTGTGGGGGGAAAGTGGGGTGCTGCTGGCATGTTGCCACCCATGTCCAGCTACATAACCAGATGGAGCAGCGCTGTAGGTCATGTATGGAGACACTTGGGCTGGGGTAGGATAAGGAGCCATGCTGGATGCCGACACAAAACTGCTCACAGCTGGGAGGCCATTCGGTGCCTAGGAGGGGAAAAAGAAGGGGTGAAAAGAACCATGTTATATAGTTGACATTTCAGGGGTTCTTAGAAAAAAAAAAACAATGTAAGTTTTGAGTAAAAGCAGTTAATGATATTCTGACTCTACTTTCCTTTTTTTTTTTGTTTTAGAATTGACTTTAATTATATTCTTAAAGCATTCACAGTCTTGCTGCTTAAGTGACTATAATGTCAACAGATAAGATCTTATTCTTTCCACAGTAACAACCAGAAAATTCCCTGTATTTGTCTTTTTTGTCTTTGCTAGTTGGCATTATAGGAAGGAAATGTAGGGTGAGGAAAGACTGAATGGTGTTTAAATACTCTTAGACTCTGTTCAGCTTTCCAGTGACTTTGTTAGCCTCCCCCGTGACTGGGTTTTGTTTGGCTCTTTTGTTGAGAATTTTGCAACAAGCCAGATTGGTGTAGCTTTCATTTCCAGTAAAAAAGGGCATATAGTGAGCATGAGCTGTCACTTCAGAAACTCAAAATAGGTACAATTTTGTTAAATAACATATGGACCATATTTTTAAACATCTTGAAAATACCCATTGGACATTTGATTTGCAAAATCGGGCCAGTGTGTATGTGTACGTGTGTGTGTCTGTGTGTGTGTTTAAATGAAGATTGGGGTATTCCTTCCCCAAACTAGCTTGTCAAAAAGGAAATTTTGTTCTATATAGAAGAAATATATATGGATGATTTTGAAAGTGGAAAATTTGTTTACAAAGTCTTGAGGGCCCACAGTGTGAAATTTTAAAAGCCACGTGAATATGAATGCTTCCCTTGAAAATAATTTAAGTGCAAAAATCTTAATTTGTAAACAAAATGCAGCAGCTCTGGCAGGCAAGTCTGCTAAAATCAGTACTCTCTTGCCATCTAGTAATTATTGTTAGTATTGTTACTATTGACAACACCAAAACACCCTGATTTCTAAGCCTGATTCTGGCATGAACACTTGTTATCCTTCTTTAAGAAACTTTTCCCCCCTCACCCTATGAAGATTAAATAATCTTTACTACTAATAATTCTATTATTTACATTATATTTTCACTAGGAAATATTTTGATTTATTAATTCACTCATATCACTACTGGGAAGCATAAGTTACTCTTTATTTCTAATTGATATAGAAATTGAGGGGGGAAAAGAGCAGGCCTATCTCAGACACTTTTTCCAATTCAGCTGCTATACAGAAACAGTTTTCTAATTTAATTTCTTTGGTTATTACTTTCATTTCCACATCTATGAGAAAGCAAATAGCAAAGGTCTCAACAAATTTTTCTATTTAAAGAAATACATGGAGTAGAATTTACACATAAACTTGTGTCCTTGATTTTTAAGAATACACACCTCATGTTCCAGTTGTCAAAGTGCTTATACTTTGAAAAATGAAGAAAGGGGAAGGAAAGTAAGGTTTCTTGAGTATGTACTATGTCCTGGACAACAAGAAAGGGCCAACATATCAAATATTGAGAGTTGATGAATTATAACTTTTGAACTTAAAAAAATTATAGGATAATATATAAATATAACACAATGTATTAAAGTGTATTACAAGGAGCCGATGTTGTATGTTTTTTAACAACAAAAGTATTGATTGTGCCTGAATATTGATGAAATATTACCCTCTTTTCATACACAAGAACATAGACCTAGGAATTTAGTCATTTACCCCAGACCAATTGACAAGCCAACAGACATGTGTTAAAAGAAGTTATCACCCCTATCTTGTGCAGGATCCTCTGTGGCAAATCATACTGCTTTTCCTGAACAATTAAAAAATAGGTGTAATTTAATATCAAACTAGAATATCTTCAGAAACAACATCTGGTAACAATTTTCTTCTTCTATAATCTGATTCTCACTGTTAGATTTTTATTCTGTTTCTTAATTTCTGAAAGTCATCTTTCTTCCCTTCTGAGAATGATGCATTTGAGGATGGCTCAAAGGAGACACATTTTAAGACTCTACACATTAGTATAAAGACAGACAGCCGTCAAATAGCAGAAGAAGAAATTAGCATTGCATAGCAATTAAAGTTTAGATCATCTTTTTCACGTTTTCTTAATAACCTATAAGGCATTGTTCCAATTCAGTATAGAAAGGAGTTTACATCTATATTTGGCTTCTTCTGTTCCAACTCAAATTAGAATTTTATACTATTGATGTTAGTGTGCACTGAGAATCATAAAATAGGAATGTTAATATTAAAACGGTAAGGTTAACATTACTTTTCAAATAATGAAAAACCCCGCACATTTTATAAGTAACTAAAGTTAAAATCCTTTATATTACTCATGACAAAAACAATGTTCTACTTAACAGGAAAAAGAAATTGTTGGCGACTTCATTTTTCTAACGTGGCCACCATTTTCCTACCCATTCTTTTACTTTGCATTTTGTTTTTGTCATCCATTTCTCTCTGAAATACTTGCTTTGCCATCTTTCTTCCCCATGCCGCCCCTACGGCCTTTGCACCCTTGCCCTGAAATCTTGATGTGCCCTGGGATTTGGGACTTTTCATCTGTTCTGTTGCGATGTCTACAGTCAACTTTCCTGGGCCCATTTCTTTTTGCACAAACAAGTGCTCCATCTAGAAATGGCCTTCTGAGCCTAGACTGGACACTCATCTTGGATAATGCTCGGGGATTGAGAAGGCAGAGTACTGGATTGAGGTCATGCTACCTCCAGGCCCCTTGCTTACTTCATGACTAAATTTTGTTAAGTATAAAAAATACATTACTAATTTTTGCCACAGTTGTCCAAACTTTCAACTTGAGGCACCAAACTTGTTTTCATGTTTTTATCCCTGTTAGTATTAAAGATGTAAAAGTTCTCCAAAATCTACAACATATTTATGGTGATTTTAGTGATGCAGTCCCCTTGTCTTACAGAAAAGGAGAAGAAAGGAAGCTTGGAGAGGGTTGACCTCTTCATCTTGTAGAAATACATTAGCGAGGGGAGGCTAATTTATTCACTGAGAGAGAGGGAGAAAGAAATTTTCGCTATGAACAGTACAAAGATAGTTCTTAGCTTTCCCTTAGGTTAAATAATAATTTAGATGGGGGGAGGGTGTGGATTTTGTCTTAATTTTCCTCTTTTAAAGTTTCAACATAGAATTTTTTTAATGGCATGAGATGTGAGAACAAACACGCTTTCAAATGTACCTGCCACCTTCACTATTCATTCACTTTAGTGACTCAATAAACACATCAATTTTCTCACTATTAATTTTAAAACATGACATTAGAAAAGATATAAATCTCTACTCGGTAAAATGACTGTTATTTATGAAGCAATCACTACAAGAGTAAAATTTTCCACTGCAAAGGAAAACAACTACAGGTAGCATTGGTGTTTGTTTATTCTTTTCAGCAAAAGCATACAAGACTTCAGCTTCCCAAATCTGTTTAATGTTTTCAATGAAGGGCATGTAATTAATCTGAAAAGCTAGTTAGGCTGAGTAGACTACCAAATGTACACCATAAATATAGTGGAAGAAAACATGCTAAATTACTCTATTTAATTGGACTGTAAATATGATGTATAAATCAACCAACATATGGAATCCCCAGGGAAGAGTAAACAAATTTTCCAAATGAAACCCCCGCAATGGGCATGTAATGGAAATCGCATTTTTGAAAATGACTTTACCTAAAGATTCCATAAATAATACGTCAGTCCATCAGCTACTTTTTCATGCACTCTTCCATGGAAGTCTGGAGAATCCTTTCCACTAAAGAACTATGCAAGGGTGGCTCTCCTCCCCAGCTCTGACTGTACAGGTGCTTCTCTCCTTTTCTGTCTTTTTCCTAATAAACCTGTCCTTTTAAAACATTAAAAACAACAGCAACTAAAGGGCCTCCCTAAAGTAAACTCCCTTCTACCTTGTCTTGAGAATATGATTTACTAATACGAAATAAAATAGGTCAAATTACATATCCTGGGAAAAGTTGCTTATTTGGTTGACTATTTTTTAGATAAAGACAAATTTTAATCCCAATAAAATACTACACAGTCTAATTTAGATTATTATAAAAAAGTTAAGAAAGTATGAGTAGCCACTTATTCTAAAATGATAGATTTTCCAGTTTTAAAGATAGATTTTCTTACACTAAAAATGTAAATCAATGATACTTCAACTTTTAAAAACTAAAAATATGTTTTTAAATGAAAGTTGAGAAGCTATTTGGCAAAGACCTAGATTATAATCATTTTTTAAAGATTTTTTTAAAGATCTATTTATTTCTGCATACAGAACTGGGGGTACAAGTCAGAGGTGCAGGGGCAGTGAGAGGATTCACCAGAGACAGAGTGGGGAACAGAACGGGCAGACTGATTGAGCACACTGCTGAGGGGAGCAGTGGGCGGGATAGGAGAGGTCTGCCGCGCCATGGGGGTCACCTCCCTGGCGTAGGATCAAACTGGTGGTGCAGTGGCTGTGATAGCCTCATAGTACTGTGCTTTAACCCGCTGGACCACCATAGAGAGCTCTAGATTGTAAACATTTTGAGGGCAAGAATTTTGCCTTAATTATCTCTTATCCCCACAAAATGGGACACATGACAGGCATTTCATAATCATTTATATACTTAAAATTTTTGCAGACTTTTGAAAGCAAATGACGTGATACTCTTGCTTTAAAAAAAAAAAAAGCAAAGTAGGAACCTTTATCAAGGAATAAGCATTGTACTTTAAGTAAGCAAAATAATTAAAAGCTGTTGAAAAGTAAATAAAACTTCTAACCTAGCTCTATTCATTATTTGATTTATGATCAGTCCAGTTATTCCCTCCCCTCCCCCAGTGCAATAAAATGGACATGTGTTAGTATCCAAACACTTATGACCATGAAGAAAACTGGTATGACAACTATCTGGGCAACAAGAGGTTATAGACTATTCTTCAAATTGTCTACTCAACATTTTCTCACTTGAAGAAAATGAAAACAGCCGTGCCAAGTCCTCTACCCACAATCTTTCATCCACTCATCAGTTATATCTGCTTCTCTTGTGGTAAAATGAGTTTACCTTGACTTTATTTTTTTTAAAGATTTATTTATGTATGTATACAGAACTGGGGTACAGGCCAGGTGTACAAGCAGTGAGAGGATTCACCAGAGACAGAGTGGGGAGCAGAACAGGCAGACTGACAAAGTACACTGCTGAAGGGAGCAGCGGGCAGAAAGGGCTGCCACGCCATGTGGGCACCCCCTGGCTGCCACGTGTGTCACCCCCTAGCCAGTACCGAACTAGTGCTGAAGTGGCTGTGGCTAGCTTCATAGAGCTGTGCTTTAACCCGTTGCTCCACCAGGGAGGCCCTATTTTGACTTTATAATGAACTACATTTGACCACAAGTAGAAATGTGCTTTACCTAAAATTTCAACCCCCATATCATAGCAAGGAAAGTTAGGTAAGACTTCCTCTGTCGTGCTGCCCTTCTTAAATGTATACTTCATAAAGCAAGTCTGATAAAATTATCTCAACATTCTTCCAAAAGGGCCTTTCTCAATTATGCTCAATTATCATATTGCAGATCTAAATGTCTCTAGGTTAGGGAAAGTTGCAGTTGAATTTTTCCCTAAGTTTTGTTTCTAAAATGCTACTAAAATTGATATAGCCTTAAATTAAAATTTTTTGTGGTATATTATACATTTAACTGTTACATAATCAGTAATTTTGTTTTCAGACACAAATAGTCCAAACCCAGACATATCAAAGAATAGTCTCCATAATAGAGAACCTTATGAATTTCAGAAACATTCTATTTATGTTACCCATCATTTTATTCTCTACAAAGTTTATACATTATTTTAGATGCAATTAACTTTATTTTATATATGATGAAAAATCCAGTGCAACTTTATTCAGATCTTCATAGGAACAGTATATCTGCAAGGCTGATGTTTTTAAACAATGAACTAGAAAATTATTCTACTTTTGAATGGCACTATGGATATCAAGTGCAGTGCAATATTAATTCGGAAGACAAATTTCAATATTCTAAACTAGTGTTACAAAAACAGAAAAATTGGCTTAGGTAGCTGAAATATGCACAAAGTTATAATTACTTCTAACTAGGCATCTGCAGTCCAAGCTAGAACTAGAAACTCTAGATCAGTGATAAACAGCACCTACAGCCAGTTGCCAATTCAGCCTGCTTAGTAATTTTACAGGTGCCTTGTGAGGAAAAGATTATACTCTCAGTCCTATGATTCTAAATTCTCAATTTCCTCCTTTATAAACTAAAGTGAAACCAGGATCAGTACTATATACATACAGTACTATTTAATAAACTGCATATGCCCTAAAATTCCTTTGTACAGAAATTTTGAGAATTATTTTATGCGAAAGACTTTTAAAATTTTGTTTATAATACAAAGAGAAAATTTTCTACCCAAGTTTACATTTTGGCTGTAAAATGTACATAAGCTGATATTTTTTTAGAAAAATATATTTTAAAATAAAGCTTCTCTTTGAATATTGATAAGAGAAACACATGTATTTACCTAACCTTTGCTTGTTTGTTTAAGAACAAGTATTAATGTATTATTTTACCCTCAAGGAGATCAATGTCTAAACTCCAACATTGTTCACACAATTTAGGTTACTTTTAACATTGAGCTCTATTTTGATAATTGTGATAGAGTAATCTTTCTTTTTGTACTTAGAAATCTTTCCGATTTTAAAATTTTACACCATTTGAGTTATCTTACTTCACAGCAATGCCAAAGATTGATATATTTCAATTAAGAAATTTCCAAAGTTGAGTTTGACATAAATACCTTTTTCTTCTGGGGGAAAAAAAATGAACCTTTTAGCACTTAGAACAATACTTATTTGGTCAATTTCTTTAAGTTTAAATCTGACAACTTAGTGATTGAATACTCAGTGAATAAGAGGTAATTGATTTCTAATGTACAGAATATATAAATTATTTGAAACTGTCATCATTTTTATTTTATATTTATTACCTTAACTACTTCTAAACAAGTATAAACACTACATCTAAACAAGTATAAACAATTCAAGGGAGTTAAAATAATCATAAAAATATTTGGATGATGGCAGAGTTTTAAATATAAACTACATTCATCAACTACATTCTCAACTAGAGACAATTTATTTTCAACTGTATACTTTTTGATGTTATTTCAGTAAATGATTACCTAATAGAAATTACTGAGTAGCTAGCAAATGCTTGCTACAACTCTAGGTGTTTCAATACATTCCTTCTATTATTTCTAACAAAATAACCCTGGCATTTTTTGACTTGCACTAGCACAACAAAGCATATTCTGATTTTTTAAATTGCTTTATTTTTTTTTAAAGTCAGTCCCTATCATTTACAACTACAGGTAATCGTTAATGCTCTGTGCCATATGGTTGCATTATCTCATGCAATCTTCACATTTTTTAAGGTTGGAACTATTACTTCCCTATTTACAGATGAAGAAGTAAGGTTCTAAAAATTTTAATAATTTGCCTAAGTGCCAGGGGTGCCTAACCATTATACATATTGTCTCTCCTTTATGAATTACAGACCACTTTCTAAAAGAAAATGACAGCTTTTCTTATAATTTCTCATTAGCATCTTACAATAGAAGCAGACTAGGGAAAGAGACTCGCCTTGTTGCTTTTTTTCCAATATTTGTCATGGGAGACCTAAGAAAATGTATCTGACCATTTTAACAAAATAAGGAAGGGACGAGGAAGTGGAAAAGGAGTTCGTTTAAAAATGACCAGGATTTTTCCTAAATTAATAAAAATAACAAATTCCACTTCACTTAAATGTTGATGCCGATTTGACAGATAAGAGAAGCTTAAAAATTTTAAGACTTAAAAACAAAACAAAAAAAAACTGATTATGTCGAGGCTTTGGAATTGGCATCTGGGATTAAGAAACTAACAAATCTACCCAGGTCTGCTCAAAGACCTTAGCCTGCTTTATGATTCATTTTTTGTTTGAACATTTATTTTTGAGAATTTTGAAATCCTGACTCCAATGTAGTGATGAATTTAGACTCAAAACTCTTGGGCTCTTGCTGTTGTGGTTGCTTAGTTTTTCTCAGGAAACACATACACTCTCTCTCACTCTCTTTCTCTCTCTCTCTCTTTTTGAAGAGTCAGGGGAGGAACGGGAGGAAAGAAAAATTAAAAGGTTCACAGCTAGCCCGTATAATTTGAGGTTTTCTCACTAATCTCCCTTGAGAGATTACGATGTGACCTTTAATCGGGAAATGGTAACTTTATTAGGTTTATCTGGTTGCCCTCTTCTAATCATCGCAGGTCAAGTCACGCTTGTTTGTTTGGGGGAGCCGCAGTATGGGAAATGTCCCAGCGTGAGGACCCCGCCGCCTGCCACCGTAACTTGGACGTCGCAGGCCCGGAGGCCGATCGCATCCGTGTGGCTCTGGGAGTCCGATGCCGCTTGCCAGCCTCTCGCGAGCACCTTCTTAGCCTAACTCTAGCCCTGATGCTTGCGGCCAGGGGCTCGGCCTCCAGAGGTCAAGGCGACTTGGGACCGATTCTCGGACCAGCGCGCCGATCCTCCGCCTCTTCCCTCCCGGCCCTGGGGCCATGACAGGGGGTCTAGGCCTCAACTCCGCCCTCGAAAATCCGGGCCTCGGATCTGCCCAATCAACTCTTGGCGGCGACTGGTCTTTGGCCTCCTGGGCTTCCCCTCTGGGGAGGACCAGACACAGACCTGGGTCCTTGGTGCTCCAGACCCAAGGAGCGCCAGAAGCGCACCCAGCGGGGACCTCGCCTCCTTACCTGCCCGTACTTGGCTTCTTGCTCCAAGGCTCCTTTCTCCAGCCCGTTCACCGCGTGCGGCGCAGCTGCAGGGAAGTTGTTGCGCCCCAAACTGCTCCACTCTTCCACCTTGGGGCTGTGGTAGGGGGAGCTGTCGCTCACTCCTGAGGAGGAAGAGAAACCGTCACTCTGAAGGTCCGGCGGGCGCGCCCCTTCCTGAGATGGGACCCGAACTCGCCACCTGGGGGCACTAGGGTTTCGACCTCTGTCGGGACCTCTGCCACTGGCCTCGTAAGTGCTGGGGCCAAGGGGCATCCTCCCAGGATTCCAGCCCCCGAGACCCAGAAGCATTTCTAGCTTCAGTGTAGGCCTCCCGGAACCCTCTCAAGTTTTCGGGAAAATATTTTCTTTTTCAACCGGTCTTTCATTTCCTCCTCCCCTCCTGGATGTCCCAGGGAAACAAGTGGAAAGAACCTGAGAGTTTTGCCAAATTGGGGGAAAGAAGCTGCTTGCCCATTTTCCTCTCTGTGAAGCTGCTTGCCCATTTTCCTCTCTTCTCCTGACCCAGGGTCGCAAGGATGAGGATGGTGGTGACTAAGCGCTGCAACTGGTGCGGGCTGAAAAGGCAGAGAGCAGCACTGGCCTATCCATGCCCTTGTTGGTGCTGGTGCTCAGAGACACCCAGAAAAGTGTTCACCACTTTTTTAGAAATGTGTTGAGAACTACTTGTGTCAATATGGAACAAAAGACCTGCAGAGTCCTTTGCAAATAACTAAATAATGCCAACAATAAACATGCAAAATACACCTGCATAGGCTTCTGGCTTATGTGTGACTACCCTCTATGCTCTGTAGCTACATAGAAATATCAGTTCATGTGCACATCGCACAAAGAATTAATACAGTTACCACTGCCAATGCCTTGAATGTCAGTAATAAGTTTAGAGAAGGCTTTGTAGAATGAAATGAAGGTTAAGTGACACAATTAAGTGTTTTTGAAGAGGAGTAAAACTGTCCATTATCCTCTGTGTTCCTAATAGGGATGCAAGTAAAAGTATATAGAATAAGCCGAATGCCATAATACCTAGAGTTGTGTCTATTGCGTCACTGGCATCCTGAAGAAACCGAGTGCAATTTTAAAGAGGAGATATTTAAAAACCACCAGCCATTTGTTTTTTGTCTGTGGGACCTAAGGGTTGAGGGGGAAAGTTTGACAAGGTCACTACAATGAAGGTGATTTTGAGGGGTGATCATTTATAAAGCTGATCATTTGTAATTACTTTCTATGCATAGATTTGTCAGAAAACAGGTTGTTGAAAGTCAGCATCCAGTCAACATCTAAAGTGAAGAATTGCTCCTCTCCATAATCTAATACCTTTCCACTGACATTTGGTCTGATTGTAGGATCCCCAGGGAAGAAAAGTTTTCTTTTCAGCTCTGTCAGTCTTTTTTTTCACTCTACCTCCCCCTCTCCAAAGAATTAGATTGTGCTCCAATTTGCACCAGAAAACCATGCTTTGGCCCAGAACTGCCAGTCTCTCTTTGCCTTTCCAGACAAAAGACAGTCGGTGGGCACAAGCCTGAAGTTATCTTAAGAAATTGAGATCCCCTGTGAGCCCCGTTTCTGCTGATCTCACACTTTCCCATGAACAGGGGCTTCCTTTAAATGTCAGTGAGGTCAGTTTATCCTATAAATCAACAGCGAACTCTCCAACTAAATCTCCAGCCAGCTCCTGGTAAGATAAAACTAAGCTCTTAGAAGGATCTTGTAAATTCACGCTCAGAAAACAAGAAAATGAGAAATCAGGAGGCTCTGCTTTAATTACTTAAAACGATAATTGTGCCAGTGTGATGGCAACCTAGAAAGGCAGGAAATAATTATAGGCACTATTCCCCGCCTCTCCTATTTTTTTCCCTGTACTTTTTAAACTTTGTAAATTTAAAAAGTAGGCTCTCTGTGTTATTTAATTTCTGCATCTAGGGGATTTTTACTTTCTTTTCGTCCTATGGAGAAAGAAGTTAATGCTGTTTTGTTTTAACCATGCAGTACAACGCTGTAAAAAGTAAACAAAAAACAAAACAACAAAAACCCTTCAGATTTCCTCCGATGGAGCGTGAAGGTTTAGTGAATCATTCTTAACCAGTAGAAAAGATACTCAGGACACCGCAAGGTCAAGGGTGAGAAGAAAAGGAACACTGGAGTAGCACCACTGCAAACATGCAGGAACGAAATGTCCACTCGCATTACTGAGACTGAGTAACCCTAAAGGGAAGCGGCAGGAGAAAGGGAAAGGAACAGAAGAGAGACCGGCATGGAATCGTCACGCATTTTTGTCTTCATCACAGAGTGGTTGGTGACACTTTCTAAGATTATATATATGCATGTATATGTATACACACACACACACACACACACACACACACATATATGGTTGAAGGAATGATAAAGAAGAAAATTAGTCCCAGAACAAGCAATGCAGTAACAGGCAAGTTAATAGTGGTAACTTTGAGGACCTCTGTTTCCGAGGAAAATGAAGTGAAGCATAAGAATGAAACCAATTAGGTGACATTTGAACTTCCTGCCTGAGCAAATTTGGTCTGATTGCCAGAATCCAAGAAGAATACTGCAGTTTCCACAGGGTGCCCGGACTCCTCGCGGCTGCATCTGATCCCCAAACAAGCAACCCGCAGCAGCGTCTGCAACCGGCAGCCCCACGCCGGGTCGGGCCTCCCGGGCTGCGCCCCAAGTCCGGCCCCGGCCGCGCTCTCCAAGTGAGCAAGCCAGTCTGAGGCTGCCGCAGCGCGAGAGGCGGGGGAGTGTGGAAAATGCGAACCATGTGTTGGGGATGGGGGGATGTTATGGGTCTGGCTGTTTGAGATGAGGCTGGAGACTGTGTGTGGCAAGGAAACGAAGGGCATGAATTTCAAGTTAATGAGATCAGGACACCCCCTGGGAGGACTCCTTACGTTTCCAAAGAAAAAAGCCTCAGGTGGCGGGATAGACGTGGCCTAGGTCAGGGAGGCCACAGATAATGAGGCCACAGATACCGAGACCTCAGCAAAGGTGCAGAGCGAGGGTCTGTACATCCACACATCAGACCCCAGAACCCTTACCTTGGTCAGTGATGGAGCGAATTCCCAGGATATCGGTGACCGAGTGTGAGGAGGGCCAAGTGCGCGGCATGGCCACGGAGCCGGGGATAGCAGGCACCCCGGGCGGCGTGGGCACCTTAGCGGTCGCTGCCGTGATGGGGCTGGGGTATGAGTAAATGTGGTTATAGGGCAGCGCAGGCTGAGGCGCCGGCTGGTGTTGTTTGTATGAATCGTAATGGCTCTGCTGGGCCAAGTTGCCGATCTTGTTGCGCAGGATGCGGCTGATGGAGCTCACCGAAGGCACGTTATACTTGTCACACACGCCGTCCGCCAGCAGGCGGTCCCGGATCTCCCAGGCGAAGATGCCGGGGTCCCTCTGCTTGTAGGTCCGGATGTGCTTCACCACGGTGGGGGTGGTGACCCGAGGTTTGCTGCCCCCGATGGCTCCAGGCAAGATGGAACCTGTTTCGTTGTAGCGCGCCAGGATCTTACTAACACAGCCGTGGGAGACCCGGAGCTGGCGGCTGATGTCACAAGGTCGGATGCCCAGTTGGGCCAGTTCCACGATGCGAAGCCGGATGGCGTTGGGCAGCGGCCTCCCGTTCACGAATACTCCACCCAACTGGTTCACCTCCCCAAAGGCTGGCTCTGAAAAATGAACACACAGCGCGCGGCGACGCGCACCCAGAGTTTGGGACAGCCACTTGCCACTCGGTCTCCTCACGCGTCAGGGGTCAGGGAGGAGGCACACGCCCCGGACGAACGACCCAGGTTTGTCCCCCCAAGCCAAGATCCCCGAACCAGACTCAACTGCCCCAAACCACCGCGGTGAGGTAAGACGCCCCTCTTTCATTCCGGTGGTGCCAGAGGCCGCTACAAACAAATGTCCAATGCTGGGACAGAGGACAGCGCCTAGTGTTCAAAACTCTCCGAAGCAGGCGGGGAAATCGGTTTAGACCACTGCAACCCACTCCTTGCCAGCTCAGATCTAGTCCTTGGGCCGCTCTCCCTTGATCCCCAATTCCTCGCCTGGGGACCTGCGCTGCTAGAAAAGATCTAAAAGAAATCACAGTTTGAATTGTGTGTGTGTGCGTGTGTGTGCTGCCTTTTTTATTTGTTTGGCGCGTGTGTGTGTGCGTGTACGCCTGGAAATGAGGGTTTTCTGATGCCACTGCTCCGTTTTCTTAAAATCAGAAAATGGCATCAACAGCAGCCCAGGAGCCAACGTTCAGACTGAGCTGCTGTGCGCCGCTGACCCTTAGCGTGTTCCTACAACTTGTAGGAACTCGAGCAAAGTCAATAAGGGGAGTGTGAACGCTCAGTGGTGCGCGCTCTCGAGCTCCCTCCCTCCCTCGCCAGTTCGCTCCCTCCCTCCCTTCCCGGCTCTGACAGCGTCCCCCAGCCGCCACTCACCCATTGCTCCGAGCAGTACACCAACCGGGCCCCAGTTCTGCGCTCCCAGAAAGAAACTTTTTGCACGGCCTCGGTGACCCTGACTGTCGCTGTCCCGGGCAGCCGGTGCCTCCGCTTCTCCCCGGGAGGAGGCGGTGAGAGTGCAAAAGGAAGGAGTAAAAGGAAGTCTGCGCCCCGATGAAAGAGGCTTGAGTTCTGCATTTCAATCTAAGCAGCAACGTGGGCTGGGCTGAGCGGGGCCGGGCGGCTCCGTCTATCACTCACTAGTGACACGCCCCCAAAAGGGAGGTCCGGAGGGCAAGCTGCGCGGTGATTGGTGTGGGCCGGAGAGCGACAGTGCAGTCCTGGAAAGTTCTTCCGCTGTCTCTTACAGGCTTACTCCGCACCTGGGTGACTAAATACAATGAAATAGGGTGTTTGACACCTTCCCAGGAACACCGCAAACTGACAGCAAAATCAGGCTGTTAAAAATGCTGAATAAGCAAACGAAAGCTTTTTGATAAGAATATGAGCGACACAAAGGTGCTGAGATTTCTTTGGGGGAAAGATGAATGTCTCAGAATTGAAGCCAAACTTCCAAGTGGGAGGTGGGCAACACCGTCATTAGAGCTGGGGGACACTGTCATTATAGATGGAAGAAGTAGGTCTTAGATTAGCCTATCATACAGCCGTCCAGGGACTGTAAAGAGGACAACATTGTTACCAGTCCACTCCAACCTATGCCAGGTGGTTAACGCACAGGTGTAAGAAGGACGAGGACCTTTCAGGGCGATGAGGCAGAGACGGGAGCCGGCTACCGCCAAGTAGAAACCCTGCGATGGACACCCACGACAAGCCCCTGAGAGCAGTCTCTAGAGGGCTCCTTCCGGAGCCCAGGATCCAGGCTTCAGACCAGGCTGGAGGCAGGGGGCATGCGGCTTGCAGACTATTACACGCGGCCAAAACAAGCACGCTGTCAACGTTGACCCGTGCATGGGCGTTCGCGACTGAAATAGGCATACCGCTGCGCTCAGTCCCCATTTCCTAGAATTATTGCGGATTATTCCCTACCAGCAAACTATTGCAAAGGGATTTTGTTTAAGTATGAAAATAAGATTTGGATGTCCCAAAAAAGTGGACACCCGGCCTGAACAACTATGTAATTCCTGCATTTTTCGTTTAGCCTTTCGTTTCGAAGGCCCAGCAATTCTGCCTGCTTCTGAATTTTCACTTTCGTTCACTCTAAGGATAAATTTAAAGTCAGCAGTTTGTTTTTGACGACCAAATGTTTTCACATTTTGGTGGGGGGGGGTGGGTAATGAAGAATGTGAATCCAAATTTAAAACAAGATGAGAAATATCTTTTTGCGACTTGGAAGTTTGTAGTGCTTCTGATATTTAACAGTCAAAATGGCCCTTCTTGTGCACACAAGATGCAGGCATCCTTCCACAATCCCGAGGGACTGTGCGGCTCTGGTCTACACACAATGAAGACAATTGGATTCAGATCCCCTGCCAGTAAGTGACAAGAACCCAGAGAAAACTAACAATCATCTGTAATATTTTTAAATGAACAATATTTTCTAGGTCCTCACAATTCTGTGGTGAGGGTGTTCTCTAAGTTCAGATTAACAGGTAGGAAGTATTTGAAAGATTAAAAATGTATCAAACTCAATTATTTACAATCAGATTTTTGTGAACAGAAAGTGTTCCACAACTACAAGTAAATGAATTTTTTGTTTGTTTCAGATATTTAAAGCTGCCAGGTCTGACTTGATAGCAGTTTCACCCTAGCCTGACTCCCAATACCTGTAGTGCATGCCCTCCTGGAGCTTTACAAAGCGGGGGTCCTTTGGGAATCTAAGATTTTAAAAGCAGCTGTTCCCTTGGAACTGAGGTGCCAATTAGCTGAGATTGCGTTACCTGAAGGGAGACCTTACAACTATGCCCTAGGCTTTTGCGAAGGAGTGACTGCTGGACATCTTGAACAAGAATCCGCCTGTCCCCTCTTCCAGCAGACTCTTGCAGTGAGCAGCGACCTCTGCACTCTGCTCAGCTGGTATGCATGCAGGGAGCGCTCTGCGACTCTGCAGGACAGCGACATTGGTAAATGGCTGTTCAACCAGTGGCCCATGTAGAGTCTATGTGTTTGCTTTGTGAGGACTTTAGCGGTTCTACAGCACCAGCCCAGACTTAGAGGCTCGTATTGCTTAGGGTTCTGTTTAGGTGAACCTAAAACACAACTCCCTCTCATTTGCCCCCAATTTCTTCAGCTGCCTCATGTCTCCCGCAATCTTGCACAGGTCAGCTGTCATCTCTCCATTTCCACCTGCTGGACTTGGCCGTGGAGGTGCACAACCACTCTCGACCTTAGCTGTGGTAGACCCTCTGTTTCAAGCCCGCTTTGAACCCTAGCGGACCTCATCAACTGCAGAAGTTGAGCTCTCTCTGTTCAGCGCTCTCCAAAAGCCCACGAAGAATCTTTGATGTTTCGGTGCAGCAAGTATCCGCAAAAATCTGAGACTGAGGCTCTCGCTTGGGCAAGAGGAGTTGATGCTTCAGGGAACTGACAGAGGCAATGGATATCCTAAAGGAAGAGGCTGATTTTGAACACACCTCAGCATGCACACTGAGGGCTACGGTGAAGTAGCAGGCTGCCTGCCCTGTGCGCCCCAAGGAGAAGAAAAGTGACCTGACCTGCCCAAGAGAAAGATGGATAGAGGAAGAGAAACGAAGACATGGGGGTGGGGTGGGGAAGAGGGGAAACTAAGGGCCAGTAAGCCTCAATGGTGGGCATAGAAATGCAAGGCTGCTGCGAGAAAGAGCAAGGGTCAGCAGGGGTCAGCGCCCCCTGGTTATTGCCCGCTCTGGGCCGGGAGATCACACAGAGATCGGAAGAATTTCGACTAGAAGAAATTTAAGACCATAACCCAAACACAGCCAGTAAGGCCTGCAGCTGACACAGGCCGCGAAGAAGCCAAAAACCCTTCCCAAGGCGCTGTTGTGGCCTCCTCTGAGGGGCGACCTGTTCTCTGGGTAAATATTTACTCAGTGGGAGACTGGAAGCTGGTCAGACTGGAGGGTGTGAAAGAGGGGGCTATTCTGGGTGGGGAGAACTCTTACTCTAGGCTCTGGCTGCAGGCGACAGATGTGTACACGCTCCTGGAGGGAGCCAGCACCCGGGACTCCAGAGGCTTCTTGGCCAGGGTACGAGGCTGGGGGTAGTTTTAGCTCGCACTGTGTCTTTTCAGTTGGACTCCAGCCCTACCCCTGCGGGGCTCAAACCAGATGCTGTAAAGTCTTCATAAATCTGTCAGCTGTCCCAGTGCCGCCAGCGGTCACCTGCGGCGTCGCGCTCCGGCACTAGCCGGGTCTCTGGAGAGACGCAGACGCGGCAAAGGAACCGGAATCTATTTCCTCCGAAGCTGCCCTCCGGTGTCTGACAAAGGGCGTGGGGGAGGGGAGAAGAGGTCTGTCGAGGTGGACCCGGGTGCTACAGGCTACGCTGGGGGCCAGGAGCCACCCCCAATCACACCCCAACTCTCCAAACGCGACCCGCGCGGGCGGCGCTGCTCCGCCCAGCGTCGGCTTCCCGGAGTCTGCAAGTCGGCAGCGACTGCGGACCCGGGAACTGCGAGAGAAGGGGGCGTAAGCGTGCGGGAGAGGGGGCCTGTTACTTCCAGCCGCGCGTCGGATGAACAGAGCTGGCGGAGGAGATTAAGAAGCAGAGTCGTCCACCCAGTCCCGTACTCGGAACATCCGGCCCCCGGCGAGGCCCTAGCGACTGCGCCGGCCTCGCGCCCAGCCCAGGGAGTTTCGAGGATCGGGGTTCGAGAAGCAGCCAGAGTCTGAGCTGCGGCTCGGCTTTTCAGGGCTCAGTGAATTCTCCAGCCACCTCGAGGGAATGCGGCAGAGGCCAGTGCTGGGACCCGGTAACCCCAAGGGAACACCTCCTCCAGGGTAAGTGAAGGATTCCGCGCGGCGGAGAAAGAAAAGGAGACCCGGCTGCTCCTGTCCTCGCCAAACTGCGCGGCCAGAGCCTGGGCCGCGGGTTCAAACCCCGATCCCCCCTGTTGTGTCCGGGCCTCGCGGGGTCAGCGACCGCTCCTCCTCCAGCGCTGCAGCCCAGCGACTGCGGCCGCACGTGGCAGCCGGAAGCTCGCGGGGACCCGAGGCGAGGGCGGGTCCGCTCCAGCTGCGGGCTGCGGCGGGGCCGCGCGAGCTGCCGCGGGCGGGGTCGGGGGCGGTGGCCAGAGGGAAGCGCCCCGGGAGAGGGAGAGACAGCCCACCGGCCCCGCCGGGCGGCGCGGGAAAGAAGGACGCTCACTCACTGACCTGCCAGCTCCGACTTCGCGGGCTGCGGAAGCCTCCGGACGCCACAGCCCGAGGAGAGGCCCCATGGCCCCCAAGCGGAGCCAGCCCGCTGCTCCAAGAATCGCCAGAGCCTCCCCGCGGTCTCTTCCTTGCGAAGATTCTCACGATTAAAGACCTTTAGCCCCAGAGGCAACAGCCGCCTGGCGGGACCAGAGTGCGGAGACCGCTCCCAGCGCGCGGCCGTGCCACGAGCTGCGGGTCCCTGCGCTGTCGGGCAGTGGGACCGACCCTCGGGCTGCGAGCGCGGCACGCAGCCTTCTCCTTCCGAGGGCAGGGGAGGGGCCTGTTGCCTTCAGAAACCCGCTTTTAATTCTCCGCCTGCCTGTTTCCGATCACCCGGGTTGGGTTTTCTGTTTGCTCACTCCTTCTGTTACAATAAAAACAATCGACTTTTCTTTTCAGTTTCCCCATATTAGCGTCACTCAGTAATTGTTCTCTGCCCCTCCCCCCTCCCGCGCGTTGAAGGCAGACGAGTGGATTGCTGGTACCCTCATTTTGGAAGGTTTCCGAGTATATAAGCAAATCTTCCCTAAAGACTTTAAAGTAAAAATAAATAATGGCCCGGAAAATTGCCATGACCCTAACATCACTTTTCTGAATGCAAATTACACCCATTTTTCAGTTTTCAACAGCAGAATTGCTTTCAGAAGGACGGCGCGGAGCCCCATGTGATATGGTTACGTTTGTTTATTAAATCCACAAATGAAAGAGAACACATTTTTGTGCGAGGGGCAAAAGTGGTGGTTGTGGGACTGCGAGTACCATCAAAGATCAGATCCCGGCTGGAGGCAGGGGCCAGGGAGGGAGGATCCCTTGGGGAGACCAGGCTAAGTTTGAGCCAGAGGAAGAGGGATTTCGCCCCGCCTGGGTCCAAGCCTCTGTAGAAAGTCTGGAGGTTTGGAGACCACAGAGGGACTCAGGGTTGCGGGGCTTCTTAGAGACTAAGCTCAGGCACCAGCGAGAAGGTAGAGGGGCTACATCCTTCCGAAGACCCGATTGGCCTGCGAGCTGTCTGGAAAAGATAAACGCATTGGAGGCCGCGCCTCTAAGCCTTGGTTTTGATTCTTGAGTTGTTGCAAAGCCACAACGGGTTGGGAGGCGGGAGGGAACAGTCGTCTAGGTTATATAGAGTGCAACTATATTTCGAGGCTGGGGTTGTAGGATTCGAGTCCCCGGAAGAACCCCGAGAACCAGTGTTGCTAAACACAGACGTTCCACCACGGTCAATGATGCGCTGAATCTGGGTTTGCTGACTTCACAGTCCCAACTGACTGTGGGTGCCACTGTGCCCCCGCGACCGGTCCCGGGTCCTGCGCGGCCACTCGACTCCTCGCATGTGATTTACAGGTGGTGGGCCTGCACGGTGCGTCGAGGAGCTGGATTTCCAGCCTGTAGTCCGGACTAATCCCACCAATAACCTCCCTAGCGTTGATCCTGATAGCGAAAATTCTTGCAGCACAGCCCTCACTCTCCTCCCCACTCCAGCAAAACAAAGCAAAACAAACAAACAGGAAATGAAGCTGGAACAGTGTTCGGGTCCGAGTCACCGGGAACTTTTCCTAGTTCCAAGGTCAGTTAGCCTGTCGCAGCGCCACCTACAGGTGTTAGAATTCATCGCGCTCCTGCAGTAATTTTTTTAAAGGCCTGTGCAAATCCACAGAATTTGGATAATCCTCAAATTTTAGTTCTCCCTTCCAATTCCTCCTCCACTTTTTAAAAAGATTTATTTATTTATTCATACAGAACTGGGGTACAGGCTGGAGATGCGGAGGGTGAGAGGATTCATCAGAGAGAGAACGGGGAGTAGAACAGGTAGATCAACGAAGTACACTGCTGAGGGGAGCAGCGGGAGGGTCAGGAGAGGTCTGCCTCGCCCTGTGGATCACCTCCCGGGCAGGTGGGGATCGAACTCATGCAGAAGTGGCTCAAGCTTCTTAGTGCTGTGCTTTAACCCGTTGCGCCACCAGGGAGGGTCTCTCCTCCATTCTTAACTTTTCCACCGAACCCAAGTCCACGTACCTTTCTCCACCATGTTCCAAGACAAACCCTTGCGTGAGTCTTACCGTGATTCAAAAGACCCGCTGTCTCACCCTTGCGTGAGTCTTACCGTGATTCTTCTACAGACCCGCTGCTCCGCTGAAGCTCTCGAGGTCCCCAAGGCTATTCGGTAACAGGAACAGGGCTGTGTATCGCCGCTGCTCTAGAGCAAGATAGCCCGAAACTGCAAAAAGCGTTAGCGCCAGGAAGGGGAGCGGTAGTTGCACCCTTTAGCTCACCCTACCATTTGCTGAGGGTTCATAACATCCAAGCACTTACAAATAATCTTACAAACTAGGTTATTATCTTTCCCGCTTTGCAAGAGATAAAACAGAGGTTTGGATTAAATAAGAACACACATGATACTTAGGTGAGATCACACGATTAATTACGTGGGATTTGAATCCCATCAGGCCATAAGAGTCGTTGCTCTCCTCATTTCTCTATTCTTCTGGAACAGCTCTTGCTGAAGCCCAAAGGGAAGTGGATACCCCACCACCACCAATAAGGGGAGAGAAACCCACCCAAGGCCTCACTGGGAGCCTGCAGCAAAGAGGGCATGCACCATGTCTCTCCTCACTACGGGCAAAGACTTCACGCGGTGAGACCGAGATCAGGTTCTGGCGGAGTTCGATGTTCCCGCCTAATCCGGGCCATCCCAGGGCATGGAAGTGTGGACCATAGCGACCGTGGCCAGGCAGAGCGTCCCCGGGCGAGCCGGAGGGCCATTACCAAAAGACAGGGGGAGGATGGGGAAGAATCAAAGATTTGTTTCGTGATTGTCGGGACCTGCCCATATGGCTCCCTGGTGCTCTCAGCCTCTCAGCATATCAACCGACACCAGAGAAATCCTATGTCTTTCTTGAGGATTCAAAGTGTGGGTATTTCTGTTTAAGACCACTCTAGTGGGGACAAACAGGGAGGGGGCAGAGTTGCAATAAAGTTAGAACTCGTAATTAACACAGCTAGCTGAACCCCAGTGACTCCGACATGCACGTGGCAGCGAGCCACGAATTCCTACTACAGTTACGTTTTCCTAGCTCTGGGGTGCATCCTGGAGCCTGGCTCAACTCTTTTCTTTATCCCGGATACAGCGGAGGAAAAAAATCATCTCATTAAAAAATGCTAATAATGACAAGGGGATTTCAGCATACGCTGGAAGAAGTGGTACCTGGAGAAGAAAGAGCAGTGAAAGTGTTTGGAGTAGGGAAAGTGCCCCTGTACTGGCTTGGGAAAACGCTCTCTAGTCACTCAACTCGTGAAGAATTTGTTAGGTGCTAGTTCCTTGGGTGGGGATGAAGAGGGGTGATGGAGGGGCTCTGGGTCGGGGAAGACCAGACTGCAAAATCCCATGCTGGTGTTCTCAGGTTTCAGATCGAAACTTCAATCCCAACCAGGATCTGGTGGCTAGGGCCAGGACCGCGTCTTGGCTGGGATTACATGAGCACCGCAGGCAGGGAAGAATCTGGCTGTTTTCTTGCAGCCAGGACCGAGCAGCGAGGGTCTTAAGCCCCTAGTCTTTTTCGTGATTGGGCTCCGCCCTCCCAAACACTGGGTAGGCTCAGGTAAGCCCATCAACCCCGACTCTGTCCACCTCAAGAGGCCCACTTACCCCGTCCAGCATTCTCTTCTTCAAGGGCTGAGTGCTGTCAATCTAAAAATCCTACTTTTACCTCCTCCAGCAAAAGAGCTGGCCTCCCACCTCCTCCGCAGTAGCGATGGCATTTGAGACAAGCTGTGAATCTGAGCCAGTAGGAAGGCAGGATGTAACCATCTCTCCGCTGACATGATTGGAAAGCAGTTCTGGGGAAAATGCCCTAGGGATGCAGCAATGTCGTTTTTTGGTGGGTACATACAGACTAAAGAAGAAAAAAAATGTGAAAAATAAACACTAACCTCTTGATAGCTCTCTTTTCTAAATCAAGAAAGATAAGATGTAATACATCTTTGCAGAGTAAATTAATTTTAATTTTTTTCCTAAGAGAGTAAAAATATGTTGTCTTTTATTGAATATTTTCTTTTTCATTCAAACAAAAAGCTTTAAAAATTAATATGAATTCACCCAAATTCTTTTTTTTTTTTTTTCAAAATAACCCAAGTAAATTCTAATGGTCTTGTTCAGTACATTTGTCTTTTGTGTAGTTGTAAGAAAATAGATTTTTGAAAGATTTGTTAACATTGTAAAGGAATTTGCACCCCTAAAAGCCACTTAACATCGTAATATAAGTGCAACGAAATTTAAGTATGTATCTGGACCTATATGTAGTCATTTAATAAAACTAATTTTGTAGAACTTTTAACAAAATTCATTATATTTAGTAAGAATTGGTATAGTAGAAACGAAAACAAAAGGATTTTTTGAGGGGAGAATTTAGGAAAATAAAAAATAGAGTTTAAACAATGCCAGAAACCATTTGTATTTTATCCTAATTCTTATGGTTCTATGATAATTGAGTTATTACATAGGAAGGCTTTACAATTTTGATTTTGTTGCTTTGTCATATTCAGCATGGGTTAAATGGCTGCAGAGGGGAAAGAGAGGATTACAACAACTGAGATGAGCAGCAGAAACGCTGGACCCAGCTCTTATGTATCATGTGCAACCTACAACAGTGCAGCTGCTATATTTGACAGACACCCAGCACAGAGAGAACAAGGCTGGTTCTGTGTCCTGCGAAATGAAGACACTAAGCCATAGCAGTGACTGAGCAGTGAGCCATTTCTTAGAAGGATAGAAAGTCAAGGTCAAGTCCACTATCACCTTTAAATAGGACCGGATGGGTGAATGTGATGCTTTGGTGAACTGACAATACAAGTTCCCTTAGTGTTTCCATTGCGGGCAATTGATCCCCGTACAATCCCCTTAGGGTTGCAGTCACCTAGCCACATGGTTCCATTCTTGGAGACACCCTTTTCAGTGTGTGTGTGGGGAGAAATAATGATCCTGTTACTTAATGTTTAAAAGAAAAAGAAGAACATCAATAATGCCAGTTTAAAGCTAAAAACTTAAACCCCTGAAAGTCAGGAAATAGAAAAGTTATAATTCTTTTTAGTTGGGAGAAATCACTCTTGCTGCCCAGCCTTTATAACACAAGGTATATTTACAAGCATCCCCAGCAAGACCGTTCCAGGAACCAAGCACAGTTGTTGCTGTAATTAAAGAGAGAGAGCTGTAGTGCCACTTGACTGGACAGATTTTCGCTTGCAGTTTGAATGTTTCATGTCAGTAGATTTCAGAGGTTACTTGCTAAGTGAAAGTACTATGCTGCCTACATTGGTGAGTGGGTTTTAGGTTAAGGAAAGCAAATTAACCTGTAAGTAACAAAATGCCAAAACAAAATAAGATAAAGACAGGCAGTAAATGTTTATATACCTCCTAGATCTTCTAGATACTTAATCCAGTGAGTTTTTAATCATATAAAGCTAGCTCTATGCATTTTTAAAACTCTTATAAAGTGAAGACTTCAAATGGTAATTGATGCGAATAGTTTTTTTTTTTCCTTATCATTTCTCAATTTTAATTTTTGAACTAAAGGCAAGTAGCCATCCATAATTTTCCTAAGAGGAGAATATACAATGAAATACTCTTAAGTTCTGAATTGGAATTTTAGATGTTACTAAGTTATATAAAATTTATGATTTCCAAAGTCTCCTATAAGTTTTTCAATTGAAGGGTCAACCAAAAATTGTGTGAATTTTCCTTTAGAGTCAGATTTGTCTGTATTTTAGGTGTGAAATGAAAACTCCTAGAACTTTCTGTTTCTCAAGGTGCTCTATGTCAAAGGGCACCAAAGGCAAACAGAAACTAGAGGGTTAACCTTGTAGAATTGTGTGTAAGATGAACCACAGCTTCTCGCTACACATGCACATGGTATGTCTGCTTCATCATGGATCTGCTAAATCACATCAGGGTTTGGGGGTAGAGGTATTAGGTACAGTAGAGATATTTCTACCAGAGCAAATTAGTCTCATTGGGGGAAATACACCATTGTAGTAAAATATATATTGAATTATGTAGACAGAATGAATAACATACAGTTGGATGATGCTACATAAAAGCTGCACTTTTTTCCCTCACAAGAGAAAGTTTCTTGTGTCAACAAGAATGATGATGGCAAAGCTATGTAGTCAGTACATGCCATCTGCAAAGAACTGAAGGTATAATTTAGGATTTCACAATTGCATCACCCCGCTGTCCAAAATCTTCAAACAAATACATTTGTAGACCCCCTGAAGACATACTTCTCATCATGTAGTTAAGCCCCAATGAACCAGATCACCCAAGAAAGCAAGTGTGGATGAAATCTGGAGCACAGAGTGTCTTAGGAATGCTTCCTAATGACGGCACAGCTCTGAACAGAGAATATAGGAAAAAACAAGTGTGTATGATATGTTGTCCTTTTATACCTTTCTGACATGAGAACAATTTCTTAAGCCCATCTAAATAATTTCCATGCCTTTCCTTAATTATATAGGAGAATTCAGAAAGGTGATCCCAAATGGATGTTTTTTTTTTTTTATAAAGTCTTCTGGTAAATATGTCCAAACAGAACTAAACAGAGAGCATTCATATGACTGTCCATCAGTGTAGAGAGTCTAATCAACTCTTTCAGAGTAAAGAAGGAAGGTGGGAAAAGATGAAATATTTTTGTTACTGGTTGAATAAAGATATCTTCCTCCTTTCTATCCTCCTTCCATTCTACATCTAGGAAAAGTAGACTGAATGATGGGATCAAAAGCAGAGGGATATACACATTATAAATTAAATTCACAGCTACAACTGTTGTTATAATCAGTATGTTTGCCTGTATGAATGTTTGTGTACATGTCTCAACTAATCAATGATCCAATTATAAAAACAATTTACCACTTTATCCCTGAATGAGCTTTTCAGAAATATCCTAAGCCCACAGGACTGCATTTAGATTCTGTATTTGCTTTTAAAATCCGATGAAGATACTCTGTTCAGCTATGAGCTGTTACCAGTCTACAACTCTTTCCCCAACCCCATCCTCCCTGAAGTGCTAAATCAGGGAAACAGAATCTTTTTTCTTTTCTTTCTGTTTCTTTTTTTTCTCTGTTTCTTTCCTTCCTTCCTTCTTTTTTTTTTTTTTTGTTTTTCTGATACAAAACATTACTGTACCTAACACCCTCCTAGTATGAAATAGTAACTCAAATGACTGCAGCTTAGACCCATCAACTAGGGAAAACTAAGGACACCAGGAACATTTGCCCTTTACGTAATGCTGTACCATTTACTCCCGTTAGCTCCATCTCTACTGCGTTCTCTGATATACTACTTCTCTTTTTCAAGTACACACACACACACACACACACACATACACACACCCCTCTAAGTACTCCTAGAAGAAAGCAGAGTTTTACATAAGATTTTGATTTTTAAAATGTTCTTTTCTAGTTAAAATTCCATGAAATCCCTGAAATATTTTAAGGAACACCAGGAAACTAAGCATAACATTACCAAGATGAGTTCCAGTGAGGTCATAAGGCAGTTAGCGTTCTTCATATTAGATTCCTAAACCACCATAAATGCATATATGCCTGGGTCTATCTTGAAGCTTATGTTTTAAACAATCCGTGAAAAGTATATCCAGACCTTTACTTGTTTAGGGGAAATTAGCACGCAGCTAACACAAGGTCAACCTTTGCCATCTGTACTTGCTCACAAATCCCTTTTCTCTAAAAACAGGTAGACTGACCTTAGTTATACAGCACTGGGGTTACATGGAGCCTCCACAGATAGAAGCGACTCAGAATTATCAGTGCTTTTTGACTGATTTATTCTTTCTTTGCCTGTGGTTTAAGTGCACACATACAGTTGTACCAACCACAATGATGATTTTGACAGAACTCCCTCTGATTTTCTGCAGTTCAGTTCTAAATGCTGATCTCAATTATGGGAGCTGCATTACTTTAAGTTCATGATTCAAGGGGGGAGAGGAGACTGAGTTTTCATCTGACCTAGCTCTAAATACCAATTAACTATTTTAAATAATTTGCTTATCATGTCATATGCAAAATAGTATACGGCTTCTTAGATTTCTTATGCATCATTTAGGCAGCAGACTATGACAACTGTTAAGTGTTGTAGGACATCTTGCAAAGAAGAACAACTCTCCATCCAAATTTGAACTCAGGTTATGTGCTAACAATGGTCAGTCAGACTCAAAACATTGCTATCATTATCTTCTGTTCAATAATATTTGCTGAAAAGAACAGAATGTGAATTTCACTGCTTTATTTGCCTGTATTAACGTCAGAGCATCAAATTGCAGATCTTGGGTCCTAAATAATGGGCCACTGTGTCCAACCTCCTCTACTTCTTTTCCCCACTTATAGGAAGGAACAAAATAAAATGTTTTGTGGAAGTTTATATTGAAATGAGGTCAGGTAAACTAATGACTGCTTGGTATTTTATGACAAGTTTTATAACCTTGGAGTTGCCATAACTTTCAAACGATCATCAATAAAGTTTTATTGTGAAAGGGTCGCCATGTGTCTGAATGCTTTTACACATAGTAAAGGCCTGCTGCCCTCATTGGCTTAGCTCACCAGCCCCTTTTCACCCCAGTCATAAAGTCCTCCTCTTTTTATTGAAGGTTGAAAGTCCTCAGGTCTGTTCTCCTCGGTCATGTTGACAATTTGGAGACTACATGGATTATCTATTCATGAGTAAAGTGATACATACAGCAAAATTTGCAAGAACAGGTAAAATACTCTTAAAATTAGTTTTTTAAGGACTCAGTAAAATAACTGACAGCCTTTTGTGAGGGCGGTAGTTTCTGAAAGGTGCACTTGAAAGCTACTTATATCTGTAACCTCAGAGGTCGTCCATTAAATAACTAGGCAGTTAAGAATGGATAATGGGCTTAAAGACGAAACAAAAAATATTACAGACCCGAAGATCTCAACGATTTAGGAGACCGGGTATTTCATCCTACCATGAATCATCCCAATGGACTGAAGATGTATGGTACCAGGGCTCTTGCTTGGGGACTATCCCCAAATGCTCCCAGAGATGCTTCCAGGGTCCAACCAAGAATTCTGAGTGTCCTCTAACAGCGTCGACTCCCAGGTTAAGGTTGAAGCCCGCATACAACAACATTCCCTGGTCCGCTGTTGAATGTTCGGTAGAATAAGGCGGAGAAAAATGTTTTGCGATTTGTATGGAGAGAACAGTAGCTGGGGAGAACTGTAGCGGAAAAAATGGCACAAAACACGAAGCTTCTGCAGTGCCAGCCCTTGACTGCTATTCTCCTTCAGGCGAGGGCTATGCCTTGGTGGGAGAGTGCAGAAAAGCGGCTGAGTGGTGGGAGGAGGAGACACCAAATCTGGAAAATAGGTCGCGCATTCCTGTCCCCGGACCTGAGTTCTATAACGGGCCCCCAAATTCGAGCCCTGGAGGGACAGAGGTAGGAATGTCCTAGGCTCCTAAATGTTTCATCAAGACGCTGCGGATCCCCCATCCCTAACCATCCCCAATTCGCTGGGGTCCTCTTGCCTAAGGGATTGGTGAATATCGCCCTCTCCCGGATCTGCGGAAACTCTCCCCTGCACGCTGAATGGGTTCTTTCCCAGCCTCCACGTCCCGCACCCGCAGCGTCGCGGCATCCCCAGCTCAAAAGGACGGTGCCTGCTGGGCGTCCCCTTTCCGCAGACGGTGGCTTACAGACTCCTGGAGCGGGGACGTGGGTCCCAGACTCATCTGCCGAGAGAAGAGGAACAGAGTTCCTGCCAGACCCAGAGTCGCAGTCGTGCGGAGCCTGCTGCTCTCCGCAACATCCCTCCTTGAACAATGAGCGCGAAACCAGATCCACTTTGCAAACCAGGAGGTCACCGCGGATCTCCGCCGCTGAGACCGCTGTACGCAGAAAAACCCACAGATTTTTTTTTAGTATTTACGAACTACCTGCTCCAAATCCCTAAGGAGCTCGGACCTGACCTTTTCTTTATAGTGTTTGGTAGCCCCCAAGACAGGACTTGGGAGTCCCCAGGACAGAGAGACGAGTCTTGAGGAAATTAGCTCCTAGCTCATTCTAGTCTCCTACCAGTCCCCAGCCCAGTCCCTAACCTGGGTGCTCCCACTGAGGCACCGGGAGGCCATAGCTCAACAAATGGTATTTGGGTCATCACAGAGGGAACCCGCCCAGCGATAGGTCGCGCAGGTGGGGAGAGAAGAGGAACATCCGCGTTCGCACTGTGCGCGCAGGCACCTGCGTGGAGGATCCCAGTCTGGGTCGGGGAACCTAGATCGCCTCGGCTCACAGCTCAGTGTACCGGGAAGCAGCGCTTCGCGGTCCCGACGGCAGCCGGCGTGGGGGCCACCGACTCCACCTGGTGTTTGCACTGCTGTTGCGCTGCTGGAGTTCCACTGGGGAAAGGAGGGCTGGACTCGCGCAGCTGCGGGCTGTGGCGCCACCTCCCGAGGAAACCTCTGAGTAAGACCGGCTTCCCCACAGGGCCCCGTCTCAGCAAATTAGGGCAGCTCGACAGTCCCTCTTGGCGAGATTTCCCCTAACAACGCTCGGAAATACCTCCGGGAATTCCTGTGCTAAGCTCCTTAGCACAGTGTTCTTCTCAAGTGCTGAAAGGAAGATCCCATTTTACCAAGTTACACACCCACACATGCAACCGGCTTCTTGTGTTCCCGCCTGCGGAAAGGTGGAGGATACAGCATTCCCGCACCCCCCCTCAACACCCCGACTCCCCAGTTCAGGCCTGGGTAGGCTACTAAAGGGATGAGGCTTCACTTACCGGGGATCAGATCTTCCTCACGTCCAACAAGTAGAAAGAGGTCATTGGAAGTCCGGTCAGTGGCGGTCAGTGGTAGGTTCCAGGTTGGGGGGAGGGGCGGGTAGCCCTATGGCAGGGATCTCACTCTGCTCACCTGGCTAGAGCTGAGCTAGCCCATCTGCATCAGCACCCGTCTCTCTCTGGGACGCTTCCAGTCTGAAGACAAAGTTTTCCTCTGTTTATGCCAACAAGGCTAGAAAATTTGGAAGTAACCTTTTAAAACAAAAATAAAGTCAGAAGATTGGGAACAAAACATTCAGACATATATTGTCAGAGTTAGGTTTCTGACACTAATCACAGTGGCTCCCTCTTCCCCATTCAGGGATATGGGCTTCCTTTCTCTGGCTTCATCCTTGTCTCCTTTTGGAAAACATGAGGCTTCTGTTAGCAAGCCCTGGAGTGGGACAATAAGAGTGCAGTAACTTCCCTTTTACATATTAAGTGCTGCTGCAAGCCACCCTCCACTATTACTGTCAGTCAGCCAAGAATGGTTGTGAAGGGAGAGTGCAGAAGCTAGGTGCTCCCATCCAACTTCTCCTTAGTGAACTGCTCTGGTCACTTCCTATGTAATTATTCTGCCATCCTAACTCTGGACTGGGGAAGTGGTACTACCTTTTTAAATCTCTGGCCAAGACCTTCCTAACTATTCTGATCATTCTAGAATGGCACCTCATATGTTCAGTACATATTTCTTGGGAACCTGCCATGCCAGGCACTGTGTAGCTACTGGGGTGCAGTAACAAAGAAGACAGATGTGGTCACACAGACAAGCTGTACCATTCGACGATAAAATACAGCTCTCATCTTGGGGATCTACATAAGATTGTTTCCTCCTGGTAAAGGCAAATTTTCTTTTCTATTCTCAGAAGTCCTTAAATAGAATTCTCTTCTTTGGAAGTGAAGGAGAGACTGTGAGTCAAGTGGATTCTCTAACCAAGATAAGATCTAATTTCCAAATTCCTGAACATAAGTGAATGGAGAACCTACCTCCAATTGGATGATTCACCCAATGTGGTTTGCATAGCTTCAGTAAGACAATAATATCCAAGGCAATGAAATGCCCAGACAGAAAAAGAGCTGCCCATAAATAGTGCCAAAACAGCTGGTTTCTCACAATGACATCAAGTTGTAACAGGGTGAACCCTGCATATCCTGGGACCCACTCAGCAGGCTTATTTCCAGGTTGCTTCCTTCTTTCCTAGTGCAAAGGACAATTACCCCACCCACACGGTGTACATTTTAATTGCTGAAACAGGAAAAAAAAAAAAAAGCCCTTTAAAACTGAGGAGAAAACTGAAACATCCAGAAGAGGCAAGGAAAAATTCTGGAGGAGCCAAGTGGGTATGTGGTTGACTGTGGGTACTTTGGGGTAAAAGTACTATGGCAGCAACACTTTTAAAGGGGATCCTTTACTTCCAAAATATCCCCAACAATATAAATCAAGGTTACCATAATAAAAGAAAAAATTCATGGTGTCCTAAAAATGTTTCACAGGTTCGGGCCCTCCCTGGTGGTGCAGTGGGTTAAAGAACAGCACCAAGAAGCTAAAGTCACTTCAGCATGAGTTCAATCCTGCCCCAGAGGTGACCCACATGGCACAGCAGACCTCTCCTGACCTGCCCATTGCTCTCGTGAGAAGTGTACTTGGTCAATCGGCCTGTTCTGCTCCCCACTCTGTCTCTGGTGAAGCATTTCATTGCCCCTGCACCTTTGGCTTGTACCCCAGTTCTGTATGCATGCATGAATAAATAAATCTTAAAAAAAAAAAGTTTCACAGTTTCACTAAAAGAAAGATCTGCAAGAAATCCTCTCCGCACCCTCCAACATGGACTTTGGAAATGCCCCCGGTTCAGCCAAGAGGGATGGGCAGCATCAGTCTTCCCTCAGAGCCCCTCTCTAGAGACTGAGGGCTGTGGTGTATTTGGTTCCTTTGGCCTTTCTCTGCCACTCTCTTCAGAGGTCTTGTTTCCTGTCTCTAAATGGAAGCCACAAACCACAAGCTCTTGCAAGGTCAATAAACATATTTCCTTTTTTTCCCCTCTCTCTTGATAAGATTCCTAGAATGAAAGAATGCTTACATCTTACACTTGCACATTTTGTTGTTTTATAAAGCACTTTTACATATTATTTCATTTATTAATCTTCATAAGCTTTGACAGAATACATGTGGGGACTCTGAGGCACAGAGAAAATAAAGTGATTTTTATTCAAAATGGAAGGTAGCAGAGTTGGCACAGCTACAGATTTGCATTTCAATAAGGCATTTGACAAAGTTCTTTATGGCAGCCTTGGGATTAAAATAGAGAAACATAGCTTGGGTGATATAACTGAATGGCTTATTCACTCATTCATGCTTCAAAATAAACAGCTTTACTTTTAAGTAAATTCTGTGTGTCAGGAACTGGGTTCTGAGCTGGAGATACAAAGACAGATAAACTATTGTTCTTAGGGAGGCTCAGAGTTGAGTGAGGAAAGAGACATGTAAGAATAGAATACACTAAGGCAACCATATAATGTTGTAAAGAAGTTAAGACACAAACTACATGACAAACTAGAGGACAGTAAGAGGGCCCAAGCCTCCAGGTTGCTGAGAGCATATTGGCAAGTTTCCTACTTGTGTAAAACATGATACTTAGGAAGATAAGACATCTGAAAGAAGACACAATCAATACACAAAAATGCCTGAATAGATAGGAATAATTAACCATAACCACCCCTGGCGGCGCAGGGGTTAAAGACAGTGCTATTAAGCTAATGTCAGCCACTGCAAGCATGAGTTCGATCCCCAGCCAGGGAGCTGACCCACAGGCAGCAGACCTCTCTTATCCTGCCCACTGTTCTCTTCAGCAGTGTATTTCAGTCAATCCCCTATTCTGCTCCCCACTCTGTCTCTGGTGAATCCTGCCACCCCACCACCAACATCCCTCCACCCTGCCTTGTGCACCTTTACCCCAGCTCTTATATGCATAAATAAATAAATCTTTAAAAAATACATAAAGTGTTTCAGATGCAAAACAATTGCATGAATGTGTGAAGGGCTGTCAGGGATGGCAGAATAAGTAAACTCATGATCTACAGTTGATTGAAAACTCTACATGAATGTTATGTTCTTGGCTTAAGTTAAAGAAGTGAAAGTGTCCAGCTGCTCCTCTTGTGATTGGAACATGTCTTAGCTCCAGTCTTTGTCCATGTAAGAGGGAGATTGATAATATCAGTGTATGTGCAAAATGGTGCCAACAGAATGAGGAAAACCCTAAATCAAATCTGGTAATGACTGATGGAACTGGGATTGTTGAGAGATCAGATACCCCAGGAAGGATGACTTAGCTCTTCCCAAATATTGAAATGATGCTGAATGTATGTTATCTAGGACCACACTCAGCATAGTTTCAGTTTTTAAATCCAGCTGTTGATGTAACAACACATCTTTGTGGTCCCACTTTCCTTTCCAGATAGATGTGCCAAGAATAGAAGGCTTTAAGAAACACGAGGTGGCCAAAGCTGTCCCCAGGTGGGTTTGGCACACAACCAGAGCCACCACATTATCTTTCTCACACTAACAGAAAATGGGGGCTCAGAGAGTCAGGGTGTGACCGCTGTAATCACCCAAGATATCACTACCTGCAGACAGTGCTGGAAGAAGGTCACATAGCAGCCCAAGCTGAATAGGTAAGGGAAGATACCCTGAGCCCCAGAGTTATCAGTAAAGCCCTGATGTGTGGAAATCCCCCAAGTATGCTGTTTGAAATGAATGTTAATGAAAGATGCTATGTGTTAATGAATATGTATGAGGGAAGCTTGCCCCTGGCTAGGTAATGTGTGTGGGAAGATAAATAAGGTAGAAGGATAGTATGAAAACCCCTGAGGTCTGCTCAGAAACTGCTTGCTTTGTAGTACCCAACAGCGCCCGTGAGCCCAGAGAAAGCCCTTTAGTGATGCCACTCTGCCTCTGGGCCTGGACACTCTACTCTTGGCAAGGAAACTCTGTCTCCAAGGTCCTGAGCCTGGACTTGAGGCCCTGCCTTCAGAGCCTGCTGGCATGGCACAGGCAAGACTCTGTCTTCAAGGCCCCGAGTCTGGACCAGACACTTGGCCTTTGGTGCCTTCTCAGCATGGCATGGGCACAAACTGTGTTCCAAACATGCTTGGAATGGCGAGACCCCTGTGGACAGAACTGCCCCAGAGCAAAAACCCTCATCCTCAGTGGAGGGACCTCGAGACACCATGACGTGTTCATGTACTCTAGCGTCCTCTAGTGTCTGGGGCAGACTCCTGTGCCTGCTCCATCTGAGCGGATAAGTGGAGTAAGAGATTGCAAGGGGCTAGCAATAGATAAGTTAGGATGGAATGTAGAGTGCTGTGAATATTGTAACCACATTCCTCTATAACCTTTTCTAACGCTGCATGGAGAAAGGTATAGAGGAAGGTGTTTATATCTGTTTACAAATATTCCTCCCCAAATATTGATTGTGTGACATGAAAGTGTAAAGTGACAGCATCTTAACATTGACCCAGTTGTAATTTACTTGGAGGAACTACTCTGAGAATATGTGCCCTCGACAAAGGCTCACATGTTTCTTGTTCACTTGGTAACTCAGTGCTTTGCTCAGGGGAGATAGTCATGAAATTCTGTCATAGGCATGAATACATTATTTTATATTGCTCCAAAGGATAGCAGTCAGACGCAAGAGCAAAAGTATAAATTGGATGACAAAGAAAAATCACTTAATTTGGCTGTTCACTTGGATCTCCATGTGAATAAGGATGCAAATGATTATTATTATTTTTTTTAATTTCAACCATCACTCACTGTTTGGTAAGGAATTTTTATTAACTTTAAATGTTTTCTTGTAAGATTGTTGATAATCAAAGAAGAGGTAGTTGGGTCTTAATACCCCTAAGTTAGCATTCTGTCTCCTTGATTGACCTAGCAAAAGTTTGTGGCTTGTGGCTTCTTAAGGCTGGGAAGAACATGGGGAAAGCCCAGGTAAGATTTAGATGGATTTTATTGGCAATTTTTACCTGTAAGTGATGGCTGCACGTGTGTCTGGATACTTAGGGAAAAGGTTGTTGACGCTTGACTTCATTCTCTATTGATTCAAACTTTTTTCAAAGGGACCACTTACTATTGTATAAAAAAGAGAAATAAATCCTGGTTGTAGAACCACTAGTGAACTGAATAGTAAGATTCTGGAGAATTCAGTCTTTAAATCACTGGCTTATTTTATCCAGGATAGAATGATCACATGCATTGATCAAACTGCAGAATCAAGTCCAAGAATACTGATGTTCTACATATGACTTAGACTTTGCCGTTTTCTCCCTGCTGGTCTTAAAGTGTTGGATATGGTCAAATATAATCCAGATTAATCAGAGTTGTAACAAGTACCATTCCCCTTAAATTAGTATGTTATAGTTGGTCAGCAGGTCTTGCAGGCTTGTTAGCTCTTATCGATAGCTCATGAAGACAGATGCAAGATGCTGAGGAATGTCACTCAGTTGCTAAGGGATAACGAACTCTCGCTTTAATAATGCTCATTTAATTTCTCCATCAGACCAAGATCAAGAAAGGAGTCAGACATCAGTTCCTCCATTGTTTAGCCTCTATTGCTGTAACATCTTCTTACTTATGGAGCATCTCAAAATATTTGTGGATTAACATTAGAGTTGAGGGAGAGAAAGAAGGTACATCAATACACCACTTTGCTGAAGAGAAAATACATAATTTCCCTCTCCATTCCATCTACTTCCATGAACAGAATATGGAAAAATTGTTATTAAACAAATTCTGGGCCACCCTGGTGGCACAGAGTTTAAAGTCTCAGTGTTATCAAGCTATCACCAGCGAGTAGGCATGAGTTCTATATTCAGCCAGGGAGCAAACACACATGACACAGCAGATCTCTCCTGTCTCACCTGCTGCTCCCCTCAGCCATATATTTCAGTCAATATGGCTGTTCTGCTCCCCACTCTGTCTCTGGTGTAACCTCTCACTCCCTGCAACTTTGGCTTACACCCCAATACTTCTATGCATAAATAAAAATAAAACAATTTTAAAAAATTGTTCAAATGCATTAGCCATTCTCTCAATGAGATGACCCACAGTGATGCTGATAATAAAAGCTAATATTTACTAGTGTGTCTTCTGTACCAAACATTGTGCTAGCTCATATTTTCTTATTTAATCCCTACAACAATGGCATGAGGGAGATGCTATTAATATCCCCTTCCTATAGATAAGGAAATTCATATGCATGAAAGTTAAGGAAATTGGTTGAGGTCATATAGGTGTTAATGACAGATTAATAATCCTGAGCACCTTCATTGTCAGGTCAGACTATCTAATTCCTTACTATTGTCTGATGCTAGCATTATGGAGAAATGGAAACCAAAGGAGAGCAACTTGTTTTGCAAACTATAACTACTTTTATTTAAATTTGTTTAATGTTGTTAAAAGATTTTTT
>NW_004567114.1:46776286-46789234 GCF_000260355.1 Condylura cristata
AAGGAGTTGTTTATTTTTGTTGAGTTTCATCAGTTATTTGTATATCTTTGTGATCAATCCTTTATTGCTAGTTTTGAGTAAGAAATTTTTTTTTCCAATCAGTGGGATGTCTGTTTTCTTGTAATGTTTCTTTTGCTGTACAGAAGCTCTAAAAGACATTTTCTGTAGCAGTCATATTTTATTTCAATGGGTTTCAATTATTCAAATTTCTTATAATTATGTACAGCAAGCATTGGACATAATCAAGTAATACCCAGATGAATAACATTTTGTATCTTCTTCCTCTGAAGTTGTTCTAGCTGGGCCATTATTATAGAGTTTAAAAGGCTTAAGACAAACTGCCCTGTGTCTTCATTAGTAGGAAGAATGACAGCAATGACAGGTAGCACTGATGCAGTGCTTGTCTTTTGCCAGGCACAATTCTGAATGCATTTTATGTAGTTAGACCTCAGGATTCTGCCATGAAGTAGGCATTAATGTTAGTCTCATTTACAAGTGAGGAAACAGAGGCAAGCAAGACAAAATAGCTTCTCCAAGTTCACATAAGAGACATACTGGCATTTTGAGTTAGACCCAGTTGTGCGACAGTCTTAGGAGTTAATACATTTTTAGCTGTTAAATGTTTAGGAATTTAGTGAGCCAGTTGTTCAACTCAACCACTATTAGCAAGTTATATAAAGGTATAATCAAATATGCTTTAAAAGATGGTTAAGATTTCATCACTGTCTTATTACTCTCATGTGTTCTTAAGGTTATTTATGTCTCCTGTGTGTGGATGATGGAAATACACATAAGAACATATTAAGATAATGGCTAACTATGTATCTCTTTCCAACATATGTTCATGTTGGTAATATTAAGTCTATTACTGTAGAATTTATACATCACAGAAATCAGCAGTTGCTCCGAATAGAGCCTTAATCCTTCCCCCACTTTAAAACCTCCCCACAAAGGACGGGGACCCTCCCCCACTACGAAGAACTAGTTGTTAAACACTGACCAGCATGTCACCGTACAGACCAAGCCCCCAACTTGTAAACATGGAAACTGAAGAACCCAAAGAAAGGTTAATGGCTAAGAAGTATGGTTTTGGAGACAGATTACCTGAACCATGGTTTGGTCACTGACTATAAAAAACTACTATCTCACCTTATGATTTTGAGCTCCTGTACTTTCCTAGACACTAGACAGTTTAAGTTAAATACATGTAGTTTCAAAAACATTTTATAATCCACAAGATAAAAAAGGTTGTCATGTGAAAATGAACTATATCATCAATTTTTTTCATTGTTTCAAAATCCCTACTAAATCTTAGATAGTTTAGGAATATTTAGTGACAAAATTTAAGGTGCTAAACAGAAGATTTAACTCCTTATTTTATTTTATTTTTGTTAAATATTAATTTATGTATATAAGAACTGGGGTACAGGTGGGTGAGAGTATTTATCAGAGACAAAGTAGGGAGCAGAACAGGCAGATTGACTAAAATACACTACTGAGGGGAACAGTGGGTGAGACAGGAGAGGTCTGCTGGGCCATGTGGGTCACCTCCCTGGCTGGGGACCAGCCTGTGTTGCAGTGGCTGTAGATAGCTTCATAGTGCTGCACATTAACCCGCTATACCACCAGGGTGGCCCTTTGCTCCATACTTTAAAACATATTCTTTAAGATAATAAAGAATGGGTGATAATCTTGAAGCATTAAATACTAAATGTTTTTTTAAGAGGGTATAGAAAGACATAATTTTGAAAGCCTAAGATCAAAGGCTTCCTCTGTACATTAATTTAAGGATGTTTTTGGATTTAGTGCTTGTTGGTTACAGAAAATTGTGGCATAGTGTTATGGCTGTTCTTAATGGAAGAGCGGTTTTAATGTGTGTGTGGGAAAGGCTAGGGGCTTTTGTTTACTTTTGCTTCATTTTACTAAAAAAAAAGAATTAGCTAAATCAGTGTCAGGAAGCACATAAATTTCATGATAAGCAGTTCTGGACTTGGAAATTTAGAACTGGTCTGGTTTTGTCACCAATTATTTTGGAAAGCCATTTTCCCTCTCCACATGGTCTGTAATATTTGGGGCTTAAATAAATGATCCAGAGGATCTTTTATATCAGAATATTTTGAGATTATCTTGGGAGAAAGATGAGGGAAATGGGGAAAATTATATTGAGAGGCATTTTTATTTTTCAAGGTCCTTACAATTGAGCATAATGTTGGGTATTGG
Organism: Condylura cristata; assembly: GCF_000260355.1. Lineage (NCBI taxonomy): Eukaryota > Metazoa > Chordata > Mammalia > Eulipotyphla > Talpidae > Condylura > Condylura cristata. The sequence goes on from NW_004567114.1 coordinate 46,778,507, forward strand.
GGAAAAGCTAGAGCAGTCGGGGCTGGGGATGGCTCTCCACACAGCTGCTGAACTGTTCTACCAAGTCTTTTCAGGATCTATTTGCAACAATCTGGCTCAGGAGTTACCCAGGTCATGATAAGACAAGTGATATTGTAGAGGAATATTCACTCTTTGGAATGGTCCTTGATAACCGCAGAGGAAGACTGGGGTGTAGTAATTCTTCTTTAAATGTGCAAATATGCAAAACCTGCCTATTATGTGCTTTTTTCCTATTTCCCTTAGATCTGTATTTTCTTAGAATTTTTTTCATTATCCTCCCTATAACTTCCAGCCTCCCTGCCCCATCATCCTGCATCTATAACCCAGGACTTATTATGTGTTACTTTTCCAGCTATGTGACTTTAAGTCCACAAATTCCCAGAAGGCCAAACATTTGCACTGATAACGTGAAAGGTTACTGATTAATTTTGTGATTTTTTCCCTCTTCTTCCCCCCATGTGGAATTCTCATGGGTTTCAAAACCTTATACATTCGCCCTTGGTTCTTTGTGTTTTCTGTGAATACCTGGGAAAGATCTGCTTCAAAAAAGTGTACCTTTAACATTCCTGGTGTTGGAAATGCTTAGGGGTCAGAGTCAAGTGTGGGTGCACATGTGCAGCTCACATTGTGAGTGAGAGGGGCTGCTCGCTGTGACTCGTATGCCATTCACAACAAGTGTTATTTTTTCTGGCAGAGGAAGCCTTAAGTTTTCCATCAGCTGTTTGTCAGCAATAGCACAAGAGATGTTAAAATCCTTCTTACCTTGGGTGTGCTGCTATGATCCCAGGAATGATGTGCTATGCCTTGACCTTCACAGAGTCTCCATCTTCCATGGTGAACTGAGGAATTAAAAACACCAGGTGTGCACATGAAGTCTCAGCCTACCTAGGCAGGGGTGAGTTTCAGAAGATTCCCACCTTGTGTGCTCCACCAGCCTGATTACCCAGCTTATTTATCCATACCACTTTTGTGTTTTCAAGAATAACATATGGATGGAGATGAGGGGGGAGATACTGATGAAAGGAGATGCCACTCTGTTATTAATTGGCTACATGCTGATAGAGGGGAAAGGGAACACTATCAAGCCAAGGATCAAAAAGTCTCAGGGAAATTTTTTATAACCTTTTACTATTACAAAAGCAGTAACTGTGATATCAAATTAGAAAAAAAAACATTTAAAAGATTTTAAAAAATTAAAACACTTCTACCAAGCGACAACAACTCTCAATATTCTTTCAAATATGTGTGTGTTTGCTAAGAGATCACATTGTACTTGTTCTCTTAGTCAGCAATCTCTACCTTCCCATGCCAGGGTATTTTCAGTTTTCACTCATAAAATAATAGATCAACATCAAATTTCCCAGTGACCCTAAACATGTCCTTTATCAGCTCTGACCCAGGACCCCTCTGGCATCTGGCTATGGCCCTTGAGTCCGCACTGGACTCTCGATAGCCGTAACAAGGTGGGACTGAAAGGCCCTTGTGCTCCAGGCTGTTGCACTTTCTGCTGGTGTCTGATTCCTCATATTTAGCCTTTTCCTGTATCTCTTACATCTTCTCTAACTTGGAAGTTTTAGCTTCAGATTTGAAGGTTTGGAATGGGAGACAAGATTTTATAAAAGTCAAGAAATAGTTGTCATTAAAATCACCAAGTGCTGGGCTTTCCCTGGTGGCGCAGTGGGTTAAAGCACAGCACTAAGAAGCTAAAGCCTCTTCAGCATGAGTGTGATCCCTGCCCGGGAGGTGACCACATGGTGCGGCAGACCTCTCCTGACCCGCCCTCTGCTCCCCTCAGCAGTGTACTTCGTAGATCTGCCTGTTCTGCTCCCCACTCTGTCTCTGGTGAAAACCTCTCACCACCCCTTCACCTCTGGCCTGTACCCCAGTTGTGTGTGTATAAATAAATAAATCTTTAAAAAAATTCACCAAGTGCCATGAACCAAAGAGAGGAAGAGCCAATGGATCATGGTGACTAGAGTTGAAAGAAATCACTGGTCATGTGGGAGGGGTCCTTTTGGGAGTTCCCAGAAATAGGGAGATACTAAGAGGGAGCTAAACTTTTTAATAAGCAAATGAAGACAGGCCCATAACAATTTGGGCAAAAAATGAAAATGTGATCTCAATTATAGACACAGGCTGATAACATTTGGATTACAGCTGGAAAGATCATGATATATAACTGTAATGTATATAGAAGGTTAGAAAAAATCACACTGTATGGGATGTGTCAAATAAAAACCTAAATTCTCCTTTTCCCTGAACCTCACTGTCCTCAGTCCCTGCAGCTTCTGTTATAACACTACCTTTGTAATTAAAATGTGTGTGTATATATATATATATATATATATATATATAATCAAATTATGATCCATATATATTTTTGTGGAACTTCAATGGTTTCTCATCTCTGATTAACTTCTATCTGTACTTTTTATTACAGTAGTATTTATGGCAAGTTTCTCAAACCACACTTTGCCTCTATAGGTTGATTGCAATAATGAAAAACCAATTGAAATATTTACAAAATCATTATATAAAAACACATCTCTCTAGAGAAGAAAATATAACCCTCAATCTGGAACACTCTAGTATCTGCCACCTACCTGTGCCTGAAGGATTGCCTTTCATTTTCTTTTTCACTTCTACAAATCTTCCTGGGTCTTATTAGGTAACTGAATCTCATGTTTTCTTCTTTCTTAGCTTATTTTTAGTTTGTGCTGGGTTACTTCAGAAGTAATTTTTTCTTGTGGGTGTGTAGCTACTAAATTTACTGAGGTCTTACTGTGTGTGTAAGTACCTTTCTTTAGCCTTCATACTTGAAACTGGCTGGATATAGAAAACTAGCTTCAAAATAGTTCCCCTTAGCACTCTGGAGATGCCGTGGCCTTGCCTTCTGGAGCGCCCATGGTCAATGTCAGTCCACAGTGGGGCAGGTTTCTTTGACAATTGCCAAATTAAGAGGACTTTTCTCTGCAGCGTAGGTTTTTAGGGGAGCTCTGGCTTTTTTCTTGAGATGCTGCAAGATTCCAATTTATCTCAAATATGGTTTTCTCTCTCGTTGCCCCAAATGTTCACCAGTAGTCCTCACAGACAGCTGTCCTCAGCCTTGTAGGAGACAAAAACTGCCATACTAATCATTCTATTTACAGTGGGCAAGAAAGCAAAGACCCACCCAATCCTTCTGTCTCAAATATAATTTTTTAGCATTCCAGACTAACTTGTAAATTCTGGGCAAGAGGGGACTCTTTGAAAATGTCTATCTTTACCTCTGAGGTTTGGATTTCCTTAACCTCTACTAACCGTTACTATAATCCCTTCCCCCTTTTATTCCTACTAACTAGAATCCTTCAGTTTTCAAACTCACTAATGATTCTTAGTATTAGTTTTGATTGCTGTAATGGTTTGAACTGAAAAATTAATCTTTTTGAAGTTCAATGGGATCTTTGTGTACAGAAATGCAAGTTATGCTGATAACTGAAAAATACAGGACATTATGTACACAAACACATACACACATAAAAGCACATACACTCACACATTTACAAAGAAATGTTGGAATGACAGCGGGGCTATCACTTAACCCTGGTACCTAGTAGTAGATAATGCCTACTTGTACGTACAATGTGTTTTTATAAAGAGCATGTTTTACTTTCATAATGACAATGAAAATAAGATGTGTGTGTGTGTGTGTGCACGGAAGAAGGAAATGACAGCTTTGTCATACAAAAGTCACAGAAAACAAGGGTATAACCCGCCTCAGGAATGTAGGTGTTCTGTGGCTCTATAACTGTCCTCTTCCCTCAATGCAATACAAAACAAAACATTAACATACACACTACTTTCACACAAGTCCTTCAACAAAATCAAAGGAATACAAAATATTTACTAAACACTTATATGCCCAATGTAAGTAATTCAACCTAAGAGGCTGCTCAAAAACAGGGAAGACCTCAGGAGGGGACAGTAGCAGTGGGCAAACTCTCAGATCCATCCAACCAACGCCAGCCTACTTTATACTAAAGGGTCCCCAGGAGACTGGGTAAGTTCTGGGCCTTTTTCCAGGTGTTCTAATCTCTGAAACTATAAATGTCATGTTACCCATTTAATCAGATTCCAAAAGGACTTCTTGGCAGAAAAATATGGGAACTACTGTGGCAGATCAACTACAAAGACAAACCAGTTTATTGGTTCAGGCTTCAGAAGAAACACTAGATGAAACTAAAATTTGCTGTAAGAAAAATGTGATAAATCTAGTATTACTTAAAAGCTTCTAAAGCAATAGTGAATAATGATAATAATAAGTTACATACCTCTTCCACGTGCACAACTTCTGCCCTGTGACTTCAAAGAAAACTCTTCGAATCCAGAAGGAGATCCACAGCTCTGCTGAGGAGATATTTATGAGCCTGTTATGGCGCCTAGGATGTTCCTATTATATTCACCATCCGAGCCTCCAGATATCCAGGACCCCAGCAAAACAAAAGACTGGTGGAATTTTAACAGGGAGTGTGCTTTTGCCTATAACACAAATGACCAGGTTTGCATTGTTATTCAATTTTGAAATCTTGGCATTAATTCCATTTATAGTATGCTTCACCCACTTTAATATGGAGAGACAGAACTGGAAAAGTCCTGCAAGCAGCCTTAAGTGAAACAGAAAGCTGATAGATAGAGGATTGATTTAAATGTCACCAGACAAAGAATAACATGTAGAATTTGCACAATGAAGCTTGAGAAGAATAAGTGAAACATGATCATCTAGTTCAGCACAAAGAGGACCAGCACTTTAGCATGTCACCTCTGGGGGTTGCTGCTGTTACTCTTTGGCAAAAGATCAAGCGAGGGCTGTACTGTTGAGGGTAGCAAAGTTCGGGGGTTGGTGGTGAAGAGAAAGTGGTGACCACTTGTTGGATGAGTTGTCGCTGAGTACAAGACAGTGGGCCCTTTATCTCTGCAGGCTGCCACACTGGAATAGTGCAAGAAAAAATTTTATAATAAGCATAACTTTGGCCACTGGAGGGTATAAAAGTCAATGGATAAAGCTGAATAAAGCAAGATCAGACTCTTGAGAATTTCCTAGAGAAATTCTAAGTTTACAAAGAGATAAGGGTTTAAGAGATTACTGGTGCTGTTATCTTATACCTTTATGTCTCAGAGAAGTTAATGACTTCAGACATTAAAGGGAAGAAATCTCTGGTGGAAGTAATTAACACTGAAGTGACTTGAAGCTAGTAGGTTGGTGGGACGCAGGCAGCAGCTATATCCACAAATAAAGGTGGATGATTTGGGGAAGCTGTGTGTAAGTGAACTCTCATTATGTGACTATTTCAAGATCAAAGGCTATTCTGAAATGATCCTGTTGCAAGTTATTTCAGTTCTCTTTGCTTTCATGCAAAATAACACCAAGGATATGGTTCTTTATTGGTGTTCTTTTAGATGATTGCTTAGGGCTTGGAGTCTCAAACTTTCATGACCACATAAGACAACTGGGAATCTTCTTAAAACGTAGATTCTGATTCAATAAGTCCGGGGTGGGGTCAGATCATTTTATTTTTTTTAAGTTTTTAGAGTTTATTTTCTCATTCATTTTCTGTATATATGTACTTTTTAATAATATAAGAGCTTATTTTTACATCATTTTGTGCTTTTTTTCATCTCAGTGGGCTTCCCATCACCAAATTACCCATGTGCCATCACAATAGTCCAGTGCATTTCCCTCTCCCCCCACCCCCAGATCATTATTAACAAGTTCCCAGGCACTACCTCTATTGCTGGCCTAAGGACTACTTAGAGTGAGGGTGTGAAACACTGCCAATGACACCTTACTTCAGGTAAGCAAAGACACGTGCCTGCTTTACATACAAACTTTTAAAAAAAAAATGCCCTAAGGATTTAGTTGTATTGAGTGTGATGGCATCGAGTTATCTGTGTAGCAGGATTTATTGACCTTTGCCCCCGTCTCCACTTATTCTCCCTCCTGAACTCTGCAACTGTCCCAACATTGGGGCAGTGCCAGAAGCACCCAGATTTCCTTATTCACCCACTTGAAGTCAGCCATCCATGTATTGAAGAAAATCTTGTCACACAAAAATAATGTTGGAAACTTTCTTTCCTATGTTCTTTCTCCACCCTTATAAGCTCAGGTAACTAAGGAAAATAGTTCCACTTTAAGAGTTGTATAACCTATTTTGTGTATCAGAGGAGAGAAAAATATGGGTAAGTACATGCCAGTTTTAAGATATGGCTGTAAGATATGTCCCTATGTGCACATACTTGTTGAAGACTTCACTTTTTTTCTGTATTATATAACTTATTCTTTTTTTATTTAGTGATTAACTTTATAGTGGTCCCAGATGTTATGTCATTTCAGATTTATATATGTCAACAAGTATGGGAAATTTCTGATACACTCATTTTGCTGTTACCACATCTAACAAAACATTACTGATTTTTTTTTTTTTTGCTATCATCCAAACAGGCTATATTCAAGTTTCTGTGATTATCTCAAATATATCCATGTTTGAGTAGTTGTTTAATCCAAAATCTACACATTATCTGGAGCTCTAGCTCTTAAGTATCTCTTAACATGCTTTCTTCTTTGTGCATTGACTTGTAAAAGAAATTAGGTCAATTATTCCATAGTCTATCTTGCATTAATTTTCTGAGTTATTGGACTTAAAATAAGGGCACCTAACCACTTATCACGAGAGAAACTCTTTGAATCACATAGAACCTGTATTAGCCTTTTCTTACTAGTAGAAAAAGGGGGCACAAAGATGTTGAATGATGTGCTTATGAAGATCTGAAACTGAATCCTCACCTCATAATTTCTTACATAGTTATTTTTCTTTCTTTTTTTTTCTCACATAGTTATGTTTCTACTAAATTTTCCTGGCTTTGTGTTCTCTGTCCAGAGTAAATATGGTGGAATACTGTAAATATATTTGGTTTCATAAAGTGGGTTTATCAAGTTTGGAGACAATCTAAATGCCCAATGACAGATAAGAGGATAAAGATATAATAACCCCCCCCACACACACAGTGGAATATTACTCAGTTTTAAAAAGAGTTGAAATCTTGCAATAACACAGATGGAACTAAAGGAGATTATGCTAAGTAAAATAAATCAGAAGAAAAAAAATACTGGATGATTTCATTCTTATGTGGAATATAAAGAAACAAAACAAACAAAATGACTAAACAAATCCTAGAAATTTGACCACAGAGCTGAGGCTATGAGAAAGAAAACGGGCAGAAGAGGGAGGAGTAAAGTGGGAAGGACACCCAGGGGACTACAGTAAAGGATTGTGGCTATTCTGGTGGTGGGTGTGGTGTGGTGACATCATTTGTAGAGGTATGAACTTGTATCCTTAGGACATATAGAGTATTGTATACCAATGCTACCTCAATAAAAAAAAAACAATTTAAAAAAATGAAAAGCGGGCTTATCTATTTCATTGTGCAAGTAATTTGTTAACAAACAACTATAAATTCCATGAGGATGGAGTCAGGTCTATTTTGTCATGATATTCCTAGGGGACAGCAGTGCCTAGCAAGAATCTGTGCTAAAAAGAATGCTTATTGAATGAATGGATAAGTGAATGAATGAGCATGTGCTATGTTTCACCAGAGGGTGACAAAACCTTGAGTTTAAATAGCCCATCACCCTCTACAAAGCTCCTGTGCATAGCCTGTCATTTGACCATGTAAAATAAACACTGTATCTATTTCATTTAACAGATAAAGAAACGACATGGAAAGAATTCCTCAAGCATGTGGGGGGCATAAATAAAAGTGAGACCAGGTTTCAAGATGTTTTCATCTCATCATCTGTCTACTGCTTTGTACAACTTCACCTACTCTGATCAGGCAGATGTATATGGAATTTTACAATTTGCAAGACCTCTTAGTTCACTTGGTCTTTCAGCAACCAGCCATGGAAGGGGTAATTATCTTAACTTTCTAGAAGAAAAACAAAGCCCAAACTAATGACTAACTCCACCCCAGATTTTCTGGCTTGCAATACAGCTTGGTTTTTCTCTCACTGTTCCACTACCAAATACAAGTCCTTCATCTCCTTCTTTTCCTCCTTCTTTGACTGCTCACAGTGCTCTGGTAGCCGTGGGTGTTTTGGACATCTACATATGGCCTGTCTTTCTCCTGTTCGCACCATACCAGCCAGCTCTGGATAGTTGTCCTATACCCTGGGTGCAGAAGGGCTTTCTCCCTTATGTACTAACTCCAGCCTCTTAACTAGATGAGGACCATCGGATGCTGTCGACAGGCTGAACAAAAACTAGTCAGTGTTTTGGATACCCTTATTTCTAATAGGAATCCAGAAATGAATAAACTAGAGGTTGCTATTTGGCATAAATTAGTAAGGATCTCAGATGAGGAGCTGTTTGAGTGTCTGGTAAGAAATAATTTATATATTCAAAACCAAACAGGAAAAAAAGCCTAATCTTAGCAGTTGGTTGGAGAAGCAACTGCTGTTTGTATGTTAATAGAATGGTGAGATTCTGGTATCTGGAGAATATTTTCACTATTTTGAACATATATCCGCACATACACTCCCTTTTACTTTTTCTTAAATAAAACAAACTGTTCACCATCCATTTAAAAATAACTTTTTTTTTCTGGGTTCACTTCTAAGAAATTGCTTTTAAAGGGGTTAGATAACATGTACTTTCTCAATTTGATCTTGAACTCAGGTCTCAGTAATGTAAGAATTTAGGAATTGGGGTGTCTACCCCACATACCTTTGAAAAATTACTTTGAAACATTTGGAAGGTTTTCATTGGAGAGAGGTGGGAACAATTTTATTATACACGGTCTTTTATGGGTTGTGGCCAGATATTTTCAATGTGCTATTATCCTAGCTTTATGGAGTTCTTGGACCCGATGGATATAAACATCTGGGAATAAATGGTTGAATGAGAGCTATATGCTATTCTTCCTGGGAAAAATACATTTGTGTTACACTTCAATTTTAATGAATTATTCACAAGGGAAGTAATAGCTTAATAAGTACGAGCTACACATAAGTCAAATAAGAGATTTAAAAAAAAAACCTTCTACCAATGGCATACAAATGTTTCATTTGTGTTTTATCCACATACAGATGATTTAATCAAATCATACTGATTCTTGTTTTCACAAATGTCCAAGTCTACCACTGGAGCCTTGGTGAAAGAGATTAATTAGCCAATGAAGGAAAGATTCTGCCACTTAAGTACCTTCAGGGGTTAGGCTGAAATGGGACATGAAATTGGATTTCATGGTACTCACTTTTTGAGGAGAGAAAATCAATATGTCTATGATGAATTCCTCTTTTGAAAGTCTTGTTTCCATTCTTTCTCAGACTTTAGCACTATAATTAAATGCCTCTTAAAAATGTTCTTTTAGTGTTGAGTCATTTTCTGCCTTTAGCCTCATTTTCTCCCTCTATTTTCTTCTTTCTTTTCTCAAACTCTGTGGGATTTCTCACCATGTAAGGATTGAAACAGTCCCCCTTGTCACTCCTGAGTCCTGCATATTCCACCAGTGTTGAGTTCCTGCTCTGACAGCCAGTTAACTTCTGGCTGTCAATTCTGAGTTGAGTACAGACAGTGCTCCTTCTCCTGCAGGTAGGGTAATCCTGCTGGCCACAACATCACCAACTGTCCAAGGAACAGTATTCTCCACATTTACACTCTGCCTGGGACAGGCCTTTTGACAGCCCAGGAAGATGGAGCTGTAAGGAAAAGTTCTTCCTCTCTTGGGTGCTTGCAGCTCTAAGAAGGGAGCAATCATTTTTTTCAAAGATCCCAGGATTATAGTGGCTCTGATCCCTATGGGAGAATTGAGATTGGGTTATATCCAGCTTGGATTTTGCTCTTCCGTTCAAAATCGATCCAAGTTCAGAAAAGCAAGGAATGATACAGCAGGAAAAGGGAGGCAGAGAGGAAGAGGAGTAAAAGGGAGAGGCGAACACATGTGCATGTTCAGAACCCTAATAGGATTGGGTGAGAGCCATTGAATACCTGCGCCACTGCAATTGTGAAGTCTGGTTTCACCATCAGGAGTGGGGTTTAGCATCTGGAAGTGATTTCATTCTGATTACCTTTGGACTGCAATACTTGTTGGTTCCTTACTAACAAGCAAGCACAGACCCAGAGCAAGCCTTTCATGCTAACAAGCAAACAATCCACAGACTGCAGATTTCAAAACCAGAGGCAGGAGTTGGTTGTGAAGTGGGTCAAAATTCTGTGGCTTCTGGGGGGGAAAAATAGTTGATAGAGAAAGAAAAAAGTGACTTTGTTCCTCTTTAGTACCATCTCAAAGCACATGGAGAGTCAACAATTATTTCATAGATCATATTCCATGTATGTATTTCTATACCTTTTGTAACTAAAACTGTTTCAGGCAAGCAGTAAAAGTCATTGGCCTCTACTTACCTCCAGGACACAATGTTGGTTAGTATCTGCGATCCCCCTTCCTACTGAAACACACAGGGCCTCCAAGCCCAGAGAAAAGATCGGAGGCCTTTTTCTGATCCACACACCTTCTTTATGAGGATTTAAAATGTGAACAAAGATTAAAGAGGAGAAATGTGAAAGACCAACCTCATATCTCTCAATATATACCATTTTGCCATGCAAACTTCTTCAATAAATTGTTCTCATTTTGAGTTGCCTTATTTTGATAAAAGTCAACTACCAGCATCAA
>NW_004567114.1:46790959-46794462 GCF_000260355.1 Condylura cristata
AAGTACACTGCTGAGGGGAGCAGTGGACGGGTCAGGAGAGGTCTGCTGCACCATGGGGTCACCTCCCTGGCCAGGAGGCTAGCTTTGCAGTGCTGTGCTTTAACCCACCTCCCAGAAGGGCCCTGTTTTGGCATAGTTTTTTTAACACAGCATAGATAACTCATATTCTTCCTAAGGGTGAAAGGAAGAGATTAAAGTCAGCTGAAACACCGGGATAGCTGACAGAACCCTGGTTCAAGGAATGAGACAAAGAATGTTGCCTTCCAGTTATTTTCTTTACTGGAACATCAGCCACACAGGTTGCCACTTCAAAAGCAGTTGACTGTATCTTTGCTAACCCTCAGATAGCCCAGCTTCCTCCCACTCTGCTTATTGTATCATGATTATGTTGTTTGGTCCAGGGCAAAGGAAAAGTGAATTCCAACTCAATTTGTATCTCTTGAAAAAAGAACCAGGATAAAGGGGGAAGCACTCACTCAACCAACAATGAGAAGCAAAATGGGGCCTTATCCTGCCCTCTGGTGGCTTATGGTCTGATGGTGGATACAGCCCTTGATAAATGAGCATGAGCTCTCCAGAGGAGTGGGCGAAAGTCAAACAATTCAGCCACCCAGAGAATAATCAACAGAACTACAATCCCTATTCAGTGTCTTGAGGTAACTTCCACATGAGGAATGATTCATAATAGCAAAACATCTTTAAAATCACTTCTCTCCATTTTGTATGCTCAAAATCCACCCCACTATCCAGCTGCTGCTAATTTCCTCCAAACTCCCAGTTTAGGACTTTTAAAAAACTAGCTTTTTGCCATTCTCCCTCCCCCCACCACCTTCTGTTCTTTTTTTGGTGAACATCATCTCACCCAAGAGTTACATACTGAGTCACACACTGGCCTAGAGTTTGTTTAGTTTGGCTTCCTCCACAATCAAAGGAGTTTTGTATAAAAAAACCCACATTTGGGGTTTGACTTACAAAAAGAAGTTACATCTGGCTACAAGGAGGCAACATTATGGTCTGACAAGAATTGACTATTGAGCTGAGATCAGATATTCATCTACTTTTACTTCAGAGATCCCGACTCTACTGCTTCAACATAGCCCCTTCACCCACTGCACCCCTCCCCTGCCCTGCAAGTGTTGCACTGTGTGATACCTGTCCTCACTTCATATGTAGCTCCATCCTCTTCTCTCAAGACAACAGAGAAGGGAACAGTAGTCAAGAGAACAAAACTGGGATTTTCTTTAGTGGGAGGAAGTGGGGGAAAGAGGCAGAGAATACACACGGGATAAAAACGTTTGTTCCTGTTACATGTCAAGTTGTGAACTTTGATAAATGTTATGAAGGAAACATATAGATTTTTGTTGTTTGTACAACACAATGGTTGTGTTTGCACCTTTTTGCAAGACTGTCCTTAAGCACCGGGCACACAGTCTTAGTGGAGGGGTGTTGGTGCCTCTGGCTGAAGCCCAAGAGTGAAGGATACTTGGGGTCTGCTGTGCCCATGTCAACACTATTAAGGGGCTTTGAAAGCTGCCTGTAGGACACAGAGAGCTTGGATGGAGCAAAGCAAGAGCATTTTGTCTGCAAAGTATCACAGCTCAGCTCTGTTTTAAGAAGGAAACCAGGAATGAGCTGATGGGTTTGCTCTGGCAGCAAGATGCAGAGCTTGCTTAGGAAAGGAAGACCAAGGTTTATTATGATTCGGCAAAGCCCTTAATTGCCACTTTGGATGCAACTTAGTTTTTAAATTCATATTCTGTAGCCAAAGGGCCTCTCCTTATACAGAAGTACTGCAGCTAATTAGTGGCTGGGCATCTTGTAAGAAATAGCTATTTACTTTATTTTTAGTAAAAGCTTCTTGGAATTTTCCTTCCTTCTGCCTCCTTTCAGTGCCCCTGGCTGCTGGAGGATGTTAACAGGAATGAGCAAGGTCAAACTCCACACAGCCAGCTGGCCTTTTCCAGGGGCCTGTTTTTTAGAAGAAAGAACATGGGTTCTGGCTCCTCCAAGTCTGTCCCACCTGTGTGACCCAACTGCAGAGGCAAAAGCCAGGCCCCATGATGGACTCCTTGGTTCTACCTCAGATGGTGGAAACCTGAGCTATTCCTATCAAGGAACAGATGCTGAGATGGGCATAGAGAGATACCTTTGCCCAGTGAAGAGGGACTTGGAGTGAGGGTACACAGCTCCTAACTGATGTCTTCTGTTTGTTCCTCCACACCCACATCCCATCCTCTTCTACACTCTTTGGAACCCAAAAGGCCACCTATGTGGACCACATCTGCAGGCTCCCTGGTCTTCTGGTTCCCCCATGGGGTAGGCCAATATGGAACATGAATTGGGCAGTGAGATGGAGGGGTATCATTCTCTGGCCTCCATCCCATGTGGCTGCCTCATCTTCTCTTTATATAGCTTGCCTCATTCAGATTCTGGAAACAATGTCTTCCCCTCCTCCTTTCAGACTTGGGACACAATGAAGCCCCACTATTACTAGTCCTAGAGTGGTGTTTATGGATCCTACCCACCTCTTTGTCCACAGTTCACTGATTAAACACTCAACTGCTCCAAATTCAAGCATATCCGCTGTTTCCTGCAATAATCTTGGCTGATAACAGAGATTATTGTCGAGCCAGATTTTCAAGAACAAGGTTGCTTTTCCTCAGGATCAGGAAGGGAATCTATCAGGATTGAATTCAAAACTTCTATATACAGAAAAGAGTCATGCTTTCCCCATGCCAGAGAGAAGGAATAGACTCACTATTATTGATGAAATCAAGTGGACTCAGGTTCCCTTACTCTGGCAGGATGCATTTTTCTTGATCTCAGATAAAGAGTCGCTTTGGGGCTAGACACCAAATCTTCTGATTTGCCAGCAAATGTTCCCTCTGTGACTGAGCTCTGAGGCCTATGCTGGTCCCTATGTGTGAAGAGGCTTTAGACATACCCGTGGAAAGAGTATTAAAGGTACATGTCTCTGAGACTCTCATATCTGTATTCCTATCTTCATTAAGCGAGGTTAAAAACTGCCTTGCATATTACATTTTCTTCCTATAGGAATCTCTGCTGGGCCCCCACATACTCCCTAGCAAATCCTCCACGAGTCCATTCTCCACCATGGAGGAAAGGGTTGGAGGGTAAAAGGATGAAAGCACAGACGTATGGAATATCTTTCCTCTTCTATGCTCTTCCATGGTTTTCTGTCACTTGGGTAGCATCTAGCAAGTTATGAAACAATAGCAAAAATATATGAATTTTCTAAAACTGGCTTATGTGTCTAACCTATATCCACATGTAGGTTTGTTTCAGGCCTGCAAGGTTTGGATTTACTGGAGGATTTTGACTTCATGGGAGAAGTCTCTAGAGGGTAATATAAGTAGATGCAACCACACAGTAATCTGCATAGAGTATACCTGTATGGTGTACTTTGCTGAGAAAAATCACAGAATCAAATAGAACTCTATAAACACTGTGTTTATGGGCTAGAATTCTCACTATTGTTAAGA
>NW_004567114.1:46795867-46819428 GCF_000260355.1 Condylura cristata
CTGTGTTTTTATGTGCAAACAATGATCTAGAGAGGAAAGAAATCAAGGAAACAACCATATTTACAATTAAATAAAAAAATTAAATACCCAGTAAAAACTTAACAGAGGAGGTAAAAGACCTGTAAAGTAAAAACTGTAAGACATTGTTAAAAGCAATAGATGAAGACACAAAGAAATGGAAAGATATTCCCTGCTCACAGATTATAAAAATCAATACTGTTAGAGGAGTCATTTTACCCCAAGACTTATCCAGATTCAATACAATCCCATCAAAGGTTCAATGGCATTCTTCAAAGAAATTAAACAAACATTAGTACAATTTATATGGAACAAGAAAAGACCTCTAATAGCTAAAGTAACGATGACCCTCCCCCAAAATGGTGGCATAACATTTCTAGACTTGAAACTATATCACAAAGGTATAGTAATTAAAAAAGTGGTACTGGAATAAAACAGGCACATAGAACAATGTAATAGAACTGTGAGCCCAGAAATAAACACAAACTTAATATGGACAGGTTATCTTTGACAAAGGAATACACAACCAAGAAAGGAATCTTCAACAGATTATGTTGGGAAAACTGGACAGCCACATACAAAAGAATAAACAAGACCACAATATCACAACATATTCAAGAATTAACTCAAGATGGATTAAAGACTGGGATGTAAGATCTGAAAACACAAAGTACACAGAAGAAAATGCAGAACACTCCATGGCATTGGCTTCAGTGATGTCTTTGGGGATTCAACTCCAACAGCAAGGGAAATTAAAGCAAAACAAAATAAATGGGACTACATCAACCTAAAAAGCTTCTGCACAGTGAGAAACATTATCATAAAAGTTAAAAACCCAACTAAATGGAGAAAATAATTACACATGTGTATGACAAGGGATTAATATTCAAGATCTACAAGGAACTCATATAACTCCAACAGCCCAATTGAGTTGAATACGATAAAAGCATTAAATAGACACTTTTCTAAATAGCACATAAAAAAATGCTTGCCATCACTTATCATCTGGGAAATACAAATCAAAATCACAATGAGACACCACCTCATACCCATGAGAATGGATATGACCAGAAACAAGAAAAGGAGAGCCTCTTACACTCTACACTGTTGATGGGAATGTAGGCTGGTCCAGCTCCTGGGGAAAACAGTATGGTGGTTTCACAAAAGATAAAAAAAAAAAAAAAAAGTCTATCATACAACGCAGCAATTCTATTCCTAAAACTGCCCTAAGCATGCAAAAACACTAATTTGAATGGATATATGTTCACTGCAGCATTGTTTATAGTAGCCAAGCAATGGAAACAACCAATGACAGCTGAGTGGATTATCAAGATGTGGTGTATATACACAATGGAATACCACTCAGCTATAAGATGAAATCTTGCCATTTCGACGATATAAATGCAACTAAAGGGGGTTATATTGAGCAAAGTAAGTCAGAAGGAGAAAGACACATACAAGATGATTTCATTTATGGAAGTAATATTCTAATTTATGGGATATGTATGGAATATAGGTAAACTAAACAAAGAAACAGAAATCAAAACTAAAGCAAATCCTAGAAATCTGACTGTAGAAATGAAACTACCAGTGTGGAGTGGGGGTGGGGGGACGGTGAGAGAGGAGAAAGCCTGATGAATTATGCTAGAGAAGTATGGGTATTTTAGTGTATGGTGTTATACATCTCAAGTGTTGTATCCCAAGTCATATACAGTATTATACATCATTGTTACCTCAATAAAAATAATGCAATAAAAAAACTTTTCTTTAAGAATCAATTAAGGCAAAGAAAAGGAAAGCCACAAAAAGGAGAAAGCATTTCCAAAACATATATCTGATGAAATAATTCAATTCAACAATATAGTCTTTAAAAATCAATATTAAAAATACAAACTATTCCATAAAAAATGCAAACGTATAAAGACACACACTTCACCAAAAGAAAAGATATAACTGGCAATTAAATACATGAAAAGGTGGGCCTCCCTAGTGGCACAAGGGGTGAAGGCATAGCAATATGATGCAATCTGCAGTCACTGCAGCAATGAGTTCAATCCCCTGCCAGGGATGACCCACATGGCGCAGCAGACCTCTCCTGTTCTACCTGCTGCTCCCCTCAGCAGTGTGTTTCAGTTAATCTGCCTTTTCTGTTCCCCACTCTCTGTTGAATCCTCTCACCCCCTGCACTTCCAGCCTGTACTCCAGCTCTTGTATGCAGAAGTCAATTAAAAAAAAATACATGAACAGGCCCTCAACATCATTAGTGTTTATAGAAATGCAACTTTATTCATGAAATACCTACTCACAAAAATAACTAAAATTTAAAATGTTGGTTAAGAGTAAGTATACAGAAGAATGTGCTATATAACTAGAAATCTCATCTCTTTCTGGTGTATAACACTTTGAAAAGTATTTTGGTAGTTTCTTACACAGTTAAGCATCCAATTACCACAAATCTAACAATTCCACTTCTGGGTATCCCCCCACAAACATGTGTAGGCAGACAGCAGCTTTGCTCACAAACCAAATGTTCACCAACTGGTGAGTAGGTAAGTGAGTTTTGGAACACCAACATAAGTGAATTCTATCCAAAATGAAACACCTCTCAGCAACAGGAATGAACTGTTGTTGCATGCAACAACATAAAGTACAAATGCATTATGCTAAGTATAAGAAGACAGACACAAAAGACTACCTACTGTACAATTCCGTGTATATGATCTTCTAGAAAATGCAGACCACATAGTTGCCAGGAATTAGGAAGTTGGGAGAAAGGGGTTGACTACAAAGCAGCAGAAAGAAAGTTTTGTGGGTGATGGTCAAGATGATGGTCACATGAGTGTACAGTTATCAAAATATACTCAACTATATACTTAAAAAACCCAATTTTTAATGTATAGCAACTATTTCTCAATAAACCTAACATTAAAAAATAATAAAAGATAGTATTTTTTTTTCTCTGCTTGTTACTCAAGTAAAATTTAGTCAAATTAGTCTTCCAAGTAAATAAGCACAACCCCCAGTTCCCTTCTTTTCTCCTGTATTGGGAATCCAGTCAAACATTTCCTTCTCAGATCTTGTTAACTTCCTTCTTCCACTCCCCTACATTTTACTTATCAGCCAAGATTTTTTTCTATGAAGCACATAAGGCAACTTATAAACATTTACAAAATTAAGGATAAAAATAATTAATAGAGGGCCTCCCTGGTAGTGCATTGGGTTAGGACACAGCACTGAAAGCTGGCAGCAGCTGCTTCAGTGCAAGTTCACTCCTCCAACCCAGAGGTGACCCACATGACGCGGCAGACCTCTCCTGACCCACCGCTGCTCCCCTCAGCAGTGTACTTCGTTAGTTGGCCTGTTCTGTTCTGCTCCCCACTCTGTCTCTGATGAATCCTCTTACTGCCCCTGTACCTCTGGCCTGTACCGCAGTTCTGTATGCATAAATAAATAAATCTTAAAAAAAAGAAATAATTAATAGAATCTATGACAAGGAAATAGGCAGATAGATAAACAGTAAGGTTAATGCCAAGAAATGTTTATCCTAAGATCTTGAGAGTTGCTATAGATGAGTCAATTTGGCTTTGACGATTTTTGATAATTTGATCAAACGAGGAAGATACACTGAACTTCAAGAGTCACTCTTCCCATTAATTACAAACAAGCTAGTTCATGAAAAATATGCAAATTCTAAGGGCTTGGTAGTTGCTAGGGCTGAGTCACAAATCTGGCTTTGAAATTTGTGATAATTCAATATAAAGGAGGTATGCTGAGTTTCAAGATGAGTAGTTTCACAAAGTAAATTAGTGAGTTAATAACTTTAGTAGAACTTGGATGGTTTTAAGGAGGTAACCTATTTATCATATTGTCAGACACAAATAGAAGTTTTCTTTCAGTTATACAAGCTCAAGCTCCAAGTCAGTATGTTGTCTACTTAAAATCCTACCAGTGAAGTTCTTTATAACTAGTCTCTTATCTCATGCTCTCCACTTTATTATCAATCCTTTTAAGTATATAAGACAGGAAACATTTTTCCCCAAATTATATTTATTGAGGTAAAGTAGGTTTACATAGTTGTATCTGTTCCAGAGGATATAGGCTTGAAACCTCGACAAAAGCATATTTTCCCACCCTGCCCATGACCAGTGCCCCAATAATCTTCCACCATTATCCATTTTAAAGAAGCTTAACAGTAAGAAAAATAAATTGCTAAAAGGTAGGTCCTTGTTTAATATTGAATTACCTGGCTTCTGTGGCTTTTTTCTGTCACATTTATTTATTTAAATATTTTTTGTATACCTTGTTGTTATGTTTCTATGGCGATTATATTGCATAAGCAATTGTATAAGTTAGGAGTCATCCTTAATGTTCTGTTGGTAATTTTTCAAATGAAAGTAAGTGGATAATTGTAAAATACACAAACTCTTAGGGTGTTGTAGTGACTGGAAAGGGAGTGGTGTATTTGCTGTGCCATTTCTGAAGGGACAGGAGAAAAAGAAGCTTCAAAGTATTTTTGAGGATGCTTCTCTGGAGTAAGAAAAGTTTAAAATACTGGCAATTACTCGGAATCTCCCTTTCTTGTGAAGGGTATCTTTCATTGGTGTGTTTTATTCTTCCTTATACAGACAGAGCATATATAAACTTATGAAGTACTTCCTGTTGCTTTGCTTTTGTATTAACCATCTGCGACCTTGCTCTATACAATGAAAGCTGTGCTCTACAGTGTTCACTTAAAATAAAGCAAATCACTTTCCTTTTGCATTATCTATGCTACTATGAGAAGAGACATTAAGTTACCAGTTTTCTGGGCCCTCCCAGGTTAAGGGAGTTAAGGCACAATGGGTTAAGGTGCAGCACTGCAAGCTGGCAGCAGCCGCTTCAGTGTGAATTTCAGTGTGAATTCAAGCCCCAGCCCTGGAGGTGACCCACATGGTGCAGCAGACCTCTCCTGCTGCCTGTTCTGCTCCCTATTCTGTCACTGGAATCCTCTCAATGGCCCTGTACCTCTGGTCTGTACTCCAGTTCTGTATGCATAAATAAATCTTAAAAAAAAGTCACCAATTTTCTAAGAATAATAGTAAATAAATATTTTGATATATAAAAACCTAAATAAAGAGATTGTGTTGATACAGATATATTGGAGAAGGAGATTTTTAAAACCCTTCTTTATGTTTGTAAAAGGCTTGCTATAAAAATGGTGCATTATTTTATTTATTAAATTTATTGAAGATCATATTATTTATTACATGTATATATCATTTATTAAATTAAATAGCATATTAACAAAAAGATAATGCTTCCCACTACCTACCAAACAGGCTAGGTTTTGAGGAGATATTTTCCTTATACCCAAGAGACCTCATATGGAGGAAACAGAGTCATAAAGTGGATAGCCTCAACCACAGGCGCCATAAATTCAAAAGGGACTCTCTTATAAAATCCTTTGGTGTAGGCCTACATACAGATTCACACATCTACTAATATTTTTAGACTCACATGGTCTGGTATAAGGTAAAAATTTAAACTACTGAGAGGAATGTTTCCTTGTCCTTTCAAGTTAGCCCATATAAATACTTCTTTAGAACTTCTGATACATGTGAGAAAGCACAGAGTTTAAAATTGTCATTTCTGGAAAGAATCTGAGGGGTGAATACTTTAAATTGTTAATTAAAGGAAAAGACAAGGTAGGGCCAGGGTAGAGTTAAGATTCCTCGAAAATTATGGAGGCTAACCAAAAACCACTCTTAGGGCAGTAGGATGAAAGATTTAACTGGGTGGGTCAAAACACTTCTAAGAAATAGTCCTGGGGTCTGTTCTAGCACACGGAGGAGCAGGCATTGAGATCCACAGTTCTGAGCTGTAGCATAAGGCCATAATGATTTTAGTTTGGAAAATTTTCAAAGCAGATGTTAGCAATCACCCACCATGGGCACTGAAAAAAAAATCTCAATACAATACATACAGCATTTCTAATTTTAAGCACTGTAGGTCCTGGTCAAACACTTCAAGATGAATTAGTTGCAAATCATATTCTCAGATAGTGAAATGATTTGACCAGAGTTTGGAAATTGTTGGATAGAAGCCACACAAAAGACTGAGCACATCTGCCAAGAATGACGAATTTGATTTAGAGTAGTTCTTTCTTTCTGGCAATTTAGAGAGTAGGGTCACTTTTTTTTTCTTTTTTTTTTTTTAAGAACACTTATAGTGTGTGATAGAAAAATCTTTGGAATGATTGGACTGGGTCATCCTAAGAGGCGCAATATTCAAGAGGGTTACCTGTGGTGGTGAGGATGCTCATGCAAAGCTCACTTGGAAACTGGGAACTGAAAGAAAGACTGTCAGACAACTTCAGGAGACATTACCTGGATGTCACAAGAAGCCCCATGCAGGAGAAACAGAGAACATCTGGAACCTACTGCACCTTCCGGTACCGGTGTTCTTTCGAAACTCTACCAATGGTCTTGTGCACTGCCCAGATCCCCCTCCACAACCACAGCACTCATTCTCCGACTCACATGGTATTCTTTCCCAGGACTGCTTTTCACAGAAAGTTATCTCTTCTACTCTGATACAGCCTAAACCAAACTTTTTTCATAAGCCAAGTCCACACCCTGTGGTATACTTGAAGACCACTCCAATTTTAGAAATCCCCATTGGGGTGGCTGAGACCTCTGTGGCAACTGCATTGCTGGTCATCTTCTCCTTCTGCATGTGGACACAAAATTTCACACCAAATTTTAAAGAATCTCTTGACCCCCAGAAAGTAGATTTAAGGTCCAAAATCTATTATGACAGGACAGAAGTGACAAGTCTCCTGATACAGTAGACCTAATTCTACCAGCATATTTGAGTTACTGACAGCAACCTTGGGAGAAAATGACCACATTCTTTTATATACATAATATAAATTAAACACATTTAAATTAATTATATAAACATTGAATATGTTTAATTGAAAGAAAGTCCCCATAACATAAAATTAACCAGCCAGCACCTCTATTTAGTTGCAAGAAGTTCTCACTACCCTAAAAGTAAAACCTCTATTCATTTTTCAGTCACTCCCTAGTGCCTCTTCCCCATCCCTCAGACAACCACTAGTCTGCTTTCTGTCTTTATGGATATATCTACTCTGGCTATTTCCTATAAATGGAATCATATATGACCTTTTGTGTCTGGATTATTTCACATAGCATAATGCTTTCCATGTTCACCTCCATTGTGTATGTATCAGTGCTTTAATCTTTGTGCTTCTGAATAACATCCTGTTGTACGGGCATGTTTGTCCATTCATCAGTTGATGGACATTAGGCTACTTCCTCCTTTTGGTTACGTGAACAGTACTATGAACATTTGTGTAAAAGTATTTAAATAGTAGTTTTAAGTTTTAGGGGGCTATAGATCCAGAAGTGGAATTGTTGGATGACTTGGTAGTTGAATGTTTAACTAAGGAAATTGCTAAACTCTTTCCCACAAACAGTTACCACTTTACATTTCTAGCAACAATGAACACAGGCTCTCAATTCCCTCAACCCTCAACAACACCTTATTTCTGTTCACTTTCTATGGTCATACTTGTGGATATAAAGCATTATTGCACTAGATTTATTCAAATTTTCATTTTTTCCATAAAAAAGATTTATTTATTTATGCATATAAAAATGTATTGGCCAAAGGTGTGGGGGGGGGGCGGTGAGAGGATTCACCAGAGACAGAGCAAGGAGCAGAACAGGCAGATCAGTGAAGTACACTGCTGAGGGGAGCAGCAGGTAGGTCAGGAGAGGTCTCTGGCTGTGTATAGCTTTATAGTGCTACACTCTAATCTGTTGTGCCACCAGGGAGGGCCGTTCCATCCATTTTTAAATTGGGTTGTCTGTATTTTTGTTGTTGAATTGTAGGACTTTTCCTATTCTGGATACTAGACTCTGTCTAATATATGATTTGAAAATATTTTCTCCCATTCTGTGGGTTGTCTTTTAATTCTCAAGATAGTATCACTACCTGGCAGGGGATATACCATGATCACGAAGGTGGTTTTCCCAGGGCAAGGCTTATCCATGGCACTCCGGATGTGCTGACCCCTGCGATTTCCCCAAATGTGGGAAACTCGACTGCATGATTTGTGGTAGTGGGGGACTGCGTTTGCGCTCTCCCCTTAAAAAAAGAAAAAGTAAAAAGAAAGAAAGAAAGAAAGAAAAGATAGTATTTGATGTATGAAACTTTGTAAAAGTCCAATTTATGTACTTTGGGGGGGGGCGGCTTGTTTGGCATCACATCTAACAAACTGTTGCTAAATCCATGGTCATCTTCTTCTAAAAGTTTGCTAAGGTTTTGAATTAAGCATCCAGCATTATTTGGTAAGCATCCAGCATTATTATTTTTCATATGGACATTTATTCAGTTCTCTCAGCAACACCTGTTGAAGATACTGGAGCATGTCTTAAAGAGAATGTTTTTGAGTATGGTTGGGTGTGCCCCTAGACCAAAGGTTCCCACGTGATGAACCCACATGTCTCAGTAATTTTTCCATAGTGTTCCTAGGCCAAAAGAAATATAAAACAGATTTATGTATTATAGTAGTTAGAGCCAAACAAATTCATTATTTGTGCTGATAACTTAAAAATTGTTTGAGAAAATATTATATATTAATTAAAACAAAAGGTATATCAATTTTATTCTAAAAAAAACAAAAATAGCAATCATTAAATGTGTGTAACTGTTTGGCATTACACAAATCTCCAAACTCTGGATTCAAATAAGATGCTACCACCCTTGTTTCCTGTTCTATTTTGATTTTCACATAGTACTTGTTTTTTATCACAGTAACCACTGAAAAATCCAACTTTGCAAAGATATGTCAAGAAAAATATATGATTGAAGGTTGAAATAATTAAAAATGGTGAGTTAGTAGTTCACAGTATGTCCAAGAGACATTAGGAATCTCTTGGTTTTTCTCTGAAGTTTAAGACAGTCCACAGTCGGGGGCCTCCCTGGTTTAAGACTCAGCACTATGAAACTATCATGGCCACTGCAGCAGAGTTGATCCCCAGCCAGGGAGCTGACCCACATGGCATAGCAGACCTCTCCTGTCTCCCCCACTCCCCTCAGCAGTGTATTTCAGTCAGTCTGCCTGTTCTGCTCCCCACTCTGTCTTTGGTGAATCCTCTCACACACACCCCCATCTCTGGCCTACACCCCAGTTCTTGTACACATAAGTAAGTAAAATAAATCCTTAAGAAAAATAGTCCACAGTCAGCAAGTATGTTGTGTTGTCCATTTTGGGAACCATGATCCTAGATGATTTGTGGAAAACTGGTTTTAAAGGATAAGGAAAAAGAGATACGGTTCTATTGCTGGGAATGCCAATAGGAAATGCTGAAAATTCTTAAATATGTAGTTTTATGTGATTCTGTTATGGAAGGAAAAATATCTTAAAGAGCCCAGACTAACAATTATTTACTAGTAATTACCATTATTAGTAAATATTGTGTATTGGGATGGGATTGGAGGAGGGAGACATGATATTAAGAACAAACTTAAGAGGGGACATAGATAAGTAATAGCACAACTGGAAAAGCTGATGTCCCAAGTAAGGCAAGCCTGGTAGAACATGCTAAAGAGAATGAAAATGGAATTTAAACTTTAGAGTAAGAAAATTATTTTTAGAGCAAGCATGGTGAGAACAAATATTTAGGCTGCCACTGTCACATTTATGGAGATAAGAAATATGAATTTCTGATTGTGTGTGTTTCCCTTGATGAGGTCAGTTATGTTCAGATCAAAAAATGTAATAGCACAAAGGTTAGCATGGTCAGGAGAGCCTGGATTTGCTGCAGTAACAAGCAACTCCAAAAGAAATCTGAGACTTAAATAGCGAAGATGTAATTCTCATTCACATTTAGTCCTCTACAGGTCCCACTGACTCTCTAGGCAGCCGTCCTTAAACACTGGTCAACATCCCAAGATACTTTGGTCTTGTGTCACTGTGACATTGGCACTGACTTCTATGCAGGGCAAGAGGAGAAAAACCTCAATAGCTCTTAAACGTTTCCACACAAAAGTAATTGTCTTTACTTTCTCTCATAATTTATTGGCCAACACAAGTTACAGCTTCCTCATTTCCAAGGAGCTGTAAGGAACAACATTCCTAAGCACGTGGAAGAAAAGGAATATCTATGGTCAGCATAATGCCACCATGAGCTGTCTTTACCTCCTTTCTGAGAACAAGTTTTCAGGTCATGTACAACCAAAAGCTATAGTAAGCAGAGGGTTTAATTCCATTAGTTTATTTCTGGGTGGACAGAAACTCTCCTGGATGCTGTCTGTGGTTTGATTGTTCCCACCCTCCCCCACTCCCAGTCATCATGGTGGAGGGGGAGACAGAACTAAGACAGGATAGGATCTTTGGGGAGTGTGGTTTCTGGGAAATTAAAAAAAGGAACACATGGCCAGCACTAGAAAGCAAGTTCTTGGGAAGAGAGCAAGTTATTATTTTCTGTCCATAGAAATTTAAGGGCTCTGTGCCTTGGCCAAACAAAGGCAACTGCTATATTGTTGGCTGTCCCATTAGCTGTTTTATGGGTAAGTACAAAAGCCAAGCTTATGGGCAATCCCTTTAGAGTAACAAGTACCAAAAATTACTACTAAATACTAAGAATAAATACTAAGAATCCCTTGAGACTACCCTTGGAAGATCCTTTTATGACTGAACTCTCCGCAAATCTCCCTCTAACCCTGATACACTAATTCCTAAAAAGCACAGTGTGGTTCCCACTATGCCTGACTTCACACCCTGTCATGGTGTGAACCCTGGAGTGGATTAGACTTTGAATGGGCTCTGGACCAAGCACTGGTCTCGGGCTTCCTCTTCAACAGTGACCAGAAAGGTCATAACCTCCAGGTACTCTAGAACTGGACTCATGGAGTTTTTGAGTTTCTAGTATCAACACCAATACTTTAATTTCTGGCATAATATTCTGATATAAGTCACTGCTCTTATAGCAATAGCAGGAGCTCCACTGAGGGTAAAAACCCCTAACTAAACTAGAATACTCCTGCCTTAAACAGAAGAAAGAGGCAAGTGGCAAAAAGGCTTTCTGTTTTTCTCTGATCTGTCCTTTATGTGTAGCCCACCAACTTGCAGATCAGAGTTGTCAAAATTTGCTATAGTTCTGAAATTATTTAGAACTGAATTATAATTCCAAAACGAGACTAAAACAGACTCCTCTGCAGCCTTAGCCGTGAGCTTCCACTCAGCTGCCTGTGCCTCTATGATAGTTTTCTAACAGAGTCCTCATGGTGTCAGCACAGTGGAGATTTTGGTGCATACATTTCTTGGAAGTGACACAAGAAAAGGATGTGGGATTATTTTTATAAGTACTGACACCAAGAGTTAGAACAGATAATCCTCCCTGGTGCAACTGTATAGCTTAGAGGAAGCACATTTATGGGGTAGAGAAGCCCTGACAAAAATTGGTCCCTTCTTCCAAATAAATCATGTGGACTTAACTTACAGCAGCCAAAAGTCATAAACAGAAAAGTTGGGAAAGAATTCTGGAAAAAAAGGTTGTATCAGAAGATGCATAAAAGCAAGAATGGAAAGAATAATAAACGTGTTGCAGGAAAAAAAAATATGTCAGGGACTATAGGGAACTGTTAAGGCTTTAAGGCTCAAGCAAGTCAGTCTCCAGGGAATTTTTGTATTAAATTCAAACAGATTTCAGACAGAGAGCTCTAGAGGGCAGCAAAGACATGGATTCCTTAGTGAAGAAATGGCACTTAATGGAAATCTGTATGGTACCGACAGCTTTTGCATACTACGTCAGCTCTTTTGGTTTCAAACAGAGTTAAAATTATTATAGTAGCAGAATTCTAGGGCATCGAAGCTTATAGTGTTGTCAACTTAGTTCAATCCTCCTTACGTGACAGGAACTGGTCCTGAGAGGTCCACTGTTTTACCTAAGGTCATCTAGTTAGATAATGGAAGCTAAGATACACACACACACACACACACACACACCCCACAAACATGTTCTCACATTTAATAAAGGTCTTAGAAATAGCCAATTTTTTTTCTTTCATCCTAAAGCCATTCAATCATTATGAAGGCTTGCGTTAAAATACATTCATGTACTTTGAAAAAAGGAGTGATTGCAGTTTTAAGCCTGAAGCTGGTGGTTTTCTAATGGTATAATTAAACCTGGACAGAGATTTCCCCAAAGAACAAGAGGATCCAAAGGTCTTTAGTCAATACTTCCAAGATTTGGACTCTAGGTGGCAACATAGGACCTTTGTTTTGCTTTCCAGGAGGATCAGCAATCTGGACCAATCTTTCAGGAAGAAAACTGATTGTATTGTGGCTCTTCTTGACCCTGGTGGACTAACAGCATTTTCTATTAGGGAAGCTAATGATCAAGGTCTAAATGCTCACTTCTCAGATGCTGCAATTATTTTCACTGTAATCCTCTGACAATGACTGTTACTTAACAGGTTTTACTCTGTTATGTCATATGTTTGGCAGGGTCATATCTCAAGAAAAGAGCAATTCTATTCATTTTTAAACTTCACAGCACTTATGTGGCCACTGCCCTGCTCTTCACTGGTCACCCCTGCCTTCTCCCAGTGTCTCCAGCCCAGCCACCCTGGACTTTACCACCTCCTGACTTCCAGCTCCATCCCAATGTCCCCACTCAATATTTTAAACCTATAAAATCAGCTTTAAATAAGGAGGCACACAGGAAGATCTGGAAAGGTGAGAAGGGCAAGGGTGGCCATCATGTATTTGTTTTCTGTATCCATAATATCTCTAGAGCAGGGGTTTATAAACAATGGTTCAAGAACCATGTGAAATGCTTGTGCAATGCAGAATTCTGGGTTATGCTCAGGACCTGCTGTGTCAGGATCTCTGGAGAAGGGTCCTGGAACCCATTTATTAGCTCCTACATAGGCTGTGCATGACCCACAAGTGCCAGGAAGCTGCAGATATTTTTGGTGGGCAGGTGCAGCCATTCCCACCTCTCTCATTGCCTGATTTACTGCCCTGGTCCCTGATCTCCAGTGCTGAACTTGGAGACTTAAAGCCCATGAATAAAGACAGCACCTATTACCCAAAGTCTGTTCTTCTCTCCTCTTCCCCTAGTCTGACTTCATAGCACCAAAGGCCATTTGTAGAAAGCTAATATGAGGTGGAAAGAACATGAACTCTACAGTTATAGAGACCAGGGATTGAACCTTGCATCAATTTTCAAGTCATTTACTCTGCAAGCTCTTCCATTTCATCAATTAACCATAATCAAACCATTTAGGGATAGCCAGTAATGAACATTTGGGGAATAATTTCTTCCAGTATTTTCTCTCCATTTTTACCCCTACTCTAAATTTTTCAAACATGATTTTAAATTTCATAATACAGCAAGATATTCTAAGTATGGGGATTCAGGTGAAATATAAAGTCTCCCTTAATATCCCCAATACAAAGTCCCTCCCTGCCAAATAGCATTGTGCTGTATTTTGTCTAGAAACTGTCTCAAGATGTTTGGTAAGGTTTTAGGAATTTTTCCATGTTAGCACATTTAGATTCATTTCACTGTTTTGAACTGCAACAAAGCACAGACTTTTCTCTAGGACTTAAAAATTTCTTTCTTAAAAACTTGTGTATACAATTTTCACACTTTTTTTCATTTTGCAGTGTGACGATATTTTCTTGTCTCATTATATATTTATTTGGGAAATGTGATTTTTAAGACTTCCATAGTATTCAAGCAGATAAATATATTAAACTCAATATAGTACCGATTGAATAGTTCTCTAATTCTTGGATATTTAGGTTGCTTCCAATTGTTGATAATTGTTCCTTTTTAACAATCAACTCAGTTCATCTTTATACTCACTATTCCCAGATTCCCTTACTAGAGATTTCCTTCCACTCTCCCTTCCACTTTTAATTTTATTTTTCTATTACAATCAAACAACTAAGATCTTGCCAAGTGGTTGATTCCATGGGTAGTTTCTATACCCATCTTAGGCAACAATTGCTCTATTTGTGTATGTAGATGGGTGTAGAATTTTAACTACACTCTTCTCAACCAAATGCCTGAAGCAGAATGAAGGTATTTATCCAGAACTGTTTACGTTGAGCAGGTGAGCATTTTCACAATTAGAAGGGAAGTTTGTAATCAGTTTCTTTAATGCTCTTATAGAATTAATCCATGCATGGCTTACAGGAAGTTAAGACTCTTGGCAACTGATTGGATTAAAGGGGTTCCTTAAAACAAAATATTTGGGCACTCATCTCTGCTGGATGATTGACAGGGGTCTTCAAGCTATCATCCTTCATGGGAGGTGCTTGCCTAGAATCATTGCCATTTCAGAGCCTTCTGGATTAGGATCAATTAAACACATAGATAGAAATGAGCTGCCATTATTATCCCTAAAAAAAAAAAAAACACACACACAACACCTTCACTTTGATAGTTCCTGTGTCATGCAGGAGTTACAAGCAGCCTTGCTGACATGAAAGGGCGTAACTGGACACAAATGCTAGGCGTAAGTCCTGAGAGGGAATGTGTTGAATTTTAGATGAATCATGGACTGAATATCTGTTCTGATCCCTAAAAACACAAAGAGAGCAAAAGATACAACCTCTACCCTTGGAAACAAGTTAATCAGATACTACTTCACTACAACAATGTTAAAAACCAGAAGGTATTACAGGAAAAATTAAATACAGCAGTGACTAATGGCAGTTGTTGGCTTAAATAACAATGAAAAGAAAATGGGGAGTGTTACTATTTGCCATACACACACACACACACAAATGTGAAATTTCCAGGTATTCATTTTTCTCCCTGGAATTTTAGCGTTTTTTTTTTTGTTGTTGTTGTTTGATTGTTTGATTGGTTGGTTGGTTGGTTGAGAAGAATTTAGATAATTTGGGATTCAATTTAGGTTGTAGGATTGCCATTGTTTAACATCTGCTATATTTGGGAGTATGCTTAATGGGATGACCTCTTACATGAGAGGAAAATGACCTCTCTCCCTCCCTGCCTGCCACTCCTTACCAGCTTCACCTGATCTAAGGAGAAAGCAAATGGAATACTGTAGATTTATAAAGCAGCACAACTCATCTGTGATTCTCCTAATACCCTCCCCATGCTGGGGACAGGGATTGCCATCTCCAGTTTACTGAGAGAAAGGAAAGGGTGCAAACAGTGAATGACTTGATGGCCACCCAGCAAGACTGCAGCAAAGCCAGGATTAGGACAGGACTTTTTGAATTCCTTAGTTCTCCTTCTTTCTCTTTACCATTGTTTACAGTTTGGGCTAACTGCTTGCTTTCTTGTTAAAAACATTTCTTTTGCTTGCTTTTAACCATAGGTCAAAAACCATGTCTTCCAGCCATGTCCTGAGTGGAACTTTGTTTTCAGTCATTCATGTCTAACTCCACAGAGTGATAAGACACTGAATCTCTAAGGAATTGGTGCTCGGAGCCAGAAGGTGAAAGGTCATCCCCCTCTTGAGCGCCTGTTTCTCCTTTGGTGAGCTGTCAAGCAGCCTCTCAACTACTGATCAATCAGCCCCTACTACATACTGCCTACCAGGAGCTGGGGCTGCTTCTGTCAAAAAGGACTCTCTCCCCATTCCATCTGGCCTCTCCCAACACCTCCAGCCTTTTCCCACTGCTTTTTATTGTATTTTCCTATTTCTACTCCCTGAGCACCACAGTTGCACTGACTCTGCCCTCAGAGGTTAATTAGTCACTACCTTTCACTGACATAGGGCAGTTTCCATGGATTCGCACTCAGCTCCTCATCTAGTGCAGTTAAATAAACCCAAACTGTGGATCTTTATGCGAGTAATAAGATAAAGATGGATGGAATGATGGATAAAGACCATAGGCTTTTTAGAATCAAAAGGAAACCTGAAAATCATCTGATTGAAGCAATTTCTTTTACAAATGAAGAGACAAAAAGGTTAAATGACTCATCCAGGCTTAACAATTACTGACACAAATACTATTAACCACATCTCCTGACCTCAGTGTGCTTTTTGCTCATGAAACCTTCTTGACTCTACTTATATAACTCTTTTTCTATGATATTTGCCTAATTCCAGTCATTTTTTATTTGTAAGACAGTGACATATTTTTATTATACTAAGAAAATACAAATAATCTTTCAACTTTATTCCTCTAGCATGTTGTGTCTCATACAGTATTTCAAATACAATATATTCCCCCAGATATTAAAGTTACACATGTTCATAAAATCCAGTTAGATCTGTCACTCTTCCATTCAAAAACCTGCTGAGTAGAATAAAAATTCATACTTTAGCCTATAACAATTTCTATCACTTACCCTCCCAGAAAAAATGTTATACATGCTCAATGTATAATACTTGAGAAGTAAAATAACCTGTAAATAAAAATAATTACCTAATTTTATGAATCAGATATAACTATCATTAATATTTTAGTATATTTCCTTTAAGTTTTCATACAATTTTTTTCATTGTTGAAATTATGTTGTTTGTAGAGTTTTATATTTTAAGGATTTTTGTTTGGTTGCTTATTGAACATGACATTGAATGCTTTTACTATGTACATATTCTTCATTATGTACAAGTTCCTTGTACACAGAATATAAGTAGCTACAGAGAATCAGTCATTGGATGGCACAGTGATATAACTATACCTTTAACCCTGAATATATATAGGTTTCCCACATCTTTCAATAATACTTAATGCATGTATAGTTCTATGTATTTCTGATCCTCCGTTGGAAAATATTCTTAGAAGTGAATGGGTCAAAAAGCTACTTACATTTGGGTCCTTCCTGGTGGCGCAAGGGGTAAAGTCTCAGCACTCTGAAGCTATCACCAGCCACTGCAGCAATCTGGCCAGCGAGCTGACACACATGGCACAGCAGAATTCTTCTGTCTCACCTACTGCTCCCTGCAGCAGTGTATTTCAGTCAATCTTCCCACTCTGTCTCTGGTGAATCCTCTCATCCCCTATACTTCTGGCCTACACCCCAGCTCTTGTATGCATAAATAAATAAATCATTATTTAAAAAAAAAAGCTATTTCTGGGTCTTCCCTGGTGGCAGAACGGGGTTAAAGCACAGCACTATGAAGTTAGCAGCAGCCACTTGGCGTGGCAGACCTCTCCTGACATGCCTGCTGCTCCCCTCAGCAGTATAAACCATCAATCAGCCTGTTCTGCACCCCACTCTGTCTCTGGTGAATCCTCTTACCACCGTTGCACCTCTGGCCTGTACCCCAGTTACAGAACTGTATAAATAAATAATGTTTTAAGAAATTTTAAAAGCTACTTACATTTATTTTTAAGGTCCTTGATTTATTTTGCTCAATTGTTCCCAGGCAGGTGTGTCAACCAACACACATACAATAGGCTTCATAGCACATTTCAGGATGGTTTTCCAAAATAATATCTTATTTTTACTACCAATTCAGTCTTACTGGCCCATGGTTTAAAGTAGTTGCTGCCAAATACCAGTTCTAAATTAAAATTGTAAACTAGATTGTGCTGGTGCTTCTAACATATTAGCCTTGCCCTTCTTTCCACTCCAAGGCATTGCAAAGAGAAGTTGGCAGTTTTTAAAAAAATCTGCTTTCTGGCTATGTACATTTTATTCTGTTTTTGGAAAACCGACTAGGCAAATGACAGTAGGTCATGTGCTGGAAACCACTGGTAGGAGATAGTTTCTAGCCTCAGGTTGTTGTCAGCACAGAGGTGAAGACTGTAGTGAGAGCCAACAGGGAGAACAGAGTGACTGATGAAGGATACAAGCAAGCGGTCTGTGGAGACCCAGACCAGGCACACAGAACTTGGCCCCTGAAGATAAAACACTGAGCTGTATCTCCAAGGCTAAAAAATACACCACACCTAAGGCCCAAGACATCAGTGGTCTAGACAGAGGGGAACATTCTGGAGAAATGGCATATAGTAAAATTCAGCCTGAAGTTCCAGCACCTGCAAGGATGCTGATGACCTGGCACTGTTCCCTCACTGCTCTGTGCTTAAGATTTCTCATCTATAAAATGCTACTAATATAAATGACTTTGTGGAAATGTGGACAACAACTAAGATAACACAAAGTAATCAGAAAACTGCCTGATACATTATAAGAGCTCCAAAGAGTCCAGATATCAACATCCTCACCACTATCACTACCATCATTCTGAGTTCACTGGCAGAAGTGGTGAGATGGGGCATTGGCAGGAGAAAAGTAGTGCAGGGAATCTATAATTTTTTTCTGAGAATACCCTTACGGACATCGTTGAGAGGTGTTTAGAGTTTGTGAGCTAACTGCCTACAAATTGAAGACTGAATCAAGAATCCCATGAGTTTCCTTCTCTCCCAGAGATGTGATTCTCATTGAGAGCAGAGTCTCAATCCTGGGCACACAGTCTTAACACAGCTCCTTGTCATGAACATGGATTGGTATCTTCCTTCCCCTCTGGAATTTTTAAGGGCCAATACTCACCTGACAGGAATAATAATTTTTTTAAAGATTTATTTATTTATGCTTACAAAACTGGGGTACAGGCCAGACGTGCAGGGACAGTGAGAGGATTCACCAGAGACAGAGTGAGGAGCAGAACAGGCAGCTCAATGAAGTACATTGCTGAGGGGAGCAGCAGACGGGTCAGGGGAGGTCTGCCACACCATGTGGGTCAGCTCCCTGGCTGGGGATGGAACTCATGAAGTGGCTGATTCTAGCATCATGGTGCTGTGCTTTAACCAGTTGTGCCACCGGACAGGGCCCAGGAATAATTATTTTAATAACATCAAGCCAGTTAGAGAATTCCTGGGAGGAAGAGAATATATGAAAAGGACCCCTCCTTCCCAATTAGAAAATAAATAAAATTAACAGGTAACTATAAATCAGACATTCTGCAGGAGATGGAGGGAAGGGGGGGGGATCAAAACAGGAGAGGAAAGAGGACAAGGGACTATGGTGATGGTGCATGGATGAATTGGTGGTGGGAACTTTATGGGGACTACACCTGAGAGGAGAAAGCAAACATTGTACAAAAATGAACATGATGTAAGATATATATTAATTTTTCAAAAACCTGAAAAAGAGCTTAGGGGTTTTTTACTTATTGTGGGTATGTTTTTTTTAAGCTTTATTTATTTATGCATACAAGAACCAGGGTACAGGCCTGACATGTGGGGGGGGGGTCAAGAGGATTCACCAGAGACAGAGTGGGGAGCAATACATTGCTGAGGGGAGCGGCGGGAGAGCAGCTCTATGTGTCACTGTGGGTATTACTGGAAGAGAATGTAAAACAAGATGGTTTGCTTTTGTCTGGAGACTATACCCTGCTCACTCCCTTTCTGCTCAGGGAGTTTAAACTAAAGCAGCAGGGGGTAGCCAAGGTCTAACTGTCAGCCTCCAGCCCCATCGCAGTCACACTGGCTTCATCTGTGACAACCTCGTTAGTACAAAATGTCAACCCAGGAAGTGTTCCCAAGCCTCATTTCCTTTTTTCTGCCGCAACCTATCCAGCCCATCTAACCTCCCAACTCTTCACACTTGCACATACTCTGTAGCTCTGCCCAGCTTCTGTGAGAGCAGACATGACATGTCTCCAGGGTTTCATTGTTTTCTCCTTGGACAGACTGACTGAGAGGAAGGGGTAATCGTCCTTCCCAGCTTGTATCACTTGCCCTGACATGATTACAAAGCCTCTTTTTCTTCCCCAAAGTGCCCTGTTTGGATAGTAAATTATATGCAAACTCTATGGTTGACGTATTTAACATTTAGCTGCACAAGGCCTGAGACTGGATAATTTTTATATTAAATCTCCAGTACAGTACCCCCAAAATATAGCTGATAGTCTTCTGGTCTCTCTGTAGTTTAACCTGTAATAGTAATTCCCCACAAAGGCTCTGAGAACTGAACCTCAGTTTTTATATCTGTAAAGGTAAGATAATATCTGCCTCCAGGACTGAAAACAAAACAAAGGAAATAGTGATTTCACCTTCTAGAAATTTTAAACACATATAAATGTCATTTTACAAACTTCACACAGCAGTTGCCACATGGTAAAACATTGGACAGATGGTTGCTGCTGGAAGGAATAGATAAATAAAATACGATAATAAATTAACAACCCTCAATGGGGAAATAATTGATTCTAAAACTCAAATGTTCAGTTTAGCAGTCAAAACAGGTTTATAGTCCTAATCTGAAGCTAATTCATAGATGAGAACGCAAAATAAATTCCCCCCATAGGCTTGCTATGAGGACTAGAAAGGAAATAATTGGAAAAATTTAGGGCAAGTAGTAAGTGAAGCTGAAACATGACTGGAGGTGACACAGGAGGCAGGTCCCAATAAATTGTCCTTTTCTGTCACTGCAGGACTGACAGGTGACAAAAGGACCTGCCCTGCCTCTTCTTCTGGGAAAGGTCATTACACTCCTGGTACTGGGCCAGGGTGGTGACTCAGGCTGGATCTCTACTCTTGGTTTAACAGGGAGCCATTCAGGACCCACAAGAAGATCATTGCTTCTGCCAGTGTGGAAATCCTTCTGCCTGAGACACTTTTATGACCTGACTGGTTCCTAGTGGACATGGGAATTGAGCCTTTTTTCCTGATTGGAGAGGGCAAGCGTAATTAGAAAACAAAGAAATGAAGTGAATTCGTTTTCAGCCTGCATTATGGAAGGTATGGTTTGGAATCACAATCACAGAAACCTGACTTCCACAGCAGATTTAGCTTTCAGTAGTTGGAATTAAAATAGAACTTATCCTCACCAAATAGACAGGAACAAAACTAACTTGCAGAAACACTGATTGTATCTCTGTCCTAACACGAACTGGTTCTGAGCTAGTCATTTTGCATTTTGCTGCATCTAAGCCCTATATGATGATAAAGGCTGGGGGCCGGGGAGTGTCTTGTCCTAAGGGACAGGATATAGGGTTAGGCAAAGTAGGCCTTTTCTTTTAGAAGCAAAATTCTTTAATTGAGCAAAGTTAAGATTCAACCAGCTTGTCAATGACTAATTTCCCATTTATTTATGCTTATCAGATGTGGCCCTCTCTGATATCAAGCACTAAAGACTAGTTGAGTTTCTAGAGTTTGCTAACATAAGAATAGCAAGTCAGTATGATTCCTTTTCTCAATGATCTGCTGTCCAGTTGGGCTGATGAGACACATACTAAGAGGACAGGTAGGGACATAAGGTGGAAATGACAAGCATTCTACTGTTCTGGGAAGTCTAAGGAGAAACAGAGACATGATAAAGGGAGAAGCAAAGCCTTACTCAAACAGGATGAGAAGGGGCAGCAATACTTTCGGGCCATGATAGTTGCAAAGTTAAGCATGAGATCTTCAGGAGTTCTTTCTTACCTGAGGCGTATTATAGACAGTCACTGGTATAGGACAGGCCCCTAACTTGCCACTTCAACTCAGCTCTGATTATCTCAAAGTTTCAGTCTTGCTCCTGGAAGACTGTAACCAGCTGCTACGACTGTGCTCAGGCTCACATCTGAAACACTGTGGTGCCTCATTTCTCCTTTTTTGATTATCTCCGGGGACCCACCCATCAGGGTCTTCTATGTGATGACCCTATTCTTCCTCTCCTGAACAATGTAGTTGTCCAAGTTTCATAACCCAGTCACTTGGACAATGCATTCTCCTGGGGACCAGAAGTCACCTAATGGAGGAGTAGTGAGATGGCAAACCAGCCCACCTGAAAGAGCACAGGGAGCCTTCCTGGACACAGCTGGGAATATGAGACAGCAGAGTGTAGCATGCAGCCACACAGTGTGGCCCTCCAAAGATATAATGGGGTCTGGAGACAGAACCATTTGTGGTTCTACCACTTAGTGGCTGTTTGACAACCCTATGAAATTATCTGTCTTTATATCTATAAAATAAGGACATCATAAAAATGATCCCCAGAGCTGTGAATCTGAACTAGCTACCTTTTATAAAATGTTTGGCACTGTGCTTCTTTACTGTAGCTTCTTTCTAGATCTGTGGAAAGAACTGTAAAGGAGGCAGTGATTGATCCCTCAATTCAGTGGGGAACTGCAGGGAAAGGCTGCATCCACCTGAGGGGACTTGTCCCAGTTCATGGTACAATAATAGCAATGAGAACTCCAAGGCTTCAAGGGAAGGACTAACATCAAGGAAAGATGATGATCTTTCCTTTGTCAAGAGTAGTGGAAGAATGAAGTGTTCTGGTTAATTGTATGATAAAGAGAATTCTCTTTACATTTCTTTTAACACAATTCGAACAGGGTAAATACTTGATTATACTCTATAGAAAATACGGGCCCTTCCCTGCAGGAGTTAAGTTTCAGCACTATTAAGCTTTCAGCAGCCAATGTAGAATAGCCAGGGAGCTGACTCACAGGGTGCAGCAGAACTCGCCTGTCTTGCCCACTGCTCCCCCCAGCAGTTTATGTAAGTAGATCTGCCTATTCTGTTCCCCACTCCATCTCTGATGAATCCTCTCAGCCCCCACACTTGTGGGTAAATAAATCTTTTTTTTTTAAGATTTATTTATTTATTCACATAGAGCTGGGGTACAAGCCAGAGATGTGGAGGGTGAGCGGATTCACCAGAGACAGGGAGGGGAGCAGAACAGGCAGATCAACGAAGTACATTGCTGAGGGGTGCAGTGGGCGGGTCAGGAGAGGTCTGCCATGCCATGTGGATCTCCTCCGGGGCAGGTGGGAATTGATCTCATGCGGAAGTGGCTTAAACTTCTTAGTGCTGTGCTTTAACCCGCTGCGCCACCAGGGAGGGCCCAAGGTAAATAAAACTTTAAAAAAAAAAATGATGTTTTGTATCACATATGAATTCTTAGTTTTCAAATGATACAATACTCTGTTCTATTATCAAAAACATGCATAATTCAAATTACTCTTGGGGTAGAGGTAACTCAGTGACTGTTTCAGAATACTTTAGTGTTCATGACACATGCTAATTCTCTGTGAGCACAGTGGGGTGGTGTGTGCCCCTCCACCAAAGCTATGTTCCAAATATGAGTACATGTGAATGTGACCTTATTTGAAAACAGGTACCTGAAGATAATAATTGGTAAAGAGAAATCCATGCTGGAGTAGGATGGTAGCTCTAACAGCTAGGAACTGCTATCTTTAGAAAATCAGAGGGCAGATGGTAGCTCTAACAGCTAGTAACTAATATCTTTAGAAAATCAGAGGGCAAAGACACACAGGGAAGAAGACTTCATGGGGACAGAGGCAAAGGGGGGTGATACAGCTAAAGGCAGGAACCCCAAGTGTTGCCAAGGGCAGCCAAATGTTGGGAAGGGGACAGGAAGGCCTTCAGAAAGATGTAAAGGTAGCTCTGCTGACATCTTGATTTCATATTCGTCTCCAGATATTTCAGAGAACAAATTTCCGTTGTCATGAGCTACTAACTGTATATGGCAACTCTAGAAAACTAGGACATTAGGTGACCTGAATGGAAGTTTCAATGTCCACATTTGATTGCTTGTTCTCATCGATACGATACAGAAGTTATATATATATATACA
>NW_004567114.1:46819528-46830294 GCF_000260355.1 Condylura cristata
CAGGGCTGATGAGAGGCTTCACCAGAGACAGAGTGGGGAGCAGAACAGGCAGATTGACAAAGTACACTGCTGAGGGGAGTAGGGGGGCAGGACAGGAGAGGTCTGCCACACCATGTGGTCATGTCCTGGGGTGGGGCTCAAACTCTTGCTGAAGTGGCTTTAGCTTCGCAGTGCTGTGCTTTAACCCGCTGCGCCACCGGGGAGGGCCATAGAAGTTATATTTTAAAGGAAAATGTTCCTGAGTACACTGGAAGCATATTCATTTAGTAGTCCTATACCTGTAAAAATACAGTGATAAGTTATTGAAAAAATATGTGTAAATGAGATTGTACTATATAAAATAATATGACAGTATTCACCATTAAACACTCAATTCAATAAAAAAAAGTTTTTAAGGAATTTCATCATCCCTACATAGGATTAAAAATAGCAGAATAGTGTGACCCTTTTCATGAGTTCTCAGTGAACCACCTTTAAAACTTAGGATTTTTAAAAATTAAATTAGCCATTATCTGATCCTGCTGAAATAAACAAAATTTAGTACTATTTGAACAAAATCCCTTTTTTTCTACAAGGTAAAAACTTGGCATAAAACTCTAAGCATGAAAAAGTTTGGGTTGCCTTTTATTTACAGTCTTTATCAAGCGAATAATATTCATATTTTGAATTATGCAAATAAGCATTTACATGATAAATCGTAATTGCTCTCAGACAGCTGTTTATAATTGGGTAAATGAGACACACTTTTAAATTGTCTAAATACATACTTACCCATGTTTACATATTTATACACTACACTATAACTATTCTGAATCAGCTGTTATCATGTATTGTGTCTAATACACACCAAGGGAAGAGAACTTTTCATACAAATAGCGAACCCCCTTATAATTTTCTCCAAGATCAAAGGATTATAAGTTCTCTTGAATAAGGGGTGACCTCTTTCAACTTACTCCTTACTTGTGGCATGCCACAATACCTCACGCAGGACATGATTTTTGTATCACTTGGGTCCCATGGAAAATTAATCAGGACTTATATTTCTATCTGATTAGACATACCTGTGGTCAAGAAGAAACAAGTTGTTTTTTTTTCCTAATGACATGTTTTTATGCCTAAAAGGAGCAACTGTTTTATATGCAGCAACATATTCCATGCCTATCCCAAGAATCAGTGCTGGAAGGCAGGACTAGAGGAGGCATGCAGGACCCACAGAATGAAACACCTTTGCCTACCCACAATCACGTGCAGTCCCCAGGGAAATCCACCGGTGTGAGGCGCCTTCCCATCCAGCCCTAACCCACCTCTCCATTTTTCCCAGTAGGTAGAGGATTTTATTTTTTCAAATCTTACTGCGTTTGCCTTTGCACTTAAAACAGTCGATATTTACCTTGCTTCTAGTCCTCTCCAGGCAAATGCACTTGGTTCTAATTCATCTGATTCTGTTCTTACACGATGTTTCATATGTGCAAAAGAGAGGACTTTTACTACAAAATGCTCTGACCATACTGAGAGGACTCAAATGCTGCTTCAGGGATTCGCACACTGGGAAGAATGAATCCTGGAGCATAGAGACTGAGGGAAAAAACACCTGAAGCGGCTATCGAGGCACCCAGGAATGAAAACATTAGGGCTTGGAAGGCTGAACCTCTATCCTTTCATTAAACGCAATGAGAGTCTTTGCCTTGTGAACAGATTTCAGAGCCAAGCAGCAAATAGAACTGAGACCAAATCTGAAATTGGAGGGTCTAGTTAATGCCACTGAGTTTACGGAAATCTCTTTATAGGCAGTTTTTAACCTAACTCTGTTAGGAGGAAAAAAGCTACTTCAGGGACTAGTACTGCAGGGTGTGCTGAAGTAGAAAGAACCCTAGATTAGGAAAATCTCGGCTCCACGCCAGGACCCGTGAGATGCTGAACAAGTCACCCAACTTCTCTCTGTACCTCAGTTTCTTTTTCTGTGAACTACATGAAAGTTCACTTTAGCTCACTGTGAAAGATGGTCTTAAACTTATCACAGGAACCCTTCCTTGGCTATGCTTGCAAAACTCAGCCTCTTCACATGCACTTCCCACAAGAGGCATTATTACTGGAGCAACAATTGCCACACATCATAGCAACAATTAACATAGTACCTACTAACAAACCATGCCAGGCATATTTACATAAATGGTCTCATCAATCCTCAACCCAAGTGAATTATTATGTCCATTTTACAGATAAGAAAATTGCCCCCCCACCCCCAAATTGTAAAACTTGACTCAGGTATTCAGATATTTTAGGAGAGCCAGACTTTGTTCTACCAATCTTATCCCAAATCTGGTACATGTTAGAAAAACTCTGGTTGCTTCTTTTGGACTATGTCTTATGTGTGACTAGTGCCTGGAGCTCATGAATTATTCACTATTACTTGTGGATTATAATTTTCTCAAAAATACTGTCTCTTCATTTTGTGGGGGTGGAGTGGGGTGGGGAATGGGATCAAAAACAGTGAGGGGAGGGAAATGCACTGGACTATGGTGATGGCACAGGGATAATTTGGTGATGAGAAACCCAAGGGGATTGCAATTGAGATGGAAAAATGCACAAAAATATGTAAAAATTAAAAAAAATTTTAATTAAAAAAAAAAGACTGTCTCTTGAGAGACTTGCATACTACTGCCAAAAGGCTGGGTGGGTGGGCAGCCTTGTTGTGGGGGGAGTGGGGGGTCGATCAGGTTATGTATTTTTATAATTCAATTGATTTGGTTTGCGCTTGATCTCGCTCATCAGCACCCTTGTGGATCTACTGTGAGTGTGACTAGTGACTACAGAGAGCAGACCTCCTGATATTTAGAATATATTCGGAGGAAGAAAACTGGCTGTGAATACAAGCATGGCATGAAACAGAAATAACACAATTCCCCACCATGCTGGTTCTCTCATGAGCAGGGCTCTCAGTAGCTGACCTGGTCCCAGGCTTTGGTCTCTGTCCTTTTCCAAACTGAACCCCGACCACCTTGGGTGGTCACTCCCAAGGCAATTATGCACGTGGCCTTTCTGCTATTGACGTTAGGGGGTGTGCCCCCACCTTCCCTTTGTTTCATCCTCAATTTAAGACACATTTGTTCTCACTGGCTGTTAACTGGTTTTCAACCTGTTCATTGCTAGGGTGAGTTATCTTTTTTTAAAAATGCAATTTGCAAAGGGTTTCTGTGCTACCCAATTAGCATTGTTAAGCTGTTTGGAAACAAATATAACTTCCACCAGATGAAATCAAATTTTGCTAGTCATTGAGATGTTGCTAAAAAGCAAATAGCAACAGAATTTCTAGAAATTAGCCTCTGTTCCCTACAGAACTTCTAAATACAGCAGGCCTCAGGTTCCTTTATTGGTATCTAAACAAAACCGCCCTTTTCTCTCTGCACTTCCCAGCGTGCTCCTTCAGAGGTGATAAAACCTACCTCTGCTATTCACCTTGCTCTTCCCAGCCATCAGCTGGTAAAAGCGAAAGCAGGATGGAGGTGGCTGACAGCCTAGCTGAACCAGGCACTCTCCCTTTCCTCTTCCTGCCTCCTCCCTCCACACAGCCACTTCTCCCCTTTTCAGAGCAAATATACAGACACACTTAAAAGACACAAGCAGGTTCCCCTCGACCTTTCCTGCAGAGATACTCTTAAGATCAATCAGCTAATGGGACAGTCAGGATCCTATTACAATTTGAATAACAAAAAATCTTTCAGATTTGACTTTTCTAGGATCTGAAAGATAGAAAATCTCAATAATGGAAAAACAAAGAATGTACATAATGAAAAGAGATGCTAGTGTATCTTTTCTAATGGTTCTTTAAAATAAAGATAAAAATAATTCATGAAACTTGGGTGGTTCTTTATTTTAATCATATTACAGAAGAAACTAGAAAGCTAAATTCAAAAAGGATGATCTGCTTGTGTAGCCTCCTGTATTCTGGCATCTGAACCTTCAGGGTCCATCATAATAAGGTCATTTTAGTCACAAGTAAGAAGTAGAATGGCTAACTTCAGGTACATGCATTATTTCTTTAATATTCACCCTCTGAATTTGTTTTGCAGGCCTAATCTTCAATTCTTTTTACTTAAAGGAGCAACTAAAATCGAGTGGGTGACCATTCATTTCTTTCTCATGCCCCAAGCCACCCAAACATACATGTACTTCCATTGCCTAAGAACTGAATTTCAATTACCTATGCAAAAAATAATGTGTAACTACTGATACCATCCAGGAATGTAATGATCTAATTTTTGTACACTGTGCCCATTTGAGGAGCTGATAATGAACGTTAGCAATGGAAACACAACATTGGGGGTGTAAAGAGAGGGGGTGTTTGTGTCAGACACAAATGGTCTTTACAGTTGGCACATGTGAACCATGGACAAAGGGAAGCTGGAAATAGACTTGATGGAAATATAGGGAGGTGCTGGGATGGTTATAAATTAAATAACAGCTTGACAAACAGGAGGAGTCCAAAAAATACAATAAATTTCTGAGCAGCACTCTCTTCAAGTTCATATTACAAAGCAAACTGTTACAGATTAAGTACCGTTTAAAATGGAGCTTGTTAAACTAAAAATAAATGTCCAATCAGAAAAACTGGAGGACTTTCATTTTTTGTTGTTTTATTTAATTTAAGGCCATACCCAATTAAAAGAATACAGATGCATATGAAAGATAGGGACTCTGAGGCTATCAAGTTTTTAAGTCTAAAAATGTACAGCTTTATCCTACACAGTTGTGTTAAGTATACAGCACACATGTTTTACTATCAGAATTTACTTTAAGTCATTTTCTAGATTTTCCTCAGCTTGAATAAGTTCAATTTATGACTGTTAGGATTCAGACATATAAAACAATATGTCTCAAAAAAAATTCTAAACACCCTTCATCATACTCTGTTGTTGAGATTAAGCTAAACCTAAGATGTCCAGTGTTGAGCTGTGTCACTTATGTATTTGTCTGATGGCTACAG
Source organism: Condylura cristata (assembly GCF_000260355.1). Classification (NCBI taxonomy): domain Eukaryota; kingdom Metazoa; phylum Chordata; class Mammalia; order Eulipotyphla; family Talpidae; genus Condylura; species Condylura cristata. The sequence continues at coordinate 46,824,513 of NW_004567114.1, forward strand.
AGGGAGTTTCCATGGTAAGCTGCCTGTGCACAAGAAGCAGGATGAGTGGAATGTCTCCTCCCAACGAAGGACTTTTCACTGACAGTGATAAAGGCCAAAAACCCCCTTCACACAAATGATTGAAAAACAGAACACGAAGGACATTTTTATTTTGTTTTGTTTCCTTTGTCTAGTATGTGACTTCAGTGCAAATACCCATTTAATCAAGAATACAAAGACGGCCACCTTTGCTGGCTGAGGGATTTCCAGCAACTGCAGTAAACCTACGTAGCTCTTTTAGTACTTTTTGTGGGGAAATTCCTACAGTTTGTCATTTAATGTTCCCGTTATATGCTTTTGTCTCTTCATAGAAAAAGGAAAAAGACATTTCCAAAGAAACACTGACGGGTAAGCAAAGTGGAATCTAGAAAAACTTGATGTACTCTAAAGCTGAGATTTACTGTCATTCCTTTTTTTTTTTTTCAATTTATGAAGCCATAACTGACATAACACATTGTTAAGTTTTACGTATACAACATAATTATTTGATTATATATTGCAAAATAATTATTGGAATAAGTCTGTTAACACCCATCACCACATATGGTTACAATATGTTTTCTTGTGGTAAAAACTTCTAAAATCTATTTTTTAAAGCATCTTTCAGATATTCAATGTAGTATTGTTAACTATGGTCATCATGGTTTATTTACATTATATCCCCATGACTTTTTAATCTCCTAACTGAAAACTACAGCCATTAATTTTTAGAAATATAAAGATTTAGGAAAGAGTATATGGAAGCTACAATTGACTGGAGCTTTCTGGTTCCTGCTTTTTTTTTTTTCCAAATTAATGAGATCAAATTGAACCCACAGCTCCAAGCTAGCAATGGTAAAGCAGTAGGAGAATATTGTTTTCTCTTTTCACCTTTTAATCATTCTCTACTAATAACTTCTACTACAATACACTCTCTTTTTCTTCTTTAGATCCTCTTCATTCTCTCCTCCCCTACCTCCACCCCTTACTTCAATTCTAGGAATATCACAGTCTAACTGCCTTCAAGTCTTTCTCCTTAAGCTTTGCTTCTTGGTAATGTGATTCAGGATTTGTTAACATGTGTGAGTGCATATTGCAAACATTCTCAAATACATAAAAATAAAGTGATATTCTACTGCTGCTATACCATTACTAATAACACAATAGAATATTTAGTTATTTACCTCTCTGAAAAGCTACTCCTTATGTTTACCAAATATTAACAAATATTTCTCCAGAATAGTATCTAGTTTGGTATTTAAAGTATTTTCAAATTAGACACAAATAATATCTCAGGTTAATAATTCAACCCTTTGAAAATTCTGAAGTTAATTTCAGTACAAAGTAAAGGTAGATTTTCAAAAAGAGATAGAGGCCTAGGCATAGTGCTTGAGTAATTTAAGAAAAAACAATAATCACTGAGTGGAACTGAAGTGGTGATGGTTACAAGCAAGCACTGTAGGCAGCCTGTGTAAGGTATTCCTGGGGTCAGTTTACTGTGCCCTTAAGTATGACTTGGGGCTTGAACCTTTATTGTGTAACCACCAATAAGGGTCCTGTGTTATATAAACTATATATCAGTCAACAAAGGAGTTGGTGGTTTAAAAACTAAAGATTGGACCAAAATGAGAAGTTCAGCTCTGGACAAATAAAGTTGTCAACTCACCCCCCACTCCCTCCATGCAAGACCTCATTTTGAGTCTGACAACTTATATTTCATGATACCATTAACTACCCTTATTATGCCATTGTAAAACAGAAATATTCAAGAAACTAGTTAAAAATTCAAAGTTACCTGTTGACCCTTTGGGAAATGGAGACTACAGAATATGTCATTAAATATATTTATTTTTTAATACATTGAATTTATTCACTAACTCACCCCCCACCCCCATTTTTTTTTCATGGATATACTTAAAAACCTGAAGATCAAGAACAACAACAAAAAACCCATGCCAAGTCAAGATGGGATCTTTCAAGTCTTGTCATTTGACATTAAACAATAAAATCTAAAGCCCATTTCAAAAGTTGTACTAAATTCCATCTGAAAGTAATTGCTGTTTCTTGTCCTGTGTGTATATATATCATCAGTACAACAAGAAAGAATCGTAGCTAGGCCTGGACCACCACCAAGCAATTGATTATTAGCCATTAAAGGGAAATGTTTACTTATTCATGGCAACTAGTTTTCAGAAGGAAAGGCAAAGAGGTCTGATTTTAAATGCCCCCTTTTCTTTCTGTCTTAAAGCCAGTCAAGATCATTCACTTCTTCTTGGAAGTGTCAAAAGCTCATTTTATTTTCCTTTCACCATTTTAACCAGAATACTGATTTTTTTTTTTTTAAAGGAGAGCAGTTGCTATGAGGCAAAGAAAAATGTCCTGGCAGTTGAGGGCCCTCCATCTATCAAGGGGAATTTGCAATGTTGCCTTTCTTCAATACTGTATAGATTTGCAGGATTTTGTGAAACACTTAACCAAAATGGAAGGATTTAAAACTAGAATGCAAGATATAGATGCAATCATTTCCTAAAAAAATCAAGATACTTTACTTTTATTTCAGAATTTTCTAGTCTTGAATTCTTAAGCACGCAGCAGTGGTGGAGAACACTCTCGGTCAGTGCAGTCGGCTTAAATATATTCGCTATGCCACGATGCCTAAAGATTTAAAACTCTTACTGATACTGGGATGCACTTGATCCAATTATAGGGAAACACACTTACCTAATCAAGTAACAATATTCACAAACTAGGTAGGGCTGCAAAATAAACTCAAGTGTCCATAATATTAAACAATATTTAAAAATCTGGAAGTAATGTCCAGTTAGATGTACTTGTGATTCTAAGATTCTTTTATGAATTGGAGGCAATTAAGATAAATATCTCCAAGATGTATAAAACTTAGTATCTTGACTACTTTATTCTATTGACCCAATATAAAACTAATTATCTACTCCTGGGTTTTTCTAGTGTAAAGAGGTAATAAACAAAGCATCTTTCTTTAATAATTCTAACTCTCTACCTCCTTCTATTTCTTTAGAAAGCACAGTTTAAATGGAATACCCTCCTGGAGTCCCCAGACTCTAGCTCAGAGAAACAATTTAGAAAAAGCCTCAGAGCAAGTTGAGGAAGATTACACTTTCATAGCCTCCTTTGGAAGAGGGAAGGACTCCACCATGAACCAAGAAAGTTGAATCTCTTTCTAGAACCAGGAGGTAGCTTTTCCCTGGAACCTCTCAGCTCAGACTGGGGCTTAGGAACACTGTTCCCAGGTCAGGGAAGACAAGGCCAGAAGTAATATTTGGTGTTAATCCTAGCTCTAGATTCTTCCCAGAGCACAAAGCTAGATTGGGAAGGGGAGGATGTATCTCTTCTCTGGGAGCCAAATACTAAGAGTAAAAGCAAATATTTGATACTGAAGAGCTCTTAAGAACTGAAGAGTGCCATTTACTTATTTCTACACGTCAGTGTGGGCTTAGGATGTTAAATAGATTAAAAGGCTAAGAGAGGTCAGTCACTCCAAGACTCTTCTTTTGGTTCTCTTTCCAAAATTGTCATCCACCCCACCCCACTCCTGTGGAGGGCTCTTTGGAAATGAAAAAGATGACATTTCCTTTCCTAGAACATTCTGGAGAATTTGAAACCAGAGTCTTGGGATGAGAGTTCCAGGGTAGGAGGGAGAGAGCAGATCTTCACTGGTTAATACAATGATGATGGCTTGGATTCCATTTGTATGATTTATGGAGTCATGAAATAGGTAGGGTCCTTAGAATTTATCAAGCCTATTCTGTTTCAGAAAACAAAACAAAAAAAAGGCTCTGAGTGATGAAGTGGTTAAGCTAGCCAGAGGTAGAGAGAGCCAGGATGCCTACTGAGACCCAGGGCAGAGCTCCTTCTACATGTCAATATCCCCAGGTCATAGGTACCTCCTGCCATCTCTGAGGACATGGGCTGGCAGAACTTGCCTGGTGTCTGGCTCTATTTGGAGATAAGTCCGAAAGGCCCTGGGTCAGTCTGCAATATGCTGATCTTTTAGGATGCTAGGAGCTTGAATGCTGGGATGCAGTGGGCAGCAACTTTTTGATTTCTGCCACCTTTTTCCTAACCCATGTTCCTTCTTCCTCCTAACCTCAGAGAGGACAGCTAAGTCGTTTCAATTTAATCTTATTTAAAAAGACATAACTAATAAATCTATTGCCAGGGGCTCAGAGAGAGGGCCAGCAGTCGATCGTGCTCCCAACCCCATTGAACCCCATTGAAAACCATGACAACACGGGACAAGCTCCGATTTATCCCAGCGTGCTAGAGCGCATTGTAAGCAGGCGTCAATCACGCATTATTTCGGACTGAACAAATGCAAAATCTTGACTGGAACAAATGCTTCCAACAGGTCCTGGGCGTCGAGCTCCATTTCCCCTTTGTCCCAGGCCTAGCAGTTGGCCTGTATTGGGGTTGCCTCCGCCCGACCACCCAGTGCGCACTGAAGCCCTGGAGCCTCTGGCACGCTTGATAGGAAGTCTGCCAGGGGGAGTGCACCCTGACGACTGGGTCGTGGTTGCTGCACGGAAACCAGGTCCAAATTCCCCTCAGGTGGGGCCAAGACTTAGGTAGGTGCTGCTACCCAACCGATGCACCTCTCACTAAATTTAAGCAACCAAATAACCAAACCTGGTAGCAGGAGGAGCAGTCCTGGAGAGAGTGCTCACTGAGCCCTATACTGAAGTGCCGCTAAGGGCATGGGTTAAAAAAAAGTACACACGCAGGGAGGCTCCCTGTGTCTCATACACTGATTTTTTTTTTCTTCAGGTAGGAGCTAATTTTCCGGGGAACTAGAAGATGTCGGAGAAATACTGAGCCCTGGGGTCTTTTCTGCCTGGAGGGCTCAGTTCAAATTCTCCCCATCAATCCATTCCCAGATCAGGCTGGGCAACTGTTGCCTGGTTTTCCACAGACATTGCAGGGCTCTTCCATTACATAGGCCACAGAGCCTAGGCGCACAAGGGTCGAGAGAGGGTCTGGCGATGCCAAGAAGCCTCCAACCACTTGCAGGGGGCTCTGAGAGACCCACAGCCTGCCGGACACTAAAGCTGTCAATCCGAGGCTCGCTCTGAGGAGTGTGGCCATCCGGCCCAGCCCTCATGCACCAGCGACCAGGCCAGAGAGGCTGGCACATCGGACTTGAACAGCTTGGCCAGATTTTGCCTCCATTTACCAGTCTGAGGAAACCTGCGCAGAATTAGGGCTCCCTGGAAGCTGCCAGGAACCAGAAAGTTATAGGGGACGTTTGGGATATAGGGAAGCGCCTAGCTGGCTTTGGAAAAACTCACCAAGAGCCTCGGGAGCAGCCCATTCCTCCTGAAACTTTTCTCCTCTAAACCTCTTAAGGGGGCCACCAAAATCAGAAAAAGAACGCAGCAGTTTAACGCTGCCTTGTAAACCGCCTTCCGGATAATTGCGGGAAACGAACACTCCAGCAAACTAGCTCAAGGAATAATGCAAACAAGGAATAAATTCCTGGGTGCTCGTAAACCCACCCAAACCGCCCCCACCATTCCCCGAGCTCCCGCGGGCCTAGGCCCCAGGTTGGCCCAGGAGGAGGAAGCTGGGATTGGGAGGAGCGGGTGGTGGCTACCGCTCGCCACCCAAGATGTTATTCATCGGTAACAATCCCCATTATCTGTCCCCACTTTGGGCTAATCAGACAGAATCGCTAATGCGGAGGGCTGCTTCCTGCCGCCTCTAGAGGAGGTAACGGGGCGCCAAGGGG
>NW_004567114.1:46830394-46831719 GCF_000260355.1 Condylura cristata
CCGGGCGCGTTGGGGCTTTGGTCCAGCACTCATTCAGGTACTTAACACCCGGGAGACCCAGACCTCGGCTTTCAAAGCCTCCCAGGCGGGAAGAGCTGTTTATATAAACAGGGATTGGGCTGTAAACGCGCTAATATCCCGGCAGCCCGCGCATGGCGTGCGCCCCTCACGCCCAACCGTAGGCGCGGCGTCCCCGTCCGCCCCGGGCTCCCCGCGTCCCTGGCCCCCGCCTCCTTCCCCTGCTCGGCCATGGCCACCTCCGGACGCCTCAGTTTCACGGTGCGCAGCCTCCTGGATTTGCCCGAGCAGGATGCGCAGCACCTGCGGAGGCCGGAGCAGGAGCTTCGCGCCCCCAGGACCTGCGCCACCTGGCTGGAATCCGAGCGGGGCCACTACCCCTGTGAGTAAGGGCGCCGGGGGTGCGGGGCGGGGAGCACCGAGCCCGACCCCTGCGCGACAGGGAAGCACCAACTCCAGCTCCGGATCCGCCCGTCCTCGGCCGAGGCTCCGTCCTCCCCAGGCCCCTGGTCGGGCGTCCCCCTCGGCACCCTTGGGGAGCGGATCCCTGTGCGTGCGGGCCACCACCGCCCGGGGTTTGGGTGAAAGTTTCCAGGGGTCCGAAGAGTTGGGGACTGCAGGCGTCGCTCACAACGTCGCGTTCCCCAGGCCTCGGTCTGGGCTGGGCAGCAAGGGCGAGCCTAGCTCCTCTGGATTTTTTTTTTTTTTTCCAAACCTCTGCAAACGGTAGCGCTGTGGACTGGAGGCGGCGGGCTGGTGGCCCAGCTGGCGTCAGCGCTCTGCCAGCGCGGCGGCTGGTGCCGAGGGCCTGCGGGTGGGCTGGGATGCGGAGGGCGCGGCCCCCAGTCGTGGCTGAGCAGAATAAGGAGGGGAGGGGTGTCCAGGTGTGGCCCAGGGGAGGCCGCGGCCTCGCCCCCTGCGCGCCGGCGAGCGAGGCGCCCTCGGGGGGGTGGCGCGACGCCCGCGCGCAAGTGGCAGCCGCGCGGCGGGGCTGGCGTCTCACCAGGTCGCGTGGCTTTTGCTGTCTCCAGCCTCGGACGAGAGCAGCCCCGAGACCAGCCCGCCCGACGCGGCGCCGCGGCAGTCTCCGGGCTCCGCAGCTGAGAAGAGGAAGAAGCGGCGGGTGCTGTTCTCCAAGGCGCAGACGCTGGAGTTGGAGCGGCGCTTCCGGCAGCAGCGCTACCTGTCGGCGCCAGAGCGCGAGCAGCTGGCGCGCCTGCTGCGCCTCACGCCCACGCAGGTCAAAATCTGGTTCCAGAACCACCGCTACAAGCTGAAGCGCGCGCGCGCGCCGGGGGCCGCCGACC
>NW_004567114.1:46831838-46839460 GCF_000260355.1 Condylura cristata
CAAGAGCGGCGCGCCCCGGGCCGCGGCCTGCCCTCTGCCCCGCTTTGCCGCCTTCGGGCCCTGCTCGGCGCTCGGCCTCTTCCCCGCCTGCCAGCACTTAGCGCCCCCGGCCCTGGTCTCCTGGAATTGGTGAGGCGGCTGCGGGATGCGGACGCCTGGAGCGTGCCCGGAGTTTGGGCCCTGAGCCCGAGACCCGGAGCGCTCCCGGGCACCACCTCCCTGTGGGCACGCCTCTTCCAGCGCCGGGCGTCCTTACCACCGCCCTTACCATCACAGGGAATTTTCACCAAGATCTCCCCTTTCCTTTTCCCTCGACCACCAACCCCCAAACTAGAATTTATTGCCTGAACTTTATTTGTATATTTTTAAATAGCTATTTGTATGGGAAGCCATTTATTTTAAAAGAAATAGAATATTTTTTCTCAGTGTGGTGCGAGAATAAAATGTATAGGGTTGGGTCTTCTTGTGTGCCTGCCGGGAACGTAGTTGGAACCTGTGCTTTCCGGAGGGCAGTCCACATTGTTTTAGGATACTTCTAGGATCTAGGCGGCGGGTGTTGGGAGGAAGTAGAGGCCACCTTGGGGGTTCCCATCAGCAAGAGACAGATCTGGCTCCCAACTGATTTGCAAACACCTCTGGGCTCCAGGAGCTGCTGGACTTTCAAACACCAGAAATCAACCTAGTCGGCCAGGCAGGGCATAAGGAGTATCTCTTAAGGATTCTCTGGAAACCTGCCATTGCACAGGGGCAAATGTATCGCACCCTCTGTAGCCTAGATCTGACTATAAACTGCAGAGTTCAGCAGCAAAGCCTTGGGAAGGAAGTGCACCCCCCCACCCCCCAAATAGTAACACCCAGTTAAGCCTGCGAGTGCCTCAGTGGCTGTGCTTTGTCTCTTGTTGGTGTGACACCTGGTAGGACTGAGACGGGGATGGTTTAGTGAAGAAATCAAAGACTGATGGGGAATGACCCCCTTCAGGGCTTGCAGCTAAGGGAGGATGCTTTGGAGAGCCCTGGTGCAGTGACATAGGAGCGGGATCTGTGATTCGTCTCATTTCACCCACAGTGCCAGTGCACACCAAGTCCTAGGATCTAGTTTTCATCCCTAACTGCTCTGTGCCTGGGGGAGGGCCTCCTAACCAGGCAGTCACTCTCTCCTGGAGTAATGATCTCACCAATGCCTATTGCAGGGACATGTGCTTGGGGAGAGCAGTTAGGGCATCAGATACAGCAAGGGCTCCCTGAGGTCTGTGAGGAGGAGGCAGTGTTATCACCTGGGATTTTGGAAGCAAGGGAGGAGGGGGAAGGGAGTGGGGTATTTGGGTCTCAGCTGCTGGCCACCTTGTCTTCCATATGGATGCGGTTATCTAAGAAGAATCTCGATCCTTAAACCTCCTTTTGTCTTGGGGACTGAAAAGGGCATTGTCAGGCCTGAAAAGGACCTAGACAAAATCCGCACTGTTTCGATTCAGGACTCTGTTTAATCAGTCCCTGGTGACAATATAGTGGGTGTTAGTGAGGACAATGGTATCTTTTTAAACCTTGTGGCCTTCAGGAAGACAAAGGGCTTGAATTTTATGGGCTTACAACTTCAATTAGAACAGTGCCAGTGTGATGGGAGATTATCAAATTTGTATCATAAAACCTCTTTCTAATAAATGATTGCTGGGGAGGGAGCCATGACATTGTAAGACATATATAGGAAACTGCCTGGTGGCTGCCCAGTTGGCCCTGGCAGAGCAGATGGGAAAGAAAAGGAGGAAAGGATTTCTGAGGAAGAACAGGGTTGGGACTTCCCCCTCTAGTCAGCTGGCTGTGTGCTTGGCTCTTCCCTGTTCTTCCTCCATAAAAGGGTTGTTTTCTCCAAGAATGAAAGTAAAGATTCATAGCTTGTTTACTGCTTGTTTGGGGGTGGGGGGTGCACTTCCTGACAAAGGCAGGAATATTCTTGGGGAGAAAGTACAAAAGAAATCACCACCAAACAGGTTTTTTGTTTTTGTTTTTTTGCCTTGGAGCTGCAGAGAAATTAGGTGTGAGAGCACCCTGAGTGGAGAGAGCCTATTATATATGAGACCCACAGGATCTCAACCAAATTCATCCAGATATCTTAACAATCTCAAAGGCCACTTACCTGCTTCCCAGTGAAGTAGTCAGGAAACCCAACCAGCACACCAGCCTGTGTCCTGGACAGGAGGCACAAATTCCTATGACAGTAGCATTGGGAACCACACTATATAAAGTTACCTGCTTCTTTTTGCTGCTTTTATTCCCCCCCCCACCCTTTCTCTAGAGCAGAAAGCCTTTCTCTAGAGCAGAAAGGCTCCAGGGGAGACAAAAATGTACTCCATCACTTCTGGTCCATTTTGGAGACTCAGGCTGTCATTTTTTTCTGTTTACACTGTGATGAGCTGGAAAAGATAAATCAATTTCCTTTGTAAATTTACCTTTATCAGGATTTGACATTTATATCAAATCAGTTATTTTAGGTTCTGACAAGAAAGGTCAAGCCCAAGATCTTTCTACCAGCAGTTATGAGTATAGTTAATATTCTTCCCTAATATTTCAATCTACCACCCATCGCCAAAATCACAAGGCAGATTATGCTCAGTAAATTTTTTATTGAAACTATGTTCTAGACTTTGTGCTAGGCACTTTCATAGTTGATCTCACAAAAACCTTATGCAGGTAAATCGGATACCCCCATTTTATAGATAGGAAACTGAGGCTTAATGTTTAAGAGTAAGTGACTTGTTCAAAGCAGTTGTAAGCTGAGAGAATGCCACGTAGGTCTTCAGCTTAACCCACATTTAGACACCCTGCTAATTGCCTTTAGGAGGAGAACAACTGTTATTTTTTTAAAGATTTATTTATTTGTGCCTACAGAATTGGGGTGTAGGCCAGAGGTACAGGGGCAGTGAGAGGATTCAACAAAGAAAAAGCAGGGAGCAGAACAGGCAGATTGATGAAATACACTGCTGAGGAGAGCAGTGGACAGGTCAGAAGAACAATTGTTATTGCACACTACCCCATAGCAAGAAACCAGTCTTTTTGGTAGTCTGCATAGATGAGAATGTTTCAAAAGCACCCTACACAGGTCAGAGCCACTTACAGACGCTGATCACTTGTTGTCATAGAGGTTACTAATATTTATTGATGTTTCCTGTGTGCCAGGCACTGTTCTAAATTCTTTTATTCATATTAAGGCATTCAGTCTTCACAGCCACTCCCTGAGATGGCTCCACTGTTTCCATTTTGCAGTGAGGAAACCAAAGGTCAAGGAAATTATAAGTAACTGGTCCAGGGTCACATACCTAGTAAGTGACAGAGAGGGCATGAATCCAAGCAGTCTGATCTCCAGATCACACCTCTAACTCCAGGGTGGGAATTACAACCCATTCTTTATGTTTTATTTCTCTCAGTTGATGGTCCTAGTTACCTTACAGACAATTCTCCAAGAGACATGTTTTGTAGCATCTTTCTGTCTCCTTTCTTCATCTTTTCTCCTTTACCTCACCCCCATGCCCATGCCATCAGTCAACCCTCTAGCTTTTTTTTTTAAAAGATTTTTATTTATTTGTGCATACAGAACTGGGGTGCAGGCCAGAGGCTCAGGGGCTGTGAGAGGCTTCACCAGAGACAGAGTGGGGAGAAGGACAGATCTACGAAGTACACTGCTGAGGGGAGCAGTGGGCGGGTCAGGAGAGGTCTGCCACTCCATGTGGTCACCTCCAGGGCAGGTGAGAATCAAACTCATGAGGAAGTAGCTTTAGCTTCTCAGTGCAGTGCTTTAACCTGCTGCGCCACCAGGGAGGAGCCAACCCTCTAGCTTTTTAAAAAAGATTTATTTGTGCATACAGAACTGGGGTACAGGCCAGAGGTGCAGGGGTGGTGAGGGGATTCACCAGAGCAGAGTGAGAGAATAGGCAGATTGATGAAGTACACTGCTGAGGTCTGCCGAGCCATGTGGTCACCTCCCAGGCAGGGATCAAACACATGCTGAAGAGGCTTTAGCTTCTTAGTGCTGTGCTTAACCCATTGAGCCACCAGGGAGGGCCCCAAACCTCTAGCTTTTTGAAATACACACACAGCCTCTGTGACTCTCCTGTGTCTGTTTGTGTGCATTCTTGTCCAGCTGTCAATGAAACACATCCCTTGTTTGCAGGTCACAATATTTTCCTGTGACTCTCATTTCTCCACCATTCTTCTTCCAGAAAAATATCTGTTACTACTGACTCAACACCAGTTGCTACCAGTTGCTACAAGCTCTGAGAAGCTTCCCATAGGTTTTCCCACTTCTAGGCCCAAATACCTTGGAGGTTTATGAATCTGACATCCCTAGCCCTTTCTCTAGTCATCTCTTTCCTTCCTAGGTCTCCAGTGTCATCTTTATCATGAAATATCGTCCTCTTCACATTTTCTCTCTTCTTCCATTGTAAACATTTTCACTTCATCTCACTTAAGACTCTTGTGGGTGGAGATTGCAATTTTCTCTTCAATTTTCTTTCCTCATTGTTCAAGAGATCTTACATCTTAGCACATCTCTTATCTGACCAATTTAGCACTTTAGAATCTTAGATAATGTGCTACTGATGGGTTAGAAGGAAGTTATTTGAGTCCGGGTTAACCTATACCTCCCCTTCCAACAATGGTGTTTAGATGTTTATTATTCTTTTGCTTGTTGACAGGTTGTCTCTCCACCACCACCACACACACACATACTTTTTACTACCTTTAAAGCATTTTAGGCTTAGGAATACATGTCCAGTATATATTATATACTTTAATATAGTTAGTTATAGTTTGGGCATGTTAACTAGTTTGTTAACCATATTTTCTACTCTGGGTATTCCATTTAGCCTGCTGAAGCAGGTTAACCGTAAAAATGAAGACTAGGGCCCTCCCTGGTGGCACAGTGGATTAAAAAATAACATTAGGAAGCTAACTGCAGCCACTTCAGCGCGAATTCTGTCCCCAGCCAGGGAGCTGACCCACATGGCACAGCAGACCTCTCCTGTCTTGCCCACTACTCCCCTCAACAGTGTATTTCAGTACATCTGCCCCTTCTGCTCCCACTTTGTGTCTGGTGAATCCTCTCATCACCCCTGTGTTTCTGGCCTGTACCCCTGTTTTATATGCATAAATAAATAAATCTTTTTTAACAAATGAAGACTAGACAGTCAGAGGACTTTTGTACTGGGATAGTATTGTCCCTGCCCTAGGGCATCATCTTGTCCATGAATGTGATTGCCCTGTTTAATGTTCAACATCGGCATGCAAAATTGTGTCCCCCAGATCACTCATTATTTTCACAAATGTTGTAGGACAATTGACTAAACGTTACTTTAATTGTTTCCAATTCTGCACCTGTTAACTCCCTTCAGATCTCCAGACTAGTAACTAAAGGCATAAGATATTCCTTTCTCCTGTGTATCCACCACTCACAATTCAGCCTCTACACTCACAAGAGGAATGTTCCCTTCACTGTTGATCCATATATTGGTGATAGAACCAGGAAGAATGAATTACACTATTAAATAATCATGTTTTCATCCCACCCCCAACTCCTTTCCACATGTACCCCAAATTTTCAAGCACAGGGGTTCTCATTATTTTTGTAATCATGTGCAGTGGAGAACTTTTTCATTTATACAGAGAACATCATATTTTGAGATATAAGCTAATTTTCTTTTCAATACCCTGCACCAATAAAATTCTCTAGGCCTTAATTGAGGTCATGTAATTTCAAAAGGTGCTATAGTATCACTATAACTTCTGTGATTAGGGTATTATGGAGCAAACATCTGAGGGGATCCTGGTCATGCTTAATTTCTTCCTGCATTCTTGCTGGGTGGTCTTTGAGTCAACAGGTTTCCCCCAGATAAGAGATCTGAATTGAACTGTCCCTTTTCTCTCATTCCAGTACCAACTGCTCTCTTGCTCTCTGTCTTTCCACTCTCTCTCATCCTCTCCTCCTCCCTCCCCCCATCCCCTTTTCTTTCCTCTTTCCTCGGGTTGGATAGCATACTTGTCAGAATTCAGAAGGAAAGGTACTAGAGGCTCTTTGCAAATTAAACTGGAGACAAAAGTGCCAAATAATTCATGAAAAAAGGCCCTTGAGTCTCTTACCTGAGATGTCTGCTATACCTTCCTCTTCCAGCTTTGCTGAAGGGTAGTGTCTTAAGCAGCTCTTCTTCATACCTAAAGAACTTAACAGCTGAGGTTTAAGTTACATCTAGAGAGGTAAAGTCTCAACAGAGGCAGCCCTGAATATAACATGTCAGGTTCTGACACAATCAGATAAGCATCAGTGCAATGGCAAGAAAACCATTTTACAATAAAATTTAAATGCAGAGGAAAATTGATTGATGTGCCTAAAACACCAGCCCAGAACAAAAGAAACCTGATATGGTGAGTAAAGAAGTTGACTGCTTTTCTGGGAAACTGTTTATTACTGACCACACCGATGGATCCAGTCATCTGTTGAGCAGCACTCCTAATACACTGAAGGGATGTTTCAAACTTAAGTCAAGACATAGAAATAGGGTTGGATTTTCTTATTTTCCATATATGCGAGTAAAATATTGTCTTAAATACGGTCAATCATTTTATCACTTTGTGGGAAGGGATGTGGAACCAGAAGGGACCAACAATAAAATAGAGTTCCCAGAATTTTGTTGTCCAGAAAACACTACAAGAATCTTCTCTTTCTTCACCCAACTGGGCACTGAGAAGAAAGCAAATGTGTACTACTAACTGAGCAACCAGGTTCTACAACTATCCTACTAATCTTTAAGTATGTAAACACACTATACATGCATATAATATATTTCTAGGTGGGTAAGAAGCAAATTTTGGAAATTTTTGGTGATTTTCTCTTGGTGAGAAAGAAAAGTTACTAGTCCTCCTTTATCAATGACTTCACTTTTCATTGTTTCAGCTACCTAAGTTCAATGGAGGCTTGAAAGTTTTATATACAGTAAGACTTTTTGAGAAAGTCACATACTTTTATTCCCATTCTTTTACTATAGTATATTGTTTTAATAATTCTACTTTATCGTAGTTTTTTGTTCCTTGTTTACTGTGTCTAATATATAAACTAAACTTTGTCATAGATATAATTTGAAGAAAAACAATATATTTAGGCTTCCATTTAACAACTATGGTTTCAGGCATCCACTAGGATCTTCGAGAATGTCCCCTACAAATAAGGGATGAACTGCTATAATTTATAATTTTATATGTCAGGTCCATGGAAGATGGATATGTTATTTTTCTCATTCTAAAAAGAACATTTTCTTTGTAAGATAACATGAAAAACGTAGGAATGCATAAATAAGCTTATTTTATATGACATTGGTTTCTTGCTAATAGTGACATAATGAATCAGAGATTCATGGAAGTTATTAAAAGTGCAGGGGAAGGCCCTCCCTGGTGGCGCAGCGGGTTAAAGCACTGCACCGAGAATCTAAAGCCGCTTCTGCATGAGTTCGATTCCCGCCTGCCCCAGAGGTGACCACATGGTGTGGCAGACCTTTCGTGACCCGCCCACTGCTCCCCTCAGCAGTGTACTTCGTCGATCTGCCTGTTCTGTTCTCCACTCTGTCTCTGGTGAAGCCTCTCAC
>NW_004567114.1:46840510-46843719 GCF_000260355.1 Condylura cristata
TAAATATCAAATACAGCAAGTTGGTTGATAATACTCTTCTGTTCTCTTATCATCTTTCTATCAGTTAGTGAAAGAGGGATGTTGAAAGCTCCCATCACAGAAGAGACATATCCCTAGACTTTTACCATCACTCCATCGCCTTAACACCAGGTGCTCCCCTGCACTCTGACTCCCAACTGTCTCCTATCTACTCTAAGCGTATCCAGCAAGTTTGCTTTCTTCTTCATTATCAATATTCCTGTCTATAGAGTCATTCCTATCAGCATGCAAATATTCTACTTCCCCCATCTTAAAAACATAAAAGTATTTTCACATGTTCCTTCTTCCATTGCCAACTTTCATCATCTCTCAGCAAAACTCTTAATACTTACCTATAATCACAGCATTCAATTTTCTCCATTCTCTTGTTATAATCTTCATCAAGGCATAATTTGCATACAATAAACTCACAAATTTGATAGTTCTTGACAAACATAAACATTCATATAACAACCACCACAATTAAAATACAGAACATTTTCATCAGCTGAAAAATATTCCCATGTGCCTTTCTAGTGAGTCTTCTTCCCTACCCCCTAATCTCTGGGAACTACTGATCTACATTCTATATCTATAGTTTTGCCTTTTCTGTAATTTTATAAAATGGAAATAAATTATGTAGACTTTGTATAGGACTTTTCATGTACTGTAACACTTTGCAATGCTTCCATGCAGTTTTTATTTTTCTAAGTGCTGAGTAATATTTCACTATATTGATGCACCACATTTGTATCAGTTGACCAACTCTGCCACCACTTTTGGATGTTATGGTTCAAAGTGCTATGAGTATTCATGACAAGTCTTTGATAGATATATCATCATTTCCCTTGGGTAAGTACTTACAAATGTGATGATAGCTCTTTTTTAATAAGTATACCTTTAGTAGTGAAGGAAACTGCCAAACGTTTTACCGAATTGGCTGTATCATTTTGCATTCTCAGTAACATCTAGGAGTTCTAGTTGCTCCACAGTAGGATGATCAGTTTTTTTTTTTTTTTAATGATAGTCATTACTGGGACCTCCCTGGAGGTTCAAGGGTTAAAGTGCAACACTCTGACGCTATCTGTAGCCACTGGAGCCTGAGATCTATCCCCAGCCAGGAGTCAACCCACATGGCACAGCAGACCTTTCCTGTCTCACCTGCTGCTCCCCCTCAGCGTGTATTTCAGTATATCTGCTTGTTCTGTTCCCCACTCTATCTCTGGTGAATCCTCTTACCCCCTGCATCTCTGGCCTGTAACCCAATTCTTGTATAATCTTAAAAAAATAAATAAAATGTTAGTCATTTTTGTGAGTGTAGAGGTACCTTATGAAGTTTTAAATTTGCATTCACTTAATGACTAATGCTGTTGAGTATCTTTTTCCATGTGGCTATTTGCTATTACATACCTCCTCTGGTGAAGTGCCTCTTCAAGTCTTTCACCCCAAAATATAAATAAATAAATAAATAAATAAATAAATAAATAAATAAATAAATAAATAAATAAATAAATAAATAAATAAATAAATAAATGATAGATAGATAGATAAACAAGGTTGTTTGTCTTATTTCCTTATAAGAGTACTCCGGACAGACATCTGTAACCTATCAGATGTAAGGTTTGCAGCTATTTTCGCTAGTCAGTGACTTGCACTTTTCTTTTTTAATGTTTTTCAAAGCAAAAAGTTTTACGTTTTGGTGAAGTCAAATTTATTATTTATATATAAATGTTTTGACTCATTGGTCTCTCTTTCCTAACCCAAGACCACAAAGATTGTTTTCTAGATTTTTTTCCTGGAACCCTCTCCCTGGTGGTGCACTGGTCAAAGTATAGCACTAGGAAGCTAGCCTCAGCCACTTCAGCAGGAGTTTGATCCCTGCCAGAGCAGACCTCTTCTATTTCACCTGCTGCTCCCCGCAGCAGTGTCCTTTGTCAGTCTGCCTGTTCTGCTCCCCACTCTGTCTCTGGTGAACCCTCTCACCACCCCTGTGCCTCTGGCCTATATCCCAGTTCCGTATGCATAAATAAATATATTTTTAATTTTTTTTTCCTACAAGGTTTCATACTTTAAGCTCTTACAATGAAGTCTATGATGCATTTAAAGTTATTTTGTTGTTGTTGGGAGGCAAGGGGTGAGGCTCATTCCCCACCCCACATCTAGATATTCAATTATCTTACCAATATGAGTGATTCCTTGTACTTTGTATTCCCAGCTGTTACAAATAGAAACAGTCTCAATGCCATTATCAAGGATTGTTCCTTCCCTTTGAATTACCTCAATGTCTTTTTAACTTCAACTGATTTACGTCTGTACTGCATCAGTATCATACTCTTCATTATACTAGGTTTATAGTAAGTGATAAAGTCGGTAATGTGAATCCAGAACACATTTTGTAGCTTTTTTCCTCAACATTGTTCTGATCACTGTAGATAATTGTATTTTTTAAGTGTATCTTAGAACCAGCTCATCAATTGGTATTTTTAAAAGCCTTCTTGAATTTTGACTGAAATTACTGAATTTCTAGATCAATATGTTGGTAAATGTTTTAGGTACACAGGAAAAGAGGGATATTTACAAAAGAAGGTCTTGTAAATATCAAATACAGCAAGTTGGTTGATAATACTCTTCTGTTCTCTTATCATCTTTCTATCAGTTAGTGAAAGAGGGATGTTGAAAGCTCCCATCACAGAAGAGACATATCCCTAGACTTTTACCATCACTCCATCGCCTTAACACCAGGTGCTCCCCTGCACTCTGACTCCCAACTGTCTCCTATCTACTCTAAGCGTATCCAGCAAGTTTGCTTTCTTCTTCATTATCAATATTCCTGTCTATAGAGTCATTCCTATCAGCATGCAAATATTCTACTTCCCCCATCTTAAAAACATAAAAGTATTTTCACATGTTCCTTCTTCCATTGCCAACTTTCATCATCTCTCAGCAAAACTCTTAATACTTACCTATAATCACAGCATTCAATTTTCTCCATTCTCTTGTTATAATCTTCATCAAGGCATAATTTGCATACAATAAACTCACAAATTTGATAGTTCTTGACAAACATAAACATTCATATAACAACCACCACAATTAAAATACAGAACATTTTCATCAGCTGAAAAATATTCCCATGTGCCTTTCTAGTGAGTCTTCTTCCCTACCCCCTAATCTCTGGGAACTACTGATCT
>NW_004567114.1:46843829-46856853 GCF_000260355.1 Condylura cristata
TTCCCTTTATCTTTCATTCTTTAGATTAAATGAAGGTTTTCTATAATTCCATGTACTCAACTATTGGTTGCTAGTATTTACATCTTTAACTATCAAAATCTACTTCTTTTTTTAAATAAAATCCCGGGGCCTCCCTGGTTGCACAGTGGGTTAAAGCACAGCACTATGAAGCTATCCACAGCCACTGCAGCATGAGTTAGATCCCCAGCCAGGGGGGTGACCCACACAGCACAGCAGACCTCTCCTGACTGGCCAGCTGCTCCCCTCAGCAGTGCATTTCAGTTGATCTGCCTGTTCTGCTCCCCACTCTGTCTCTGGTAAATCCTCTCAAACCACCCCCCACCCCTTGCCCCGCCATGTTCTGGCCTGTATCCCAGTTCTTATGTACATAAATAAATTAATTTTTAAAAAATCCTACATCTCTGTAGGCCAGAGATGAGGCAGGGTTTTGAGAGCAGTTGAGGAGAGGTCTGCTGTTCCATTTCACATATAATTAAAGAACCTTACAAAAATGTATTTCCAGATTCCCCCTCCTTCCTTTATGCTACTGTTCTCATATCCTTTGCTGCTTTGCGTGCTATAAATCCTATGATGCATTGTTGTTAGCTTTTCTGTAAATAATCAATGATGGATTTTGTTTAAAAGATTTATCTTTATACATACAAGAACTGTGGTGTAGGCCAGAGTTGTGGGGGTTGAGAGGATTCACCAGAGACAGAGTGGGGAGCAGAACAGGCAGATCAACTGAGATACCCTTTTTTGAAGATTGTTTCTTTTTCTGGTATACAGTTAATGTACTTGTAGGTTACTTTGATTCTTTTGAGGTTTGATTTTAAGCTTTGCTATTTCAGTACTAATTTAGTTTTATCTCTAAAAGGCATGACATTCTTGAGGACTCTAACTAATATATTTTGGGATCTCACTATTTTGGCCAGGACACGGCTGGTTGGTGAGAATGTGTGAGGTCTGGAAACTATTCTATTCTTTTCCCAGCCTTGGGGAATTTTCCCTCAACATTCAGGTAAATGATCAAAAAGACTCTTTGGGACATCACCAGAGCTTCCTCTCTGTGAAGCACCCTTTTCCCCAGCACTTTATCTTATATAAACTGCAGCCAGTTTATATTTGAGGGTTCCCCAAATGTAGTTGATATCCTCAAGGTTTAATATTAATCTTTTAACTCAGTAGGAGTGTTAAATTCTTTAGATTTTCCTTCCCTGTTGTACTTCCTAAAAACTGGTTCTATACAGGAAGCTAGGAAGCTCTAAATTACTCGTGTTTGCCTTCTCTCAGTGATCATAGTCCCACTCTGGAACCCCATTTTACCTAGTCTTATGATTGCTTATAATTGAAGGATAAATCTTCTTGGTGCTAACACTTCATGGTCAAAAAAAGAAATCCTCAGTCTCCTGTAAGCTTACTCTAGTCAAAATTTTCCTACCATCCTGGTGAAATTCTTTGCATCAATGCCACCAATTATCTCTAGATTGCTAAATCTAATACTATTTGAATCTCAGATGGACAGAAGACTGTAAACTCTCTTCCAGAACTCTTAAGATTATAGTAGATTATATAAGTAGGGAAAATTGTAACATTAACAAATAAAAGTGTATAGTTCTTTAGGTCTAAAGAAAATTAGTCTTAGATCCTCAAGATTGCCTGAGTGTGAGACTCACCTACATGAAATGGAACTTGCTTTAAGATGTACCTGGGATTTCGTTTTTATATCCAGGTATTGGGAGGACAACAGATCAGGAGACAGTTGACATTGAAAATATAACTGTATAATGCACTGTGCCCAAGAGTGAGGCGACATGCCATGCCACACAGGGTACCAGAAAGTACCCTTAGAAAAGTTTCAGAGCCAGTCAGAAGGCAAAAGGAGTGAGGGGAAACATGATTTTGTGGAAAGGAATGATCAAGGTAAGCAACTGCTCAGGCATATAACTAGATTGCTTAAAATTTTCCATGGGCTGTAGAGTTATTCCCTGTGGTTCCATTCCTGGCCCTGGGATAATTAGGACAGAGGAATATGCCTCCTGGCATGTGGAAGTCAGAGGAGATGGCATAGAGTATGGACTCCAGACTGTCTGGCTTGCTTATAGAAGCCTTGCTTATAGGCAGGTTGTTTGCTATCTCTAAGAATTAGCTAGCTTCGGAAAGTCAGTCCCTCTTCTGGCTTCAAGATTTGATGGCATCATAAAGTAGACTAAAAATGATTAATATGAAACAAACTGCCCACCTTGTAGAGATATATCTATATCAGGGAAGATACAATGAGAAGGGAGATAAGTTGATTCTTGGACACTCTGGTCCAGAGACTGAGCTTCAGAGACAGGATTCTGAAGTCTTCCCCCTACTTCCAGTTTTACTCTTTTTCTCCACATTATAGTCACAGTAATGTTCCTGGGATATATGTCTGATCAAGATGCTCATTTGCTTAACACCCTACAGCAGCTACGTGAACTCCCAGCATCAAGCCTAAACTCCCAAAGACAGGATATAGCTATTACTTAGTCTCTTCTCTCCCATGACTCACTTCCCCCTTCCAATGCTCATGCACACACGCATTCAGTAGTCATTTATAATGAATTCTCCACAGTTCTTTAAAGACATCAAGCTCTTAATTTCTCAATAATCATACTTGTTCCCTTTGTCCTATTTCAAAGGACGCTTCAGACCTTGATTCAGACCTATTCTCCTGAGATGTTTTTTCTGACAGTCTCCCAGTCCACATCAGCAGTATTCTGCTTCCATCCCAACTCTAACCACACTTCTGTAACTGTCTGTTTACTTTTCTCACTTGCTGTGAAGACAATTGTGTAAAGACTAAATAAACGTTTCTATAGGAAAAGAAGTTACTCAAACACCTACAATGAACAGAGTGTGGTGAGCAGTTTTTCCTTTTAACTGCAATCAGGAGTAGAGGAACTAGGCTAAAACTTGTGGTAGGGTATATAAGGTTAGACACAGCAGGGAAAGTGAGTGATTAAAAAACTCAAGTCAATCTCTCTCCTCTCTCTATATTCTCTCCTTTTTGACCCCCCATCCCACACATATACTATGAGATCAATTAATCCTAGTTTTGTTTAAAAGCATCTCTGACTCAAGAGAAGAGGGTATGTGAGATCCCTTTCCAAGCAACTTCATGTATCAAGGAACTGAACTTTTTTTTTCCTCTACAAGTTTTTGTTTGTTTATTTGTTTCTGTTTCTGTTTTTTCATGTAGGGGACCCTACACCATTTTCTTTCTCTTATTTAGAGCTTTGTCAGCAGCATTGTTTTTTCCACTTCAAAGAAACATTTGTAAAAGTTGTGAAAAAGAATGAAAACACTGCTAACATTGATACCATTGTCAGAAAAGCAGCTGTCCTGAGACTCTGCACAGCAGGAATAGGAATAGCTAGGAAAGGGAAAGACTCTCCAAGGGTGGGGCAAGAACTGAGGTTCTTCCTTAATGTGTATCATAAATCAGTTTAGGAAAGATATGGCTGACTGTAAATATTTGCTAACAACTACACCAGCACCAGCCAGGGCTACGACTAATGAATTTCAAGATACTCAGTGAATGTAACTTAAGCAAGAACTTTCTAAGACTTAAGTGCTTGTGTGTCGGTAAAGTCTTTTCCTAAGTCTGAGATTCTGTGGTGCTATTGTGCATGTGTGTGTGTGCAGGGTGTGCTTGGGTAATGTGCCAGCTGCAGCTGTTTATTGCTCTGTATTACCCTTTTCTGCACTGTGACTCTCAACTCCACAAACACTCTCCACTAACACAGCATCTGTCCCAGCAAGAACAGTTTTACAGCCTGTCCTGACCTCTTTGTTGAGGGTGTTTTGTGTAGGCTGGGTGTAGGAAGGCAGGGGAAAGGGAGAAAAGGTTCCAGCTGGGAGCAACCTCCCGGGAACCAGCCCATATCCAGGATGTTCCACAGTCCTGTGATGTCTGAAGCACCCTGCTAGGAGGTCGGAATCTTACTTTCTATTTTATGCCATTTTTTCTTACAGCTTACCCTGTTCCTCCCATTTTATTTTCTATTATCAGTACAAGATTTTTTTTTTTGGCTCATGCTATGAGTCTTTTGGACCTGAATTTCTCACTTGACCTTGACACATACCACACTAATTTTCCTATTTGACTTTCATTCTAATCTATGTTAGTAAAATTGAAGTTTTGGGTAAATGTGTTATACCAAATGATAAAATGTATGGTTGTCATAGATTTAACTATAGAGTCTTTTCATTAAAAAAAGAAGAAGAAATCACAGGGCCTCCCTGGTGGCACTAGGGGTTAAGTCTCAGCACTATGAAGCTATCAGCAGCTACTGCAACACAGGTTTGATTCCAAACCCAGACCAGAGAGGTGACCCACATGGCACAGCAGACCTCTCCTGTCTGTCTGCCCCCTCCCCAGTCTCGGGTGAGTCCTCTTAACCCCCACGCCTCTGGCCTACACCCCAGTTCTTATATGCATAAATAAATAAAATAAATCTTTAAAAACGTGAAACCATAATTACTGTACAAAATCAGCAAAGCATAAAGGCAAGCCAAATAACAAGTTATTTAAAAGCTAAGGGATACCCAGTTGTACTTCTCTGGTAGCAAAATAAAAAGTGCACTGATTTGGTAATGAGGAAAATTGGGTTCAAAGAGAAATTCTACTGTTTCTTGACTGTTATTAACATTTACTAAAGAACACTTATTAAAATTGATATGAAAGTTAAGTGTGGCTACCTGTGGGAGAGTGTACAGAAAGTGGCCCCCAATAAAGGGTTAGGGGAATTGTTTTTATTAAATAACCAGAGACTGAAGGATTGTGGTTTTTAAAATTCTTGTACCTTTTCTCTCTATTCCTACCTACCCCTCTTCATGGCAAATACTAAATCTTAAAAAAAAAAAAAAAGCAATATATTGAATCTAACATTGCATATCTAAAGTGATGCTTCCTATAACATAAAACTTTCCTAGAATTGAAATACATAGGACAGCGTTGGATGGAAAGACAAGTCATTTTTATGAAAAAATAAATTCATCCAGGAAAGCACAAATCATCCCTTGTCAAACAAAGCTCTTGCACCTCTGAATTCCTTTTCTATGTCTTGTGCTTCAACCCCTAGAGGGCAGCATGCCCTCAAAGAAATTCACCCAGGACCCAATTAAAGCCATTTAAATGGCCAATTATCTTCTTGAATTATCTTCAAGAATTATCTTCTTCCTGACTAACTTAAAAAATGGCCCTCAAAAATCTCACTAGAAACTCTTATCAGGAATTTGAGAGCGTTATCACTTTCTAATGACCACCACAGAGGTATGTTTTCTCGACACCATCAAGTAAATAGTATTATATAATACATGGGAAATTAATAAGCCGTGAATCTGCCTCACGTTTATGGAAAAACTTCTCATGAGGAAGCAACACTCTTTTTTCTGACTTGTTTCTTTGAATCTGATTTCCTATCACAACTTTCCCGCAGCATCGCTGCAGATTTCAGGGACTAGTTGAAAGTGGGAGGCTCCTGTTTGTTTTTCTCCACTGTCCTTCCCTCTGCCCCATTAAACCTTTGAATCTAGGTTCCTAGCCTATCATCCCTGGTGTCTAGGATTACCTTTTTTGCTTTCCCTCACCCACAATTTCATTGCTACCCAGATATGAAACCATCAGTCCCACCCAAACCCAGTCAGCATTTCCCCAGAGAGAGCTAAATTGCCTGCACACTTTTCTCTGGCTTCTTGGACTCAGCTGTGTTTGGGGCGCCAATCTGCATACTTGGCATCTTCCCTGTCTTCAGAAGCCCTCAGTTGTAACCTGTGCTCAGCCATTTTCAGGGTTTTGTGGTTTTAATGTGCAAAATGAAGGCTGCTTTCACCCATGGTCTAGAGAGAAAGTCAGGGGTTGCCAGTCATTCTGACAGCAAGATCATCTTGGGGAATAGTTAACATGATTTCTCCTATTCATGGAGACACATCACTGAGGTTTCTATATGCATTCAGGTTTGACTTTTGGAATTTTGGTGACTCCATTTTCTTTCTTGAAAGATGTCTGGGTTTGGGTGGATAAAACAGTTTTCATCTATGTATGGGATGTTGTCAAAACAGGACACTAGAGTTGTGTTTTTTTTAATGAAAAATAACCCTTCCAATATTGTAAGGCAGTATCCATTAATTCAATCGAACATTATTTCATAAGCAAATATGTTTGAAAAAATTAGCAAGTAAATGCATAAATAAATTACCTACATTGAAAGCTGTTACTGGCAGATATGATAACATGTTTCCTGTTAACTAGTTTACATTTCTTTTGAAGTGAATTTCTGGCTGACAGTGTTTATGTCACAGATGGTATCCTCACCTGCTTCATTAAGGCCTGTTTAGAATACAGTTCTAATGTAGGTTTTATTCCATGTAAAGCCACCTAGAGATAATTTTAAATGATCATATCGACTAACAAACACGTAATCAAGAAGCTCTTAAAATTTTATTAAAATTCAGGTCTTTCACCATTAGCAAACCTGCTTCATTAACATATTAATAGATAATGTTCCTGCTCATAATTAGCGTGTATTTTCTTTGCATCATTGTAGTTGAAAGAATTCAGGTGGAGTTTGATAGAAAAGTTTTTTTTTTTTTTTTTCTTAATTTTTGCCAACAAAGCACCTGGGAGAAACAACGGAGGCTCCTGACCACCATTTTCATTTCAGTCACCTGCTTCCTCCTGCCCACAATTTCCTCTCCTTTAACTCCGTTTTTTCATTGATTTTCCCTAATTTTCAGCCCACTGTGAATCATAGACTTGATAAGCAATGAACTTCATGCGAATGAATAGGTTAGGATGTAGCCCACTCTCTAGCTGCAAGAAGAACCCCAGGTACAAATTTTTTTTCATTTTGTGGTTTAAAAAAAAGGCAGGAACATTAAACCTGAAAAGACCACCTTTTAAACAATTAAATTAAAAACCCATGTATTCCAAATGTGAATACACAGAACAGAGCAGATAACCAAAATTCTGAAGATATCTATTTCCAGGCTTGGTCTCTTACAGAGAGGACTCATTCAGGGAGCCACCTAGAGTTTTCTTTTTTTTTTTCCTGATGGCTACAAAATCACATTGAATCTATAATTGAGATACTCAGAATAAAACCACAGTGTTACTTTGAAATATTCTCACTGAAGTGATGTTGTGACACATTAACAATAAAGAATGGAGCTGATATTATTGCTTCTGGTTGCAGTCTCATATTAAATGGAAGATGATATTTATCCTAAAAATAGCAATTATCTCTAGGATGATCTGAACAATTACCTGAGGCTATTTATTAAAACTGCTGAAGCCATACCAGTCAGTGACTGCAGAGCTCTTTGACATGAGGCAGAAGCTGCTCACACATCCCAGGCATAATGGAACTCTTATGTGGGGCTGAGGTTAGTTTACTTTAAGTAGATAGGACAGTCCCATTGCACTTTCCTCTGTGTTAGGTCTCAGAGAACATCTGGTGATCTCAGGAGCAAAAGCAGGTTCAGAGAAGTTCAGCAGCTCTCTAAGTCTCTTAGTTTGTTAGGGGCAAAGTTGAGAATAAAATTAAGACCTTCTGGTTTTTTTTTTTCCAGCTATATCTTTTTCCTAAAATTTGCCATCCCAACTTTTCTCAATAAAGAAAAAAGAGAAATGTTATCTATAAATTAATAAAGTAATATAACATATTGTGAGGGAAGAGTAAGTTTTCATCACAGAGAAAGTGTTCATCATCCACCCTGGACACCTGGATAATGGTAGAGTTCACACATAGTATGCAGACTGAGCTGGGCAGTCAGGAGGGGCTGCCTCCATGCCCTGTTAACAGCTGTGATGGCAAGTCAGTATTTCTTCATTGGTGAATTCAACTTATAGGATTT
Source organism: Condylura cristata (assembly GCF_000260355.1). Lineage (NCBI taxonomy): Eukaryota > Metazoa > Chordata > Mammalia > Eulipotyphla > Talpidae > Condylura > Condylura cristata. Next base: position 46,851,717 of record NW_004567114.1, read on the forward strand.
GGTGCGGCACTGTCCATTAGAACTTTCTGCACTATTAAATATTGGTACTATCCAATATAGGAACCTCTGGCCACAGGTGTCTCTTGAGCATTTAACAAGTGATTGATACAATTCAGGAACTGAATTTTAAATCTTGACTGATTTAGACAGTCTTGTTTGGCTGGGGGATATTGTATTGGACAGCACAGATTTAGTGTATCCCATGGAAGAGTTAGATTTAGATAATGTCGGTGAGCAGAGACCCCTGGTGGAGGGTACTGTTATCTCAGAACACTGCACTGAGTAATGTAGAGGATTCTGCTTCTCTAAGATACAGATGATCCCAAATTGTTCACATGTTGTGGTGTGCATACAGACACTTAATGTAGCATCAAATTATCTGGGTGTTACAGAATGCCAATGAAGAATTCAGAGACAAATTGCTATGTTGATCAATGTCCACCATGGTGACAAGTTTCTGTTTGTAGCTAATTGATGTAACAGTGGCAGGAAAGTGAGAAGTGATTAAAAACACTACATATTGCTTGTCTTGCATTAGTAATAGAATGCCTTAGATTACCATGCAGGTATTCTTCATGAAGAATACCTTCAAGTTGTATTATATCAAGAGATGACACGGAGTGGCCAGTCTGTACTAAATTCAAGACCACTCTGTTGGATCACTTCACCAGAGAAGAAATTCCAATATTCTTTCCACTCCCTCAGTGATACACATCATTCACAATGTCTCCAGAAAGTAAGGTGACCTGCTGTCCTACTGGGGTAAAAAGGAGAAATTTTGGTCTCTTTAACCTCTCTTAAATTGCACTTCAAAATGGTGTTGAAGGATATGATTGTACTGCCTTCTACATGACTTGTTTTCCTGGTTAACCATCAAAGGCAATATTTACCCAAGCCACAGTCATTCTTACTTCTTTCATCACATCTTCTCTTTGTTTCAATGTTAAACTTCTGTTTTCTTGACTGAAAGCCCCTAAAATACCTGTGGCAACACCTTTTGGCTGATTCTAATCATTGTCAAAAGTAATAGAACCAAACTCTCGCTAGCATATCCTGAGTATTTTTTAAATGTAAATTTCTTAAAGCAATGCCCAATGTATGCTAGCTGCCATTACTCTTATGCAGAAATTTTAAAACCATCGTTTATGGATTTTGACTTTTCTAACTTATGTAAGTAGTCCTCCCCACATCTCAAAGTTATCCAAATAACCTCCTAAATACCTACAAATTATTTCACTACATCCTTAAAAAATAGATGAGGTGCTATAAAAATAAGAATAATTAAATTGAAAAAACAGCTAGATACCTTTTTTTTATTAAAAGAAAGCATAGTAATAAGATAAATCTGGAGCTGGATTTTAAATGTTATTCAATCTTAGTTAATTTTTTTCAGCCTTAGCTAATTTAAATTTAGATAAGCCATATGACTGGTGGCTACTGCACAGTTCAGAGTTAGTGTGTTCTGTGGAAGATTTAATGTCAGATAATGTCCATGAGCTAAAACATATTCAAGCACAAATTAAATAAGAAAGAGCCTATAGAAATTATACCATTTTACTAAAGGACATTAAAAAAAACAGTAAATGTAAAGCCTACTATATCCTGCATGGAATGATGACAATAAGATTTTCTTATAATTAATGTATATTTATGGGATGCATGTGTGTGCGTGAATTCTGTGTTATGTACATATATGTACACATGTCTTCATATGGAATAATAAATACAGCAGAACTGTAACTATTTTTGAAAAGGGTGAAATATTTCCCAGATAGAAAACTGACTCTAACACCACTGTGATTGAAACAATGTGATTATGATACAGAATAGTCAAAGAGCTCATTAGGATGTTTAACCATGATTCAGTTCACATGATAAATGTGCCATTTCTATCCTGTAGGAAAAAAAGTTAACTAAATGGTCATACCAAAAATTATCTCCAGAAGGCAGTGAAGTTAGATCTCTCTCACACAGACTGCAACCATTTTTTTTTTTTTAGAAATGTACAGGGTTATTTTATTAATTCTCTATTAATCGCTGGGAATCCCAATTTTAAAGTTTCACTTTTTAATGTGTAGATTATATTAACTTAAAGAGGTCAGGCTAGGAAAATCCTGTGTAGTAGTTTGCTACTTGAAACTTCTCTTCTCCTTAAGAAACTTTAAGATATGTTCTTATATCTTATACAAAAGATATAGAATGGACACCAAAATTCTCACTTTTTTGGATGAAATGTTGAATTATCTTATTCTAAATAACCTTGGTAATTGGAAGCAAAAATGAGATGGGAGCCACAGATTGTTTTAAAATCTCAATACTTAACTAACCTAAAACAAGGAGCCAAGAGTATTCAGTGGAGAAAGGAAAATCTCTACAAAAAATGGTGCTAGAAAAAATAAGTAACTCCATGAATAAAGATGAAACTAGACCACATTCTCATACCACATATAGACATTAATTTGAAATTGATAAAAGACTTGGATATAAGACTGAAAATCATAAAACACATTGAAGAAAACAGACAAAACACTCCATGACATAGACGTCAGCAATGTCTTTGGGGACTCGACTCCAATGACATGAAGTGAAAGCAAAAATAAATGAATGAGACTATGTTAAACTAAAGAGCTTCGATACAGTGAAAGAAACTATCATTGAAACAAACTAAAAAAAAAATAAAATCCTACTGAGTGGGAGAAAGCATTACACAGCATACACCTTACAGGGGGCTAATAGCCAAGACCTGCAAAGAAATCCTACAACTCAACAAAAAGAAAACACATAACCCAACCAAAAAAGGGGCAGAAGAGCTGAACAGACATTTCTCCAAAGACAAGCACATGAAAAAATATTCAACATCACGTATAAGAGAAATGCAAATCAAAACCACAATAACATACTGCCTCATTCCAACCCATATAAAAAATACCAACAGCAACAACAAATCCTAGTGAGGGTGTGGAGAAAAAGAAACTACTACTAAACTATAAATAAAATATTAAAATCTTCTCATTTGTGAAAACCTGGATGGGACTGGAGAGGATTATGCTAAATGAAATAGGCAGAAGGGGAAAGACAAATATCAGATGACTCCACACAAGTGTGAAATATAAAGGCACTAAACAAGGAACTTATAAAAAGTAAAGCAAAACAAACCCAACATCTATGACTGAAGAACTGAGGTTACTAGGAAGAAAGGAAGGGTGGAAATGAGAACAGAGTGGGGGAGGCACCGGGTGGTCTAGAGTAAAGGACTACAGTGATTTGGTGGTGAGGACATCAATCTGAGGTATGAACCTACCCCCGCAATCGCATACTGTATTGTAAGCCAATGTTACCTAAATATTTTTTTAATTCCAATGCCTCATTTTGCAATACCTTATTGTTTAAATTTTTCTTCTTGCTATGGTTTTAGTACTGAAAGGCCTGCATGCTAAGGAAACTCTTAGTACTGGGTAACTGGGCAGTTGGTTACTGTACAAAAGATTTCTCATAAAACCTAGGACAAATCAGGAGTCTCCTTGGTGGTGCAAGGGGTTAAAGCACAGCACTATGAAGTTATCAGCTACTGCAGCACGAGTTCCATCCTGGGTCAGGGAGATGACCCACATGGTGCAGCAGACCTCTTCTGTCTCACCCACTGCTCCCCTACTGTACATCAATAGATTCACCTGTTCTACTCACTCTATCTCTGGTGAATCCTCTTACTCCCTGCAACTGTGGCCTGTACCCCAGCTCTAGTATGTATAAATAAATAAACTTAAAAAAAAAAGAAGTTATGACATATCATAGAGATAATAGAGGGAAAAAAGTAAAATTAGTGAGCCATAATTTCATTGTCTTCTAATACGAAGAATCATTATCAGCCTCAGGAATTCCTAATACTTTAATTATAAGGTACAAAATGACATATTGAGTATGGGTCCCTGTAAAAAAAAATTCTGTAAAGTATATACATGAAATTGCCATCTTAGTTGATAGGGATATGAACTATAACAGAAGATAAATAACAAATGAATGATAATTATCTATAAACAACCATTTTTAGTGAATTTGCTCACTATTTTTCCTGACTCCATGCACATACACTGTTGAATTGCTACAAACTAGCTAACAAATGAGATGAGTGATAAGGACCTTGACTTTAAATTTTTCATTCCATATCCTTCACTTTTTTAAAAAGATTTTATTTATTTATTTATTTGTGTGTAGAAGAACTGGAGCACAGGCCAGATATGGGGAGTCTGGGTGAGAGGATACTCCAGAGACAGAGTGGGGAGCAGAACAGGCAGATCAACTGAAATACACTGTTGAAGGGAACAGTGGGTGAGACAGGAGAGGTCTGCTGCGCCTTGTGGGTCACCTCCCTGGCTGGGATCGAACTCATGCTGCAAGGCTGAAGACAGTTTGATAGTGCTGTACTTTAACCTCTTGAGCCACCAGGGAGGACCCATATTCTATTTTTTAATAGACATAATTTCTGACCATTTAGATCTAGTTTGCATCATGTAAGTAAAAGTTTATGAAAAAGTTTAATTCTTTTTAAAACTTGAAAAATATGCCTGCATTATAGACTTCAAACACACTCTCCTTTGAATCATCAAATGTGAAGCTTGCTCTGTGCAGATGCTACCGTGGTAGAGTAGAAAGGGCATATATTTGGGGATCACAGAGATTTGCTGGTTGTATCATATTGGGCAGGTCACTTAGTCTTTCTAATTCTAGTTTCTTCCTTTATAAAAAGTGTGTAACACCAGCTATCTCCAAGAACTGTGAGAGAATCAGTGGCATTGTGTATAACCCATCTGGAAAGTGAAAGATTCTCAAGATTTAGTAACAATATTGTCATGATTAAGAGTAAAACAAAATGGATGACACTAAGAAGCAGATAGAAAGAGCACTAAATCAGGAGTCACCAAATTGATTAGGACCAAACTTGTCACTTACCAGCCTTAACCTTAAAATATACACTTAATACCTGACTTCCTGTTTTATGATGCAAAATGAGAATAATTTATCTCTGTGCACCTCAAAGGATTTTAAGGCGCATTTTGTATCTCATTTTGAAGCTCAAATTAATGTTATTCAGAGTGCTTTGAAGTACAAAGAACCAAATCTTTGGTTTATATATATATAT
>NW_004567114.1:46858863-46871639 GCF_000260355.1 Condylura cristata
GCTATATAAACAGTTCTCACTTTTCCTGAACGTTAGTGATCTTGAGTTAATACAGGATTCTCATCATGTTTTAGCTGATACCCATGAAAGTATTAGTACTAACAGGAAAATTCATTTTCGAACATGACTTTTTATGTTCGTTATGCCAATGATATAACTAGGATGCAAACTAGAACTCAAATGTTCAACACAGAGTCAAGGTTGATCTCTTCAAAGCCCAAAACAATCAAGGATAATGTTGTCGCCAATATGTTCTAAGAGTTGTTTAAGTGTAAATTACTATGTTCCAGAGGAAGAATATATCAAGTAGTACCTTGAACTATTAATAAAATGAAGAACTCATGCTGAAAAATTCTCTCAAGTTTCTGAGGTGAACTGGAGTTTTGTTAGATACAAACAAAATTATTGCACTCTAAAATATTAAATGTTGGGCCCTCCCTGGTGGTGCAAGGAGTGAAAGCACAGCACTATGAAGCTACCACAACCACTGAGCATGAGTTCAATCCCCAGGCACAGAGGTGACCCACATGGAGTGGCAGACCTCTCCTACCCTGCCCACTGCTCCCCTCAGCAGTGTATTTCAGTACATGTGCCTGTTCTGCTCCCCACTCTGTCTCTGGTGAATCCTCTCACTCCCACCCATGTCTGGTACCCCAGTTCTGTCTGCATAAATAAATAAATCTTTTTAAAAAATAAAACAAAAAAAATACCAAATGTTAATACTGAAATTCAACAAGTTGGACTTCAAATGGATCTTGAAGACTTTTCTGAATTAACATCCCTTTGAAAGTACTTTAAATATTACGCATTACTTATTGTATATGTTATATCTTACAGGAAGACTTCTTACTTTTATAGTTATTTGTATGAAATTAAGGACAATTCAAATTTATTCTTACAGTTTAATTCTATTTGTTGCACCACAAAATATTAAGTTGCTTTATCACCAGGTCATATTAAGAATATGAAAACACACATCCCGTGCTATTATTTTTTGGTGTTTGTAGACTAAGAAGATGCATACAAATAGGAAAGTTGTAGATGGGGTTAGGAGAATATGTACACATTCTGGACCACTTGTAAAACATTTCAAAAAGCCTCTATTAACTTTAAGCACTTATCCTTGACTTGCAAAGTATCAAATATAGACACAAAGAAAGGATTCCGTACCTATGTGATGCTTGTTTTCCTAACAATGTTTACCTTCCGTATGCCCATATCCACATAGAAGCTTACCTCCCAGAAGCTTCAGCTCCCACACCCATCCTTTAAGCACCTGCAATACCAAACTTCACCTTTATTTTGGCTATTTCATTCCCTCCCAAGCAAATCACAGCTCTTAGTCACTATACGGTTCCTTGCCCCTTATGTGTGTCGCTTGCAGGACCCAATGCAAACAAAAATGTCAAGCCCTTGTTCAAAAAGTGAGGAATTGTGCTACTAAAAGCATTTATAAAACATTACAAAACTAAACAGTTTTACCACATGCCCTGTCAACCGAGCTTCTTAGTTTGTAACCAAAGGAGCTGACACTTAATCTAGAGCCCTCCCTGGAGGCACAGCAGATTAAAGCACAGCACTATGAAGTGCTCCTCAGCCACTGCAGCACAAGTTTGATCCCCACCAGGGAGCTGACCCACATGGCACAGCAGACCTCTCCTGCCAGGCCTGCTGCTCCCCTTAGCAGTGTATTTCAGATGATCTAACTGTTCCGCTCCCCACTCTGTCTCTGGAGAATCCTCTCACCTCCATGCCTCTGGCCTATATCCCAGTTCTTGTGTGCAAAAATAAATATTGTTTTAAAAGAAACAATCTACATGAAACCTGCCCATGGATTTTAAAAGCAGCTTTATTCATACAAATTGACATTACTTTAAAGCTAAACAGATGTTTTTTGGTAGTGAAAGGATAAATAAATTGCAGTATATCCAGACAGTGGAATACTATCCAGTACTAAAAAGAAATGAGCTATCAGTCCTGTGTTCACCACGGCATCATTCACAACAGCCAAGATATGGAGTCAACCTCGGTTCCCAATGACAGACCATAGATAAAGACATTGTGGAACATGTGCTCCATGGGATGCTCCTCAGCTTCAGAAAAGATGAAACAATGCCTTTGGGGACAAGATGGCTGAATCTTGAGATGACAGTGAAATAAGTGAGAATGAAATAAGTGAGAAAGCAAAAGACAGTTACCAGATAGTTTTATTCATTTGTGGAATAAAAATAATTAGTAAAAACTAGCCAAAGGCAACAACAGCCAAAATCCTTAGTCTCTGTGAAAAATATAATGGTTTAAGCCACCAACTGTGGTAGGCTTGTTATCAGAAGCCCAAACTGAACTACTGGGCAGAAATATGAGGGTGAGAGCCAGAACCCCTGCATTCACAGCCACTGGGCAAAGTCATGACCAATAGCAAAATCTGACTGCATAACAACCCCTGAGCACATATTATTTGTCTGGCTGTAGAAAATGCAGTTTTAAAAAAAATGCAGTAGAGGACAAGTACATGTAAATTAGTAATGAAAGTCATTACCACCAAGCACTGTGCTCAGTACTGTACACACATGCAAGAGCCCATACTACAATCTTAGGTGCACTAGACTCTCTAAAGTACAAATAGAGAAACTGACATTCAGAGAAGTTAAATAACCTGGCTAAAAGCTCACAACTAGTAAGTTCATCTCTGCTCAGTATTGCTGGCAAGATAGGTGGCTTCTCAACTGGCAAAGAATTCCAGAAAAATACTCATGTAGCCTAAATCCCAGAGAATAGTGGGATCTATGTTCATGTTGGACCACTAGTTGTATGTTATAGAAGGAAAACTGGGGTTATATCATGTTTTTTTCATATTTACTTGTTCTGTTCCAATGAGCTGAAACTTTTTCCTCAGAGTATAGAAATGCACTTTAGAGCTTTTCCTCATAACAAAGGGAAATATGGCATACTACTACTTATTTTAAACCAACCCCTGGAGTGCTATGATTTGTCCATCTTTGATCAAAGATTCTTCCCAAGCAGGCTGATTTTATGAAATTTCCTAAGCCGTGTTAAATGGCATCCCATTAGCATTGACATGAATGAGGAGCAAGGGGTAGGCTCAGCACAAAAGCGTGACCTCTTATTAGTTGCTATTCTGATACTTTATTTGGCAGCACTGATTCAATGGTAGGGAGAGAGGGCTCATAGGAGATTATGTAGAAAGTCTATGCTACACTTTACAGCCTTTCTTAAGCCATCAGGGCAAAGAATTGACTGCTACTTACATCCATAATTATATGTGGCATTTTGGCTCTGTAATTAAATTCAAAATAAATCACATGCAGCAATTTGTTAAATTTAAATAATGTTACCAAAAAATGAAAAGATCAGTGAATGAAATGAGCTTCTGAACTTAGGGATATGATTTGAGGAAAGACTGTCATTCACTCAAACTAGCAGGGTTTGAGGCTGCAAAAATAAACACAGCAACACTTAACTCTGCTGAATCTAGGATGTGATGAGGCCATTAAAATCTGTGCTCCTGGACTGGGTTACACAGGAAGAAACTGCAATAAGCCCGCACATGTTTGGCAATTTAAACTTCTAGCTCAAAATAAGTCATGTATATAGCCCAATTTCAATTAATTTTCCATGTAATTTAATATTCTTTAAGAATTATATATAATAGTTTTTAAATCTGGTAGAGTTTTCCCAATCCTTCAGAAGAACTTGTGGTACAAAGAATAGATTCATCTAAATCAGTATCAAAACTAGGACAAATCAAGACAACTATGTATAATAACAATAACACCTCTTGATGCTTGCTGATTTTGTTGTTGTTCTTAAAAAGGTATCCTGATATAGCCTCAAAAGTCTTTTTATTTGTGCTCATTTTTACTGCCCACTGTCATCTGGGGGACACAGGGTGGGGCAGAGTGAGAGGGTGGCCAAGGGCCACTGGACTTGCCCAATGGACTAAGAGGAAATAGAAGAATCTTTAGGGCATTTTCCCCAGTGTCATCATAGAAAGAACTTGAAGGCCAGTACTAAAACATTTGGCATGTGAGATGTAGCTGTGTGGGAGAACATAGGGTGTTAGTGTGGCCAGGGATATAAAGGTCTTCACTTCTCCAGTTGAGTGAAATATCTCATTCTGGGCAGGCTAGTGAGGGACACACACAGCATCTCCATTGGGCTTACAAACTTTACTCTGTATTGCTCACTTTAGGAGTAAGTCAAAGCAAAAGCAATCTTGAATCAAGTTTAAGTTCTTGTTCTTGCTCAGCCTGAAATCTGAACCAAACTTTGAAACCTGCTAAATGCAATGTAGTCAGGCTTCCATGGCCAAAATCAGGTGCCCATTAATCTGAATGATGAGGTAATATAGTTGGTTCTAAATATGTACTTAACAGAATCAATAGTTCAATAGTTGTCAGAGGAAACAACACACAAACGCAGACAGCTTTTGCAATAAGACCTTTGAAAAAGTCATACTTTTATCTAAGAAAATTTGTATACTAACCTATATTTTTTGTTACTGAAGGGTTGATTTGATTTCCCCAAAATGAAAGGAGTCTGTTCTATGAAGTGGTTTCTGCAGCCCATCCCTTCCTTATTAGAAGTGAGTCATTAAGTCCAGCCAACACTCACAAGGAGGGTATCCTATAAGGGGGTGAATACTAGAAAGGTACAGTCATTGGAGACCATCTCTCAAGCTCAGAGGCCATCCCTCATGATATTCAATCTCACTAATAATCAGAGAAGCAAATGACAAGGTACAATGGTAATCACTTACTTGAAAATGATGGTACCCAACAATTGCCAAGGTATGGTAAAACAGGCTTCATTAGGAGTAGAGTAGTTTGGAAAGCACTCTCTATATATATGCATTAAGATTCATTTAAATATTCAAATCTGTTAAATCCACCAATACAGCTTCTCGGAATCTATCCCAAGAAAATAGTTACTAAAAACAAAACAAAGAAAAAGGGCTTCTCCCTCCATCCTACCAAAAGCAATATACAGATTTAATGTTATGCCAATAAAAGCCTCAATGACATTCTTCAAAGAAATAGAACAAATATTTTGGCCGAAATTCTCATGACTAAAAAGAAAGAGAACAGAGGAGTCACAATCCCAAACTTTAAGCTATACTACAAAGCCATAACAACCAAACTGCATGGTACTGAAACAAGAACAGACACACAGACCAGTGGATTCAAATAGAAAACCCAAATATAAACCCATGGGCTTATGGGAAGCTAATCTTTGACAAAGGAGAAAAGAAGATACAATGGAAAAAAGAGTGTTCAATACAACAAACGGTGCTGGGGAAACTTGAAAACTACATGCAAAAAGAAAAAAATGTAACTAGATCACTACCTTGCACTATGAATAAAAACCAACTTGAAGTGGATTAAAAACCTAGACATAAGAACGGAAATCATAAAATATCTGGAAGCAAAAATGGGCAACACACTACACAACATACACCTCAGTAATATCTTTAAAGATATAGTACCCAACACAACGATAGTGAAAGAAAGGATAAATAGATGGGACTACATCAAGTGAAAGATCTTCTGTACATCAAAAGAGATATTCAAAAAATAGACATCCCACTGATTGGGAAAAAATTTTCTCACACAAAACTAGTGATAAAGTATTGATCACAAAGACACACAAAGAACTGATGAAACTCAACAAAAATAAACCACCCCATCAAAAAATGGGCAGAAGAGCTAAAAAGACACTTCTTCACAGAAGAAATGCAGATGGCCAACAAGCATATGAGAAAATATTCAACATCACTTGTAATAAAGGAGATGCAAATTAAAACCACAATGAGGTACCACCTCACACCTATGACAATGGCACATCTTAAAACAACTAGCAACAACAAATGTTAGCAAGGATGTGGAGAAAAAGGAATTCTCCTGCACTGCTGGTGGGAATGCAAACTAGTACAACCACTATGGAAAACTCTTTGGAGGTGTTTAAAACTGCTAAAAATGGAGCTTCCATATGACTCAGGAATCCCACTCCTAGGTATCTACCCAAAAGACAAAAAAACACTGGTTCAAAAAGACACCTGCACCTCTATGTCTATTGCTGCTTTATTTATAATATGGAGGACATGGAATCAACCCAAATGCCCAAAAGTAGATGATTGAATTAAAAAGATGTAGTATGGGCACTCCCTGGTGGTGCAGTGGGTTAAAGCACAGCACCAAGAAGCTAAAGCCACTTCAGCATGAGTTTGATCCCTGCCCCAGAGGTGATCCACATGGCAGCTGACCTCTCCTGACCCACCCACCCACTGCTTCCCTCAGCAGTGTACTTTGTCAGTCAGCCTGTTCTGCTCCCACTCTGTCTCTGGTAAAGCCTCTCACCGCCCCTGAACCTCTGGCCTGTACCCCAGTGCTGTATACATATAGAAATAAATCTTAAAAAAAAAAAAAGTGGTATATATTGGTATATATACACAATGGAATATTACTCAGCGATCAAAAAAGATAAACACATGCTTTTTGTAGCAACATGGATGGGGCTTGAAAGGATCATGCTTAGTGAAATAAGTCAGAAAGTAAAAGAAAAATACCAGATGATTTCACTCATAGCAGAAGTATAAAGGACCAGGAGAGAAAATAATAAGGAACAACTATATACCAGAGTAGGGGTGGGAAGTGCACTAGACTATGGTGATATCACATGGGTGATTTGGTAACGGGAAGTCCACAGGGATTACAACTGAGATGGAAAAAGGCACCAAACGATGTAAAAATAAACTATTATATTTAAAAAAAAACACAAAAATCTATAAGCATGGATGTGATTACTATTATATATTTATAACAGTAAAAAATTGAGAGGAATGAGAAAAGAATGATTAGAGGGTCCTCTATTTTATAGAATGTTATATAGTCATTATTTTTAAGATTATGAGATAATATTGTGAAAATTAAATTATAAAATTGTTACAATTTAATATAAAATGAAAAAATAGATATAAGTTTATGTGTAAATTATGGTTATTATAAAGTAAGAATATTTATAAGAATAAACACTAACAGAATTACTCCAAAGAGCTATCAATAACTGAATTTGAGTGATGGAATAAGAGATGATCTTTTCTCTTTTGTTGACTACTTGTAACTTTTTTGGATTGTAGTTGTTAAAGAGAGAAAAAAATATATAGAAATTAATCCATCAATATAAATCTATAACTGGGATCTTAAAAAATCAAATCCCTCTGAAAAATTTTACGCCTAGCTTGGCCCAGTCACATTTTCTGTGATGCCAAGAGTCTTGTAAATTTTATTTACCCAATGGATTACCTTGAAAATACCACAATGAGCTGAGTGTATTACCAAAGATATCAAGTTGTAATCCCTGGGATTGGTTAACACTAAACTGTGTAAAAAAAAAAAGGTCTCTGCAGAAGAGATTGAATTAAGGATTTTTAGCTGGGGTGAAATGAGGGGTTTACCTTAGCTTATCCAGGTGGGCCTAAATGCCATAATATATATCGTTATGAGTAGGCAGAGAAACATTTATACACAGAGAGGAAAACAAGGGCATTGGAGTCCCAGTGATAGAAACTGGTGCAGTGCAGCGTAAGACAGGGAAAGTGGCAGCCACCAATCTGGAAAAGGCAACAGATTCTCCTCTGTAGTCTCGAGGACTCTGGTCCTCCCCACATAGTGACTTAAGGTCAATGAAATTGATTTTGGGCTTCTGGTCCTCAGAACTATAAGAGAAGAAATTCTTGGTATTTTAAGTCACCTAGTTTATGGTACTTTGTTATAGTAGTCATAATGCTTGTACCATTATGGAACTTCATGCACTATGGTTTTCATTGGAAAGATAATATACAAATAGGTTCATTATTTTTGAGAATTTTAAAAATGCCTATTCTACAGCCTATCTTAAATCTTCATTTTAGAAATAGATATACTGAATTTTCCAGCAGCACATTCGATTGCATCAAGGGAGGGAAACCTCCTGTCCTACAAAAGTAGGTATTATCAGAATGGCTACACCACAGCCCTTTACATATGTCAAAGGTTGAGAGCTTTGGTTTTTCAAGCTAAATAGTTTAAGACGTGACATGTTAAGGAAAAAATACTGCCTTGGGCCTCCCTGGGGGTGCAGAGGTTAAAGACACAGCACTATAAAGCTATCCCTGGCCTCTACAACATATGTTTGATCCCTGGTCAGGGAGTTGACCCACATGAAGCAGCAGATCTCTCCTGTCATGCCATCTCCTCCCCTCAGCAGTACATTTCAGTAGATTGCATGTTTTGCTCCCTGTCTCACTCCCCACATCCTTGAACTATACCCCAGTTCTTATATGCATAAATAGATCTCACTACAGAGATTAGAAATTCTTGTTTAAAGAGTGGCCAGTGAGATTGTAGGGTGGATGGAATTCTCATATACTCCTGCTGGAAATGCAGGATGAAACAGCTTTTTAGGAAACAACTTGGCAAGTTCCTAAAAAGTTACAGATAAACCTAGCATATGAATCAGCATGCAATATCACACTTAAAGATGGCAGAAAAATGAACACATTCACACATAAAATATTCTGTATTTTCACCCTTCTAGTAGTTTTATTCCTAATGTAAACAACAAAAAACTGGAAACAACCCATGTGGGGGTTGAGGCCATAGGCGTAGGGGTGAAAGAATTCACCAGAACCAGAGTGGAGAAGAGGAATGAGGATTCTTTGAGAACACTGCTGAAGAGCATGGCAAGACAGAAGAGGTTGTCTACTTGTAAAATGGTTTTGGGATCATCTTTATATTCTGTATTCATGGGCTTTTTCATGACTGGGGAGTTGCCTCTGCTGGCTGCTACCTGCTGAGACATCAAGTCTCTATCAGCCTTCCCTCAGGGGATATCCTGGTTCTGTTGGCCCTGTTTCCACATTCCCTAGAATTCTGGTCCTATGTGCCCATAGTCTAGTTCCTGTGACAGTTTTTTTTGGTTTTCCCTTTACTCTGTAGTTTGTCTCCCAGCAATGTTCTGCTGAGCAAAATGCAAAGACTATACATTTTTTAAGGATTTATTTATTTATGCATACAGAACTGGGGTACAGGCCCAGAGGTACAGGGGTGGCAAAAGGATGCATCAGAGACAGAAAGTGGAGCATAGCAGGCAAACTGATGAAGTACACTGCTGAGGGGAGCAGCAGGTAAGACAATAAAGGTCTGCTGCACCACACGGATCACCTCCGGGGCAGGGGATCGAATTCTCACTGAAGCGGCTGAGGCTAGCTTGCAGTACAGCATCCTAACCCATTGAGCCACCAGGGAGGCCGCAAAGACTAAATTTTAACATTATTATATATACCCCGACATGTTCTTCAAGTGGTGAATGAATAAACATATCTCATAAAATATGTGTAAAACTTCTTATCTTCAGTTTCTTCAGGCGCCATTGTGGGAATTCAATAAAATATTAGTTTTTCTTTTCTTCTTTCCTAGCTGCAGCAGCTGGGGCCCAGCAGTCTGGCACATGCTATAGTGATTTGTCCCTACAATGAAATACTTCTACTGATACTTACCGTAACATTGATGAATCTCTAAATAAATGAAGCCACACTCCAAAGGCAATATATTATTATTTGATAGTATTTATGGGAAATTTAGGAAATCTAAAGTTGTAGGGACAGAAAACATTATAGGTGGTTCCTGTGGGGCTAGTGGCAAGAAGGTTGGCTGCAAAAGAACAGCACAAGGGTGTTTGGGAGATGACAAAACTGCTGTATCTGAGTTCTGGCGGCGGTTACATGACAATGCTTTGTCAAAACTTACAGAAGTAGGAAAAGAGTGGGTTGACCGCAAGTCAGAAGAGAAGATTGAGCAGCTTATTCTATGGTCATTAGACAAGTCTGGCACTATTTCCTGTGTAGAATTTCAATCTCAGATTATTTCTGCCTTCACTACTACTGCTCCGAAAACAAATTTCACTCGCTAAAGAAATTTAACATGACAGTGAACAAATGTGAAGAATTTTGTGGAGTCATGTTTCCCACAAGCCCATTCCTGGGAACTCACCACCTCAGTTGGTTTAAGTGCCTGAAGCAGTTGGTCTGGAAGCTGTTTCTTGCCTTCTCCTTCCTGCACTCCTGAAGACAATGAGCCCCAGCTGCCAAAATGTGGGGCTTTCCCCTGGGAAAGGAAAAAAAGAAAAATTAACATTTCATGGAATTACTTCTATAATGACTAAAGGAGCTCCAGGCTACGAATTTTACACATATTATGTCATTTTATCATCACAATAGTTTTCCAAGCCAAGATATTGTTTTTCCCATTTTATTTATAAGGACTTGGAGGCTGAAAGCAATTAAGCAATCCATTAAGAGTGAATTCTGTCACCTCTATACTTCACTGGATCCCACAGTACTCGAGTATATACAATGGACTCACAGATTTGTTATTAATCTTTTCTCTCCCATGCAGCCATAAGAATTTTTCCATGTGTAGAATACAGATCTACATCTCTCTGGAAGGATGATGTATTTTTTCTGATTTGTACAGAAGCATGATCTGGACAGAGAGTGAACTTGGTGTCTCTTACTGACTCCAACCATTCTCCCTGTTCCTGCCATCTGATCATGGCACCAGTTTCTACAGATCACCCTTATCCCCGGAGCCCAGTTGCCTCTGGCTCCATGGATGAGAGCTTGGGCGATTGTATCTTCTTTGGAGATGAAGGAGATGGGAGTAAGCAAAGATGAATAGGCTAAGAAGGCAGAGACTGAGGATTAAAAACCAAAGAAGTAAGAAGGGTAAAAATAAAGTACAAGGGGCCATGAGGAACCCCACTGTCAGCATAGCTTTCAAGTTTGCTTACCTGAGAGAAGCTAGCTACCTGGATCATCAGTCAGGAAGTAATTTACATTTAGGCCAGAGTTTTTGGAGCTTATCCCTATGGGCTTAAAGTTTATCCCATCTTTTATTCCAGGAGTAAAGTAAGACACATGTTGATGATAAGGCTTTTGGCTAAGTATTTTGTCTGTCATGAATAGATTTAAATAGGATCTTTCAGGCACCTCCTGGGATTCTGCTAGTCTCTACTAACAAATACCATTCACCTGCTCCTGATGGAGTACAACTGGGTCTGAATGAAATGACTGAAGTTAGGTTTCAGTTAAAGTTCCATACCAACGTCTATAAGAAAGGATGTCTGCTGTTGTCATTATTACTGTTCATGAAAAATGTTCACATTTCTAGAAACAGGTCAGGAAGTCCATCCTGGCTCTGGGATGGTTTGGTGAGGCCATGTGTCTGGTTCTGGCCTGCATATTGTGAGCAGAAGTGAAATATGGTATTCTAGCCCACCACTTATTCATCTCTGAATGAAGGTGGGTGGTGTTTGGGACCAGGCCTGGCCCCTGGATAACTGCAATGAGCAGGAGCCCAGGTAGAACATGATGGAAATGTTCTTCTAAATCACTAATATTTGGGAGGTTTTTTTTTTTTTTAACCACTGTGTAATCTATTCTGACTAATACAACAATTTTTTGGTTTTGTATAATAATGGCTGGTTTTGCAGGCTAAGAATAGTTATTGGTATCCTGTATTTCTGGTTAAGCAAGGAATACTCTCAGTGTTATGTACATATAGTATAAAATTTCTCAAAGCAATAATATGTTTGTGTTTGAGACTGTCTAAAAAGAGACTGTCAAAATGATCTTAATAAAATTCCTTTAAAGTAGGAGGATATTTTAAGTGATTGTTATCTCAAAGCAATTAAGTTTTTATACATTGCTAATATGATGTACCTATAAGAAAAACTCAATGGGTTTACCAAAACACCTTTCATCTTGATGGAAACAATCTTTATAATTTATTAATACTGACAAAAATCATTATTTTATCACATAAGCTATCACTTGTTTAACCTGCTAAAGGCATTTATTCATTCATTATTTATTTTCTTACACCACTGTTCATTTTTGAAACATGATAATATAACCCAGAACCAGGAGAAAAATCAGAAATTATGGACTCTAGCAGACAAGTCTTTAAAATTACGTTCAAGAATTTTGAGGAAATGTAAGCAAACTGAGAAGATATAAAAACCAAAATTCAAATTTCTGGAAAAACATCTACCATTATAAATTCACTGGATACCCTTAAAATAAAATTAAAGATGAAAAAGAAAATATTACCTAACTTGAAGATATAGCAATAAAACTGTAAAAACTAGAGCACAAAGAAGAAAAATATAACACAAATCTAATGATCTATGGAAGCCTTAAAACAGCCTAGCACTCTTATAACTGGAATTCAAAAAGGGAGGAGAGAGAAGCCAAATATATTCCAAATTTGATGAAAAGTGACTTTGAGGTTTGACTATAAAATGTATGAGTGATATTTTCTGCAGCTATATGCAACAGTATTGATTAAATCCAGTTTAAGCAGGACCCAGCCCGATGCCTAGTGAAATTAAGTAACTACTGCTGAGTATTTTGCAGCTTTATGTACTGTGATACATATATGACTTGAAAGGGATTTCTTTCTCCTTCTTGAAGTTATGTTGGAAAACATCAACTAAGTAATGTAACAAACAATACACTGAGGACCATTGTAAAGGAAAGAAATCTTCAGTTGGATTTTGAACCCAAAAAGTAGATCTAACATACTGGTGAAAAAAGTATTTCATTACTTTAAAAAATATGAGATTCAGGCCCTCCCTGGTGGCGCAGCGGGTTAAAGCACAGCACTGAGAATCTGAAGCCACTTCCGTATGAGTTCGATTCCCGCCTGCCGCCTGCC
>NW_004567114.1:46871833-46873142 GCF_000260355.1 Condylura cristata
AAAATTAAAAAAAAAAATATGAGATTCAACTAAAGGAAGGTGGTAAAAAAGGATGATATGATTTCCTATCAGAACACTCTCCCTTCTCCTCTGAAGAAAAAAGAGGAATGTGTAGATACGCAACAAAGGTTCAGAATAATTTTCTGCTGGAAGAAGTTAAGCCAAGCAAAGTGATCCATGTTTTGCTAGGTAAGAAGGAAGGTGGAAGAAACTCTTTTGAGACACATTGTCTATAAGAGTGGTAGGCTGTGTAAAGTTTTGCAAATGCAAGTTTTTAATCAAAACATAAAGCATAGATTGATCATGTTGGTGAGGTTATTTGTCACATCATAGATGGAGTCTATAACCAACATAAAAATAAGAAATACTTTTATCAAGGCTAACAATTCTGATGGCCACAGTAAAAGTAATGATCTTTACTGAATGATAGAATAATATGAAAATTACAAATTCCTTTATGCTTATTTAATGATCTAATAGACCATGAAAATAAATCTTCATGCTTCATGCTTCAAGTCACTAAGCCTCCTTTGTTTCCAATATTTTAATATCTCTGTGATTCAGACTGAATAATTTCTGTTGGTCTGTTTTCTAGTTCTTTTAAAAAAATTTATTTATGTATGCACACAAGAACTGGGGTGTAGGCCAGAGGTGCAGGGAAGGGGGTGAGAGGATTTACCAGAGACAGGGTTGGGAGCAGAACAGGCAGATGTACTGAAATACGCTGCTGAGGGGAGCAGCGGGAGTCAGGAGAGGTCTGCTGTGCCATGTGGCTGGTGATAATTTGATATCAGGGACACTTCAACCCCTGGGCCTCCAGAAAGGCCGCCATTTTCTAGTTCTTTACCCCTACAATCTGCCGTTTTCAGTATTCTTTCTGTTCATCCAAGGATTGCCCTTCCCATCTCAAATAATGTAACTCTAGTTTCAGAATTTTTATTTGATTTTTAAAATAGCTTACTTTCCCCTGATAAATTCTCCCATTTCTTCAATTATATATCTTAATTTCTTAGAATAGGTCTCATTATATTAACTATTTGCCTCTTTAAATGTACTTTTCTGCTAACTTTCTGCTACAGGTTTGTTTCTGTTAACTGCGTGCTAGAACAAAAATCAATGCTATTCAAAGACAAAAAATAGATGATACCAGAATATAGATTCCAAAGACTCTGAAATACATTATTAATGATGGAAGATTGTACACATTATAATATTTTTTTTAAAAGATTTATTTATTTATTTGTACAGAACTGGGGTACAGGCCAGAGATGCGGAGGGTGAGAGAATTCACCAGAGACAGAGCGGGGAG
>NW_004567114.1:46873652-46922146 GCF_000260355.1 Condylura cristata
TAAATAAATCTTTAAAAAAAAAAAAAAACAGCACTATGAAACCCTCCACTTCTACTGCAGCATGAGTTTAATCCCAGCGAGGAAGGTAACCCACATGGCACAGCAGACCTCACCTGCTGTTCCCCTCAGCAGTATGTTAGTACATTTTGCCTGTTCTGCTCCCCACTTTGTCTCTGGTGAATCCTTTACCACCACCATCACCCCATATCTCTGGTTTGTACACCAATTCTGTATGCATAAGTAAATAAATCTTTTTAAATATTTTTATTGTAATCTGTACAATCTTCCATCATAGATAATACATTTCAGAGTCTTTGGAGTCTATATTCTAATATCACCTATTATTTGTCTTTGAATAGCACTGGTTTTTGTTCAGATAGCTATTAGTCAATATCCTTGAACTTGTTGTATTTGTTTTATACATTTCTGGTCATATTTTTTGCTCTTCATACTTAAGGTCAATATTTTAGTTCTGTGACATTGACTTTTCCAAAGCAAGCTTTCTTTCAATGGAAAACCAAAGGTGTTCAATGAATCCATGTGAATTGATATGAATCAAACTCCAAATTCTCTTCATCAACATTTACATTCTTCAGGTACTGAAAGTGTTTTATGTTCTTGGACTGTTTGGCATATGAATTTCAGGAACTAGCCTGTGATTTCAGTAGAACTTCTATTAAATTTTCCAGTCTTCTTCCTCCCAACTCTTCCCCACCCTACTCACCCCTACATAGTTTTCTCTGTTAACTATCTTAATTTCCCAAATATTATTGCAGTTTTTAGCTCCATCTCCTAAGTCCTCACTGAACCTCTTTGCTTCTACCTCCACTGAGATATCTGTGAGTAGTACTTACCATGGAATAGACTTGTAAGCTTCTTACCCAGCAAGTGGCTCCATTAAATACCAGACACCCTTGAGGTTCTCCCTACTTTTGACCACTTTCTGGTGAGTTCAAATGATGTGTATGTGTGCATGTGCGCACATATGCAAGTGCATCATAAAAAGTTTATTAAATCTGAGAAAGACTTAGTCTATATAAGCTACTTTCCACTATCAGAATCAGAGCTACTATTCAAGATGATACACTTAAAACAAGCTTTTTAGGTAATTCTTATGTACTCTAAAGTTTGAGGGCTGCTATCTTATATAAACTTCTGTGCTAAACTTTATTTTCCACGGAATCATCTTGTCACTGCAAAGAACTTAATCTCCTTAGTACATAGTCACACTCCTTTAACAGTGAAAGCTAAGTTCTACTAACATGATAACAGTTTCTCCTTATTCCTATAGATACTCTTCCCCAAAAGCCCTGGAACCTGTTAGTTAGACATTAGAGAACATTGTAACAGAGAATACAGTATGGTCTTCTTAAGGATGCTATTGTTAGATTTTAAATATGATAATGCCTAATAATAAAATAAAATAATATAAAAATTACCCTATAAAATAGTAGTGAAATTTCAAGTATATAATTTTATACAGTAAATTTTATACACAGTAGTTTGAGAACTACTGAGCTAGAAGAAAAGAGAAGACTATAAAGTAATTATCTATGTACCTGAGTGCACATTCAAAGTACCCTGTTGTCAAAATATATAAAATTAGAAGATGTGAATGGGGGAGGGGATAGGTAGAGGATTCTTAAAAGCTTCTGTTTATCTAGGCTAAAGTTCCTCTTCTATTTTGGAATATGATGCTAACAGTCAAATCTTATTCTATAGCTTACTAACTATTTATCTTCAACAATTTATCTAATCTTTCTAAGACTTGTTTACCTCACCAATAAAAATTAGGGAAATAATAGCTCTGTCTTTTACTATGAATGTCAACATTTCTAGCACATTTCCTGGGCTATGTCCAAAAGAAGGATTCTCTTTATCTAAGAGTATTCCATAAGCTTTGTTATCAAAAGGCCTGAAAAATACATTTCAATTATATTCTCCTAATGCTTTGTTTTTAAAGCCAGCAAGGTTTTAATAAACAACTTTAACTTAAACACTTTTGAAAACTTATAATTTTCTCCTCAATTTCCCAAAAGAATGCATCTTGATGGACAATTTATAAGAGATTTAGGCAAGAAAAGAATAACCATGATAATGATAATTATATCCTGAAAAGCACTAAAAATAGTAATCATAGAAAATCTAACAGATATTTCCCCACAGAAATATAGTAGCTGCATTTTGGAAGTAATCAGAAGCAGTTCCATAATTTTCACATAGGATATAGTAAGAGATTTCAATTTTTTGTGCCTTTTGGGAGGTAGCAAAAGCAGTGCTTAGAAGAAAATTTGGAGCACTAAATGCCTACTTAGGAAAGATCTCTGTAGACAGATGCATTGTGACCTCCAAAAAGATATGAATTTGTTAAGGAAAATAGAAAACACAACTAAATGGAAAGACATCCTGTTCATGTGGATTGAAAGAGTTAAGCATTATTAAAGTGGTCATCTTACCTAAAACAGATTCAGTACAATCCCTATCAAAATCCCAATGGCATTTTTCAAGGAAATAGTACATACAATACTAACATTTATATGCAAATACAAAAGAGCCTTAGTAGTCAAAGCAATTCTGAGGAAAAAAGAAGAAAAAAGAAGGTACCATGCATGCTGACTTCAAAATATACTACAAAGCAGTAACAATCAAAACAGTATGGTATAGCAACAAAAGTAGACACACAGACCAAATGGATGGAATTGAAGTGCAAAATAAACTCACAACAGTACAGACAGTTAATTTAAAACAAAGAAACCCAAACCATATAATGATAAAGAAAAGCCTCAAAATGTGGTGAGAAACCTAAAGACCACATGCAAAAAGCATCATATACAAAAAAAAAAATTTAAATTAATTAAGTACTTGGTGTAAGATTTGAAACCACAAAACACATAGAAGAAAACAAAACTGATACACTCCTGGCTAGCAACTTCAAAGATTTCTATGGACACACACACAGTTGACATGTAGCAAAAGAAATAAAAGCAAAATAAACAAACAGGGTTACATTAAACTAAGCTAAGCTTGTGTATATATAGAAAAGAAACTGACACAAGCTATATACAACTTCTGTAGATGGACAAATTCCAGACGGAGGGGAAATGCTCTGAAAAATCAGAATTTCCATGCTAACTTATGTTATGACCTCCCTTTTTTGTAATATCAAAATACTCTAAGCAACCATCAGCTTGCAACCGGACTGCCTTAGCTTCATAAGGTGCTGCCTGGCTCAGGTGAGCAAGCGCTGCCCAAGGCAGAAAATTCCTCTAGAAAGCAAAAAAATAATATTACAACTGGCTGATTAATAAAAGCAATTATAACAAATCAATATTGTAAGACAAGGCAGTACTAGAACATGCTAAAAAATAATTAAAGTTCTTTTACTGCCCGGATGAGAACCCAAATCTTATCACTCTACTCTTCAACTTAAGCTTTTATTGCTCAGTCTTTAAATGAGGAATCTTACTATCTCACTTAGTGATTTATCTACCAGAAAATTCCTCCACCCTACCCTTCAACTTTACTTTACCCTCTTTCACAACTCCTTGGCCTGTGACCTCACCTTATCCCCTTTCACATCTCCAGCCCAGCCTCCACCCTAGTCCTCGACTTGGCTTTACCTTCTAAGATGTCTCAATGAAAATGAAGATCATTAAGTAGCACTTAAGGTTTAAAGGGACTTTATTTTAGCCAATCAACACTATGGTAAATATAACAATGTTAGCCTTAAATTTTATGAATTTATGTACCTATCCTAACTTTAACAGATGTTATAATCTCAGCTGAAGGATAAATGACCTCAAACTATTCTTAGAAAAAAAGCTGATTATAATCTCTCAACCCAGTTCATGTGCTGATGTCATCCTACTGCTTGCTCCTAATGTATAAAATAAACTTCTGCTAAGAGCAGAACAAGAAGACTTGCAACCAACTCAGATTCCTGTGTCTTCCTCGTGCCCACTCCCCTTTTCCTCCTTTACCCCTTTTCTAGGGATCTCCACTTGCAGATGCTGCTCCCACCTTGAGACCCTGCCGTCCTGCCCCCCAATAATCCGTGATTGGGGACAAAGAGTTCCAAACAAGAAACCACCACAAAAAAATAAAAATAAAAAGGCAACCTACTAACTGAAAGTATTTGTATAACATTCTGACAAAGGGTCCTTATATAAAGAATTCATACAACTCAACAATGGGGAAAAACATACAAAACAACCAAAAAAAAGGGGGGGGGCATAGGATTTGGATCAACATTTCACCAAAAAAGACATAGATATACCCAAAGGCATCTGAAAAAATGCTCAACCTCACTTATTATCAGAAGAATGTAAATCAAAGTCATAATAAAATATCACTTCACACCTTGAGAATCCAGTACATCAAAAAGACTGGAAATAAGAAGTGTTGGTGAGGGGGTGGAGAAAAACAAATTTTCTTTTTTATTATTAAACTTTTTAACATTATACAGCATTGTTCACTTTGCATAGAATTGCAGGTGTAGTCCCTGTAACTCGTCCATCACCATATCATGAAAAAGGAATTTTCATTCAGGATTGGTGAAAATCTGTAAAGTAGTGCTTCCTCTATTGAAAAATGGTATGGAGATTCTACTAAAAATAGAAATACCATAGATCCAACTAAATAAAACAGGTAAAAAGTTTAGTATTTTGGCCCTCCCTGGTGGCGCGGCGGGTTAAAGCACAGCACTGAGAAGCTAAAACCACTTCCACATGAGTTCGATTCCCGCCGGCCCCGGAGGTGACCACATGGCGTGGCAGACCTCTCCTGACCCGCCTGCTGCTCCCCTAAGCAGTGTACTTTGTCGATCTGCCTGTTCTGCTCCCCACTCTGTCTCTGGTGAAGCCTCTCGCTGCCCCTGAGCCTCTGTCCTGTACCCCAGTTCTGTGTGCACAAATAAATAAATCTAAAAAAAAAAAGTTTAGTATTTATGTGAAGAATATGAGAACACTAATTCAAAAAGATATATGCATCCCTATGTTCATAGCAGCATTATTCACAATAGTCGAGGCACAGAAACAACATAGATATTTATTGACTGATGCCTAGATAAAGAAGTTTAAAGTATTTCATGGAATACTTCCCCTATAAAAAAATTCCAAAATCTTGTCTCTCATGACAACATGAATGAAACAGGAGGTGCTAAGCTAAATAAGCCATAAATCGAAAGACAGTGGCTGTCTTTCCATATGGTTTCACTCATACATGAATATAAATAACCATAGCAAAGGAATTAATAAAATGCAACAAAAATAACTCTTAGACTCTGAAAAATATGGTGGCTATCACATGGGAAAGAGGGTGGTAGAGAAGGGTAGAGGAGGTTCAATTTGATAGTGTAAGAGATACTAAACTTTGAGTAGGAGGGCAGTGAGGCATATACACATGTTGAGAAAGAAGCTACTTACTGAAATGTATATAGTGTGTGTGTTTGTGTGTGTGTGTGTATATATATATATACATATATATATGTGTCCATAAATGTATATTGCAAGCCATAGTAAATCAATAATAAAAAACAAACATATTATGGGATGCCTCCCTGGTGGTGCAATGGGTTAAGTTTCATCACTGAGAAGCTGTCCACAGCCCCTGCAACACGAGTTTGATCCCTGGCTGGGAAGCTGACCCACATGGTGCAGCAGACCTCTCCTGTCTTACCCACTGCTCCCCTCAGCAGTGTATTTCAGTAGATCTGCTTGTTTTCTGCTCCCCACTCTGTCTCTAGTGAATCCTCTCACCTGTGTACCTCTGGCCTGTACCCCAGTTCTTGTATGCATAAATAAATCAATCTTTATTAAAAAAAAAAAAAGAAGAAGAAACATTATAATGCCTAGTGACTGTGAGTGTTACCTTATTTGGAAAAAGAGTCTGCAGTTATAAATTAAAGATCTAGAGCTGAGAAAATCATCCTGAACTATTCAGGTTGACTCTACATGCTATCAATAGCATCTTTATATGAGAGAGGCAGGTGAAAATAGAGACAGGTTGGAATGACTCAGTCACATGGCAAGGATTTCCAACAAGCCACCAGGAGCTAGTAGAGGTAAGGGACAGAATTTCCCCTAGACCCTCCAGAAAGAGTGTGATGCTGCTAACATCTTGATTTCCGAATTCTGACTTCTGGAAGTGTGAGGGGGTAAATGTCTGTTATTTCAAGTACCCACATTTGTGGTAATTTGTTAAATCAGCCAAATTATGCAATGAGTATAGTCTCAAATCAATGACATTAACTTCCATGTTAAGAAACTAGAGAAAATAGCAAATTATGAAAATGTTAGAAGAATAAATGAAATAATAAAGATGAGAACAAAATTCACTAAAATACAAAACACAAAATAACATAGAAAATCACTGAAATCAAAAGCAGACTTGGAGAAGATCAATAAAACTGGTAAATATCTAGCTCTACTTATCAAACAGAGTGAGAGAACACAAATTATCAATATAACAATAAAATAATCGATAACATAACTGTAGACCCTACAAGTATTAAAAGGAAATAGCTGATGTGAATAATTTTATGACAATAATTTCAACAATTTAGAAAAACAGAAAAAATTAGCCTCTCTGGTGGAGCAAGGGGTTAAAATCTCAGCTCTGCCAAGCTATGGCCAAGTGGCTACTGTAGCATGAGTTCAATCCCTAGCCAGGGAGCTGACCCACATGGCACAGCAGACCTCTCCTGTCTTGCCCCTGCTTCCCTTAGCAGTTATTTCAGACAAGCTGCTTGTTTTGCTCCTCACTCTGTCTCTGGTGAATCCTCTCACACATATCCACACCCCCGACCCTGCCACCTCTGCGGTACACCCCAGCTCTTGCAAGTATGCATAAATAAATAAACTAAATCTTTAAAATAAAAACAGAAAAATTCCTGAAAGACAAGCTACCAAATCTCACTCATGAAGAAATAGGTAAGTAATATATATTTTCTTATTACATAAAATTATATAGGGAGATAGATATTTCTACAAAGCACACTCCAGGCCAAATGACTTAACTGATGAGCTACCAAAAAATCAAACATCCGGGAAAGACTTAGCTTCTTCACACTCTTCCCGAACACTTTCCAACTCATTCTATGAAGCCAACATCACTTGGACACCAAAACCAGAGAAAGCCATTACAAGAAAAGAAAAGTTTAGATTAACATGATCTTGAACATAGATATAGAAGTTCTTAAAAAGGGCCCTCCCCGGTGTCACAACGGGTTAGGACACAGCACTGCAAGCTGACCACAGCTGCTTCAGTGCAAGTTCGATTCCCGGCCTGCAGCTGATCCACATGAGGTGGCAGCGGCAGACCTCTCCTGACCTGCCCACTACTGCCCTCAGCAGTGTACTTCATGGGTCGGCCTGTTCTGCTCCCGATTTATGTCTCTGGTGAATCCTCTCATGGCCCCTACTCCTCTAGCCTGTAACCCAGCTCTGTATGCATAAATAAATAAATCATTTTTTAAAAGCTTTTAATAAACCAACAGCAAATAGAATACTACAACTTATACGTAATATATAATGGATAATAAATGATGGACAAGTAGATTTTTTAAAAGATTTATTTACTTATGCTTACAGAACTGGGGTATAGGCCAGAGGTGTGGTGGGTGAGAGGATTCACCAGAGACAGAGTGGGGAGCAGAAGAGTCAGATTGACTAAGTACACTGCTGAGGATAGCAGCGGTCCAGTCAGGACCATGTCATGCCATGTGGGTCACCTCCCTGGCCAGACATGGAACTCTGCTGCAGTGGCTTTGGAGAGCTTTATAATGTGATGCTTTGACCCTTTGCGCCATCAGGGAGAGCGCTATACAAGTAGATTTTTCTCAAAAATACAAAATTGGTTTTTATGAAAAGTCAATTAATATAATTATGATAGCCACAGACTAAAAATGAAAAAAAATTAGTCACATTTTCATCTCAAAAGACAACAGAAAAAAACACTGGACTAGAATCTATTCCTAACAAACTCTTAGCAAACAGAAATGAAAGGCTTCTTCAAACTTCATACTTAGTGACAAAAGATAAATACTTTGACAATCATGCATGTGACATATCACCTAGTCATTTTACTACTAAGTGTTCACAAGTGAAAACATAGGACTACATTAAAGACATAACATAGATGCTGATAGGTGTTTTGTAATACCCCCCCCAATAACCCAAATGCCCACCCCCATGTAAGTGGAAGCATGTTTTGGTATATCTATACTACTGAATTCTACTCAATAGTATAAAGAACAGCTCAAGGGTACATATAACAACATTGATAAATTTCAAAATAATCATGCTAAATGAAATAAATTCCAAAAAAGAGTGTTTGCTGCTTTGATTAGAGTTACATAAAATTCTAGAAAATTATAACTACTTTGTGATAATAGGAAGCAAGTCAATAATGGCCCATGGTATTGAGTGCAGGAAAGGGCAGGAGAAAAGGTTATAGGCTATGTTAGAGAGAGTCTAATAATAGAAACAAGAGGTAGATGAAGAAGCAATAGGTAATGGATAGCCATGATGGAGGCAATTAAAGGAGAGAAGAGCTGATTATAAAAAACCAGATAGAGCTGAACTGGGGAGACATCTAAGATGTGGAATTGACATGATTACATGATAAACTGAATGACAAAGTTGGAGTATCAGATCTGGTTTGGGAATGGATTTGGACTGAATTTTGCTGCCCCCCAAACCCAATTAATATGCTGCAATTAATATGCAGTCCTGTCAATATGACTGTAGCTGGAGGTAGTATATATATATAGGAGATAATTAATGTTAAATAAAATGTTAAGGATGGGTCTCCATCCAAGAGAGAGAGAAAAAGAGAGAGATCTCCATCATCATGTGAGGCCAAAGGAGAAAATGCTGTAAGAAACACAAGAATGGTTTCACTCCAGACTGAATTCAGTCAGACCTTGATTTTTTGTGGGCCTTCTAGTGTCTAGAACTGAGAGGAAATACATTTTGTGTTTAAATCACCCAATTTGTTTCAACTTTTGCAAGAGCTTTTGGGGCTGGTAATATGGTAAGGTTGGGGAAGTGTTCAGGTCAGTCCCTTAATCAAGAGCACAGAAAAATTATGTTGAGTTCAATTGGGGCATGTTAAGTTAGGGGGACATTCACGAGGAGGTAAACACCTGGAGATGGATGTACAATGGAGGAGGAAAGTTTCATAATAGGAAAGGAATGACCAGCAATGGAGAACTATGACTGAGTAGTAACTCTAAAGCCAGTGAGAGAAATGTGATAAAGGATGTTTAACAGCATCATGCTGCAGAGCTCTGGGCACATGTCTGGGGAGGTCTAAGGGCCTGTAAAGAAAACACACACATATGAAACAATTGGGAAATCATTCAGTGAGGTGAGTTGTCTTCTATTTCTCCGAGGTCCTGCTCTGTGTCAGACAGTTTTTGGAAGACGCAATTGGACTCTCCTTTAAAAGAAGAGTCAGATTCAGTTATAGGGTTGGGGATAACATTATTCTGGCTGAGTGGAAAAGAACAGTGCAAAGAAAGAATTTAAGCATACATGCACTGGTGGTGGTGAAGTTTTAGTTTTGACAGGAGCTCAAGGATGATGGAATAAATCACTGAGAAATCCTGAGTGGGTGAGTTGGTGTCAGAGTTGAAAGGCTGTAGGGTGCAGCTCCTAGTGTAGTTAGTCCTACAAGTTTTCCTGCATCAGTATTTTTTAGGTTCTATATCCCTATTGCTCCAACAAGAGGAGCCCCTTTAAGTCAAGCAAATTAGGATCACTGCCTCCCACAAGCAGAAAGTACAAGCCACCCTCTGGTCACCAAATAATTGTGCATTTATCATCAGAATTGTAGGTAACATTCTCACGAGATACCAAAACAAAGTGTAATTAGAGGAAGGTTTTAGGTATCATAGCTGAATCCACTGTGGCTATCCACACACAGCGTCTTTCAAGAGCTTGAGTGATTCCAAAAAGTTGATCATATCCTGTTTGAAGACGCTTTGGATGGGTCGATTATCAGCTGGACAAATGGAAAATTTGGTGAATACGTAGATGGGCAAATATGTAGTGGACTAACCACTGCCAGTCTCTTACTATAACCGGCCCTGTGGGGTCGACCAAGTAACCAAGCTTCTCCCGGACCGCCTTGAGGGTGCAGTTTTCTTTGTGACCGGAAGAGGGCACTGCGGCTCGCCTCGGTCTGCTAAGGAGAGGAAAGGACAAGTCCCGCGCCGCAAAAGGGAAAAAGTCTTGGCCACTTTCCTAGAAAACCCAGAATCTCAGAGCTCTCCCGCAGATGGCCAGGGGTTGATACCGCGGCTACCTGAAACTTTACGGTAGCCAAGTGGTGACTTTGGCGGTGGAGGGCAGCAGGTTTAAAAGGAGAAAGCAGTGGAGAAGAACCCCCAGCGCTGCTGGCCTTTTCACCCGCAATGCAAACGCTCAAGGCTCTTGGGCGGGGCACGCACTTGAGGAGAGATGGGAGGTAGAAAGCATTGCAGGCTTTGTCCATGTAAAGCTCAATATTGCTAGTTGCACAGGTCTCCTGATGTGAAACAGCCGCGCCGCCACGAGGATACTTCCGAATATGTCATTTGGTTTCAAAAGGGCTACAAAACTTTCCTTTGAGCTGCACGGGCCTTCAGAGCACCTTCATGGGTGTCGCAGCTCCTTAGTGAGGCTTCCTGTTTATCCAGACTACAGTGGAACAACCATTAATACACTCTTTCGTCTGCTTAGAAGCTCTTAATCCAAACACTAACGAAGAACTGGGCGCATACAGCTGCTGATTTACCCTAGGGATCTGTTCTGCTTGTTCATTTGTCTCCTGCGGCTCCCGGCATCAGCCTCGATGAGTGTCAGAGCAGGCCAAGTTCCCCACTTCTACACTTGTGTAGAGTTTTCAAATGGTGTCGCTATCGCTGATTCCCCTCTACCTCTGCTTTTGTAAGTCAGTACCCAAATTAGCTTCCACAACCCTTTCCGCAGGGGGTACCCCTGGAGTTAGTAGAGAAGTCAGGGAACCTGGATATAATGGGGACAAGTTGAATCTAGGCTTGAATTGAGTGTAATGAAAATAGGAGAGTTTCAAGATGCAAATGTTAACCTCTTGAAGGACTTGACTAGACAGAGGAGAGGGCTTTCTCCTCTGCAGACAAGCACTCCCCTCTTCTCCTGGGGAACTCCGTGTTCACGAAAGTCATGCACACAGCCTCGCCTAGACTTCCAATCCCTGAGAGCTGGTACAGGGAGAGGGTGGCACAGAGTCGCTCTTGCAACCTGGCCAACCCCTACACCCCAAGATGAACTGCCCAGAGGCCACAGCTAACGCGTCCCCCCACCCCAAAGGAAAGTGGCTTTCGAAGACCCTGAACAGTCAGGCCCGGAAGGACAGCAGCAGAGGTAGTACTCCTCAGCCCAGAATTCCGAATCTCTGCTTCAGACTGTCTGCGAAAAAGCCTCTTCGGGAAAGCCGCCCCACTGCACCCTAGCCCCAGTCCTAGCTGTGCGTGGATGCTCTCAGGTTCTCAATTATGGCGCCAAGGAAAGTGGCGCAGAGATGCCCTTCAAGCCGAGAAAGACGCCCTCCAGA
This sequence comes from Condylura cristata, assembly GCF_000260355.1. NCBI lineage: Eukaryota > Metazoa > Chordata > Mammalia > Eulipotyphla > Talpidae > Condylura > Condylura cristata. The sequence goes on from NW_004567114.1 coordinate 46,885,230, forward strand.
GGGGGCTCCAGATCCTCTCTCCGTTCCTTGGATGTGCGGGCTGCAGAGAGCCCTGACCCCCAGCACCCAGTTGTGTTCCCGCTGTCTGGGCCAGGTTACCTGGATGGCACCTGGGGGTTCGGGTCAGCTTGGCCCTGGCGCTTGCACCTGGCTGCAGGGACGGCAGAGGCGCCTATGAGCTTCTTATATGGGCTAGACTTAGATTCACAGTAACAGTTCCTTCCCTTTGCTAGCGAATGGTATGACTTACAAACCTGAGCACATCATCTCATCTTTAAATATTTTAATCCTAAACGCAATACGGAAGGCACCGAGGACAAGTTATCATTGCTGCCTTTTTTGAGCCTGTAGAAAATAAATAAAATGGGGTCTTGCTCTGGAGGAGTGTCATACCACACCCTCTGTGATGGGAATCCACAAGAGCCTACCACAAATCCTGCAAAGCCCAGGCCTGAAGCCCAGGACATGTGGATTCTACTAAAGGGCTCTTCCCATGTTTCTGGAGAACGTGAAGATCAGGAAATGAGCAGAGACTTACACACAAAAAATTTTTACCACATTTTCGATGTGGGTTGTATCCTGGAGTAATATGTGTCATAAAGTAGCTCCATAATATTGGGTGATCTAGTGTTAATTTATAAGCTCTATGAGAGCTATACCCAATTTGAGCTATATCCAGTTTGTATATAAACCTGGATTTTCAGGCCTAGCACAGAGACTGGCATGGAACCTGTAATCAGGAAATTGTTATTTGTTAACTGACTCATGAATTATGATAAAACTTGGAGGAAAATAATACTGGGAAATCTGTCCTCTCACCACACTAAAAAAAAGTGTGAAGGCCCATGAAAGGAATTAGGGGGGAGAAGGGGGGGGAGTGAAAGAGGCATGTCCTTTCTATTCCCACCTGTCCAGAGATTCAGATTCTGAATTAATCTGCTGTTTGAGCTCATAGTTATAAGTTACGGAGGAAGCGACCCATGAAAGGAGATGGGCCTTTCTCATTGGCCCTACACACAAGTCACAAAGACTGTTGGCAATTCTGTGTGTTGGCCACCTGGTCTGGACTTGTGTCCCCAGTTCATAGATTCCAGGCCAAGCAGCAGCCAGCAAAGCAGAGTGTGACCAGGATGGAGGGAGAAGTATGTGGTCGCTCCAGAGCAGGACCCTACCCAGTCACTGTCCCACAGCTACCATCAACCCCGGTAGTGAGTTACTTCCAAAATAAAGGAGGAGGTGCAGTAGCACGGTCCTACAGGGTGCACTTGGGGTTCCCAAAAGTCCACTATAGTCATGGAGAAAGTACTGACTTTTTTAGGGATCCCCTATTTAGGATGAGTCTGGGAGGCCCCAGAAAGAAAGCACTTTCTTTGGCCTGGAGGAGGTGTTTGGGCCAAGGGAGCAGTTCTCAGGGTCCTTGCCTGGCAAGCCCCTTGGGTAGATATCAGAGATATCTATATCACTCTCCCCTCACAAGACCCCTTAGTTTTTGGACATTCTCAACAGTGCAGTGTATATCTGGGAAACAGTGTGGGGCTGTGTGGTTTGTGTGTGTGTGTGTGTGTGTGTGTGTGTGTGTGTGAGAGAGAGAGAGAGAGAGAGAGAGAGAGAGAGAGAGAGAGAGATGGGCACTCTCTGGATTGCCCTGAGTTGCCAAGCAGGAGTTGTTGCCCAAGCTGCAAGCCCCCTGGCTTCTGCTCCAACTCTGCCAGCTTTTTCTGTGCCTGCCTGGTGGTTGTGCTTAGGGAACTCATTCCAGGGGGAGCCTGTGTGGGAGGGCAGGAGCAGCCTGCAAGTGGGCTGGGGCCTGCTGCATGACTGCAAAGTAGCTGAGGGTCCAAGGTTGCACCACCCAGGAACTTGCAAGACCCACTCAACTCTTCCCTTTAGGGGGTAAGCGGAGGAGGAGTGGAGGGGACTGGCGCTAACAATGACTACAGAAATCCCGAGTGAGGCACTGAACTTAAACATTTCAGCTTTCAAAGCTCTTTTATGTGTGCGATCTTGAGTCCACAAAAAACCTGGCGAAGAATTGCCTCCGTTTCTAAATGGTATTGAGACTGAGGGAGACACACATTTTAGATCTGGTATTTCTTGCACTTACCAATAATACGAAATAATGGAGCAGAGGGGAAAAAAGAGAGAGAGACAGTGTCTAGAAAGCCCATCCCCCTCACCCCCCTTGGCATTAAGACCCCAGTGAAGACACAGGCCTGGGCCCGCCTGAATGATGCCTATGAAAAAATCTGTATTTATTTTTGCCGGCTGTCCTAGACCATTTACTTGACTCCAGCGTCCTCGCCCCTCCTCGTTCTCAGGACTTCGACAGGAGTTGATGGGGTCTGACTCTTTCCTGTGAGCGCCCCCCAGAGAAGCCACCCGGAAGGCAGGACAAGGAATCCAGTTTCCCACCTGTCTGTCACAGCACAACTCGCAAGCGCGTCTCGGTGCCAAACGCAGCGTTGCTGCCGGGACGCGCCCGAGGGCTACGCAGGAACAAGTGCCCTCGATGGGGGTGGGGGTTTGGGTCCTCTGAGTTTTCGCTTCCCCTGGTAAGGCAGGTCGGTGGTGAAAGAAGCTAGTGCTATTGCAGACACTAATGTGTATGACGGAGTGCAGAGCATTTCTCAAGGAGAGGACTGAAATTTTAAAATAAAAACTTGTCAATCAACAAAACCGCTTTCAGCACGACAATTGCTATTAATGAAAAGGTGCCTATCCTGCAGAATTAAATAGCTCAAAGTGCCTGTTCATTACCGGGAGCCTCTTCTCGGCAAGGAGGTGAAAGAAAATGTGAAAACAAAAACCAAATTCGGGAAGCCTCCTTGACTGCCCCTACAGTGTTCTGGAGGCTCCTGCCTGACCACCGAGCAGCCTGCGATCCCAGTCGCTAGAACGGAAAGGGGATGAAAAAGAATTTAAAAAAAATTAAACAACAGCAAAAACAAAAACAAAACATTTTAAAATCCCAGGAGAAAAGTCGGAATGAGTGTCTGGAACTGCGCGGCGCAGAGTTCTGCTCCTTAGTCCACCCGGCTGGAGCCCCGGCCTGGCCCCAGCAGCAGCGGTGGAAGCCTCCGGCCCCGCTGGGAAGCTCGTCCACAGCTTCCCCTCTCCAAGCGCCCAAGGACCCTCAAGGCGCGGGGCTCACACTTGAAGCCTGGGAACGCGCAGACAGGAAACTCACTTCCTCCTAAGCAGTTTCTTGCTCGCCGGATGAGAGGCGCCCAATTGAAGCAGAATGATCCTCATCTACTAATATCCAGCGTGGCCACAAAGCGACTGGCCATTTACGCCGCCACTTTAAACAAAGATATTTGGTTATTCCCGGGGAAGCAAGTGCACTTTTGCATGGCTGAGCTCCGGGCGGAGGCGAACCTCAGCCCAGCCTCCCGCCCGCAGGGCTGTTCGCGCGTCGGGATTCGCCCCCTCCCAGCCTGCTAGTCCCACCGGGGTTCAGGCTCAGTTCCGTCGGCAACAGGCGGGCGGGCACTCACGACGCTCCCTACTTGCTCCCTCCCTGAAGCATCAAAGGGGAAAACTGCGTGGCCTTGGGCTTGGGTGTTGGGGCTGTGATGTCCTCGGAAAGTCAGCTCCAGGCCCAGAATCCCGCGTGTCCGGGCGATGGGAGAGGGTCGGGGACACCAGGTTTGTTCAAGGTGGGGCAACTTCAGTAATGCCCCCTCCTGTTAGTCCCTCCACCCCCAGCTTCCCTGCTTCCGCGGCCAGTGGAGCTCTAACCTCTGCCGGAGGTGGGGGTGGGGAAAGGGAGCCAATTGTGGGGGTGGGGGTGGGGTGGAGGCGTGATACAGGGGGCCCTAACCCGCGGAGGAGAGACCCTAAGTTGGGGGAGGAAACACGGGGATCTGGGACAGCCTCTCCGTGGCAGCCGATCCCCAGCTCAGCGCCCCCTCCGCCCGCTGGGATTCACTCTCGGGTAGGGGGAAAGGGGGCGGGGAGCAGAGGTGTCCCTCTGACGGCGGCAGAAGAGGCAGACAGACTGACAGACACGCAGACCAACAGTGCGGCCCCAGGGTTCGTCCCCAGACTCGCGCGCTCATTTGGTGGCGACTGGGGGCTCGGCGCCACGAAGCCCGATGTGGTCCGGAGGCAGTGGGAAGGCGCGGGGCTGGGAGGCCTCGGCGGGAGGGAGGAGCAGCCCCAGCAGGCTCAGGTGAAACCCCTATCCCGTCCCTCGGCCCCCTCCCTTTAAAGACCTGTCCCACCCCGGTAACCCCGACTGAATTAGAAAGTGGGTTCCACTTTGTAACTCCGCAAGTTGGTTGCAAAGCAGCATTCACCTTCCTTCCTCCCCACCATCCCTCCTCCTCTGCTACTCCCCACCCCACCTCTTGCCCTCCCTTCTGTGGGTTCCCTCCTCCTTTCCTCCCCCCCACACCCCCCCCCCCCGCGCCCCCCCCACACCACAAAAAATAGGGGGGGGGGGGGTCCCGGGGGGAAGGGGAAAAAAAAGCCTCCGGGAACCTCCCCGCCCCCCCCCCCCCCCCCCCCCCCTTGAAAACCAAAAATCCTGACAAGTGAAACTTAAAGGTGTTTACCTTGTCATCAGCATGTAAGCTAATTATCTCGGGCAAGATGTAGGCTTCTATTGTCTTGTTGCTTTAGCGCTTACGCCCCGCCTCTGGTGGCTGCCTAAAACCTGGCGCCGGGCTAAAACAAACGCGAGGCAGCCCCCGAGCCTCCACTCAAGCCAATTAAGGCGGACTCGGTCCACTCGGTTACGTGTACATCCAACAAGATCGGCGTTAAGGTAACACCAGAATATTTGGCAAAGGGAGAAAAAAAAAGCAGCGAGGCTTCGCCTTCCCCCTCTCCCTTTTTTTTCCTCCTCTTCCTTCCTCCTCCAGCCGCCGCCGAATCATGTCGATGAGTCCAAAGCACACGACTCCGTTCTCAGTGTCTGACATCTTGAGTCCCCTGGAGGAAAGCTACAAGAAAGTGGGCATGGAGGGCGGCGGCCTCGGGGCTCCGCTGGCGGCTTACAGGCAGGGCCAGGCAGCAGCGCCGGCCGCGGCCATGCAGCAGCACGCCGTGGGGCACCACGGCGCAGTCACCGCCGCCTACCACATGACGGCGGCGGGGGTGCCCCAGCTCTCGCACTCCGCCGTGGGGGGCTACTGCAACGGCAACCTGGGCAACATGAGCGAGCTGCCGCCTTACCAGGACACCATGCGGAACAGCGCCTCCGGCCCAGGATGGTACGGCGCCAACCCAGACCCGCGCTTCCCCGCCAGTAAGTGAGGCCGCCCACCGCAGGGCCGCGGGCTGAGCGCGGGAGGCGCGGGCTGAGCCGCCCGGGAGGCGCGGTGTCTGCCGGCTGCGCGCTGGGCGCCAGGGTGGGCGGCTGGGCAGAGGCTCCGGGGAGTCCAGCGGGGGAGCCGGAGACTTTTCCCTCTGCCAGGCTGAAGGGTCCAACAAGAGGCAATTGGTAGCGCTGGGCTCCTGCGGGCAAGCGCTGGTATTCGGTATCCCCCAGATGCCGCCGTCTGGCAACTCTGTTCGGCACTGGAGACTTCGGAGCCCGAGGGAGGTGTCCCGCACAATTGAGGGAACCTGGGCAAGCAGGGCGCGGAGAGGTGCGGCCTGGCCGGGTGGGAGGCTGCCCTGTTGGGACGCACTCATGCGCCGGGCCCGTCCCGCTCTCCAGCCTGTTCTAGGAAGGTGGGAGGATGTGTGACTCCAGAGTGGGCTCTACATGGGCCGCGCGAGTACCTTCACCGAGGCCGACAGGAGAGCGGGGCCAAGAGCAAACGTGTCTGAAGGGCTAGCTTTCGGGAGAGAACACCTCCCTCTCCTAAGCTCCCCCAATTGGGGTCTACCGTCGGACCCCAACTCCTGGCCTGGGCCCAGTTCGCCGCTGTGTGTGTGGCCCGCTAACCCCGCGACTCCGGCCCGGGTTGGGCGCGAAAGGACACGAGCTGCCTTTCTTCGCTGTGCTTTTTGGGAGGTAGCCCGGGTTGAGGCGGGGAACTCTCCAGTAACGTCCTCGACGGCATGGCCTGGGACAAGCGCTGGCGATGCCCCGCGACTGGGCCTATCCGGGCGGAGGTGGCCTAGGTGAGGAGGGCGCCGTCGGGGCGGGCCGGGCCGGACTAGGGCTAGCAAGGCAACGGTAGCCTGGCCCGGCCCGGCCCCGGCCGACGCTGTGCGTTTGTCGCTTACAGTCTCCCGCTTCATGGGCCCGGCGAGCGGCATGAACATGAGCGGCATGGGCGGCCTGGGTTCGCTGGGGGACGTGAGCAAGAACATGGCCCCGCTGCCAAGCGCACCGCGCCGGAAGCGCCGGGTGCTCTTCTCCCAGGCGCAGGTGTACGAACTGGAGCGACGCTTCAAACAACAGAAGTACTTGTCGGCGCCCGAGCGCGAGCACCTGGCCAGCATGATCCACCTGACACCCACACAGGTCAAGATCTGGTTCCAGAACCACCGCTACAAGATGAAGCGTCAAGCCAAGGACAAGGCGGCTCAGCAGCAACTGCAGCAGGACAGCGGCGGCGGCGGCGCCGGCGGGGGCGCCGGGTGCCCGCAGCAGCAGCAGGCGCAGCAGCAGTCGCCACGCCGCGTGGCTGTGCCGGTCCTGGTGAAAGACGGCAAACCCTGCCAGGCTGGCGCTCAGGCGCCTGGCGCCGCGAGCCTACAAGGCCACGCGCAACAGCAGGCGCAGCAGCAGGCTCAGGCCGCGCAGGCGGCCGCGGCCGCGATCTCTGTGGGTAGCGGAGGCCCTGGCCTGGGTGCACACCCGGGCCACCAGCCAGGCAGCGCGGGCCAGTCTCCGGACCTGGCGCACCACGCCGCCAGTCCCGCGGCGCTGCAGGGCCAGGTCTCCAGCCTGTCCCACCTGAACTCCTCGGGCTCGGACTATGGCACCATGTCCTGCTCCACCTTGCTATATGGTCGGACCTGGTGAAAGGACGCGGAGCCGGGCCTAGCCCAGCGCGCTGCCTCACAGCTTCCCCTTCTGCCCGCCACTCACCACAACCACCCGCCGCTCCAGTGCGCTTCGACTTTTCTTAAGAACCCGTCCCCGTTTAGACCAAGGGAAAAGTACAAGGCCAAAACTGCTGGACGTCTTTTTTCTTTTTTAAAATTTGTGGGATTTATTTTTTAAAAAAGAAAATAAAAACTAACTCCTTAAGGAGTCTTTAAATAGAGAAGGATATAACAAGCATTGCTTTGGGGATGTCTTTTAGGTGATTCAAATGGGTTTCACACGCTGGGGCCGGGCACAGTTTGATGAGGGCTCTGCGCTGACAAGGCTCTGGACTCCAGAGATCGGCTTTGGACTCTAAAGATCGAAACTTCATTCTGGGTACTCTGTGCCAGCAAGGTGGACTCGCTTGTACATACCAGGATTTCTTTGGAAGGGGAACCTGGGGCTGGGGAGAGGAAAGACTCTTTGTCACAGACACAAAGGAAATGTCCCCTCCCTGTGCCCTCTGGCCGCCCAGGCTCAGTGGGGACCCGCCCTGGCTAAAGTTGTTTTACGTTTGATGTGAACTTGTAGCTGTAAAACACCGTCAAAAGTTGGACTAAACGCCTAGTTTTTAGTAATCTGTACATTTTGTTGTAAAAAACAAACAAACAAACAAACCCAGTCCCCAGCCCCAGCCCATGGTATTTTTAATGGGCATTGATAAATCTGTGTATATTATTTGGCAGTTTGGTATTTGCAGCGTCAGTCTTTTTTCTGTTGTAACTTATGTAGATATATGGCTTAAATATAGTTCCTAAGAAGCTTCTAATAAATTATACAAATTAAAAAGATTCTTTTTCTGATTAAAAATCCTCCTTTTGTTTGGTTTTAATTTGACTTTAAGTGAAATTGTTTTGGTTGAGGGAATGGCTCCTCATCAGCCTGATGGGATTTAAGTTGTTTGGGGGCTCAAAGGATCCTGAATTAACCAAAGGGCTGGGCCCGGAATCCTTGTCCCCTGGGAAGAAGGAGTTCTGTTCTGCCACTGAATGGAGTGGAAGCAAAACCTTGCCCAGGCCTGGGTCTCAGCAATAGAGAGGAGAAAAGCTAGAGGACTTCAACCATGAAGGAAAGGGAGAGAAGAGAGAAAGAGAAAGAAACCAAGGGACTCTTTTTCAGAGACAGTTTTCTCCTTTTAGAAACCTCAGAAGTACCTATTGCGGTCTCCGTATAGCTGAGTCAACTTTCAAAAACAGTCGGCCAGGACATCCATTTTATAATAATCCTGCATACACTATGCTATCATTTTTAATGAAATGGGCTTGTCCCTGTAGATTTGAACATCAACCCTTTTTTTCAGTTCAGAATGCCATCTCATTTAGACATCTAAGGTCCAGAAGGAGACTTGTTTTGGACAGTGGGAAGCCCAGGTTCCCTTTCTGTTCTAAAACAAGGATCTTTATGCAGTGAATGACTAGCAGTAGATGCTTGGTTTCTCTAGGCCTCTGAGCCTTGGGTATGTTGGGCTGAGCTGCTGGCTTAGGGATACCCCCGGCAGAACTTGGGCAGCTTGGACTTCTTTGTTTCACAGATTTCCAGTCTGGGTTCCTAAATCTTTACAATAAGGAATCTTTCTGCTGTTCCTAATGCTCCACCTCTCTTCACCCTCCAGCAAAAACCAAAGGTATCTTTGACCTTCCTTCCTACCACTAATTTCCTAGTTTCTTGGTGCCCAGATGTGTGTGTGTTGGAGAACTTGGTTTGTAATAGGGAGGAGAGAAGGAAACTGGTTGTTGCAAAGAAATCATAGTCCATAAGTGGGCTGTTGCCTTTGCTATGTCACTCCTGATATAACTGTGTAGGAAAAGATATCCCTCAGCACACTTTTCTCTAGTTTGGAAAGCGATTGTGGGAGATTGTGGGGGACTGACTCAAATTTAGCGTACACTCACTTCTCGATTAGAATGTCAACTTTCTCTTTTCCTTTTTTGCCGCTCTCCAACTCCTTCCTTTTCATCTCATATTCCTCTCAGTCTGGGTCTTTCTTCCCCTCCACTCCTACCACCTTCTCTCAAGTATCATTCCACCCCAAACTTGTAAGGGATATTGCCTGACCTGGAGCCCTGCTCCACACAGGTGATTTCCATCACGCTCCTCTCTCTAGGATGCTAGGTAGGCTTCTTCCACTGGACTCTGAGATAGAGTTTTCAACTGCCAGAAGGGACTCGGAGTTTCTGAAAAGATGGTTGGTTGGATCTAGAGAATGTGATGGGGGAGGGGGTAAAATCTCAGCAAGCCTCACATTTTCGAAAACAAATTAAACAAATTGCAAAGTTTGAATACTTGTATTGGGATGGACAGCAGTGGTTGGAGAATAGGGTGTGTAGTGGCCAGGACATCTAGCCCAGGCCAAAACTTGGCAGGGGAAATACTTGGCTCTAAGCTCTAAATTCCCAAATCAGTGGAAGTGGAAACTTACCACAACCCATTCCCTCCCCTACACAAGCCTTGTCAGGGTGGTGATGCCTGTCCTGATAATGGCTTGTGGCGGCCCAACCACCCATTCTAAGATAGAGCAGGACCCTGACAGTCACAATTTTAGTGGGTTGTAGTTCCCTGCACTAGATGGAGTTTTTGTCAAATACATTCTTCTCCCTGCTGTCTAGAGCCGGCTTAGTTTGAAGTTTGTTTACTTGTCCCAGGGAAAGGTGAATTCAGCCTGATCTTCAGATAGGACTGAAACACACTTGGCCTTGAGATAGTCTCTCCATCAATCCAGTGGGGTCCAACAGCTTCCCGGTCCTAGGCTAGAAGTTGCTGTAGCTATAGGAAGCAGCCCTGGATCGAAATCTGAAGCGTCTTGAGAGGGAAATAGATGTGCTGGGCTTAGCGACAGACTGCAGCCTGGGGACATCCTCCCACCCCATACGCAGGCCAACTTCTGGGAAACCTATCCTGTCCTCTCCCGAAATTGACCTCTCCCAAGGTCTCCAGCTTTTCTGGCCCTGGAAGTTTCTGCCTCTCCGGAGGAGAAATCAGCCTGCTGAGGATGCCCTGGCACCGAAGCGACTGGAGAAGCCAAGACACTTCTCCAGTGTGGGGGCAATGCTTCTGGCTGGAGGAGGCCCAAGCACCCCACCTATCTCAAGGCCCCCAAGGCTATGAAGAGTGGGGGATATTTTGCAGATGGCTCCCCCCTTCCTCTTCTTCCCCACCCCCACCCAGCCTGTAAACACGAGGACTTTCTCGAGAGCCCTGGAGAGCGGCTCTAGTGGCTTCAGGGCCTGAAACCCCAGGCTTGGCTTGTTTGATGTTTAGCATCCCAAAGCGGCTCCCCACCCCCGCCCAGCCTGGGAACCCGGAGCTGTGGGTAGGGGAGGCAGGAAAGCAGCCTTCTCATCAGGCCAGGCCAGGGGCCGGGCGGGGTGCAGGTCAAGTAAGAAGAGCGTGATAGAGATGCTCTGAGCAGGGGGGAGGAGAGCCTGGGTTGTCGTTGTCCCTAACCCAGACACAAGCGAGTACAGGTGGAGTCCTCAAAGACTTGAGGCAGGAGTGCCTCAGCAGCCGCGGCGGCTCTGGGATAGAAGCTAACCTAGTGGGAAGTATCTTGGGGCCCCGCGAGTGAAATCAGAGCCGGGCGGGAGCTGCCTCTGGGAGAAACGCTCTGGGCGCTTATTCCTGGAGGCGGGGGAGGCCGCGCGCGCTCCAGTCCAAGGGCCTTACAAGAGTCATCTTTTAAACCAAGTTAGAGCTTGGCCTTTCAAAGGGGAGGACCACCTCGTGCGCCTTCTCAGGGATTTCAGAAATCTGCCAGTGTCAGGGTATGGCCTAGGTCTGTATCCAGGTCTCCGATTTTGAGACCCTAGAGAAGAAACTCAGACCTCAGAGGCCGCGCACTCTTTGAGCGGGCTCACCGGCTAAGGGTGTCTGCGAGGGGTTATCTCCAGTCGCTAGTGCACAAAAGGTAGCTTGAGTCTCTACTCAGGCGACCCAAGATAAGAGGAAATGAGAGCTGGGTTTCCCGATTTCCAACTCATTAGGGACCAGGTAAGGTCAATGCTTTCTCTATTATGTCTTTATCTTAAAAGGGGGTCAATTTAAGACAAGGGGGTTGGGGGGGGCAGATCTATGTGAACCGTGCTGATAAAGACTGACCCCTTTCCTGAACGAAAAGCAAGCCAGGCAGACATTCATTTTCTGTAAACAAGAGAGTTGTGAGAAGCAGCCTAGAATTCTGATGGAATGTCTCCAGTTTCCCTAGACATGGCAGCCGCGATCCCGGTCCTCCACCCCCCACCCCAATTACTAGAACGAGGGAGCAGAATGAACTGGTAAAATTATTTGCGGAGAACTAGAAATCCTGTTGGGAAATGTGAATCTGAGATGATAATGGTTCTTAGGCATGATTTGCTGACTTGTTTTGTTTCAAATGCGGCTCTCTTTTAGAACTGAAGGAAAGTGATAGATGTGAGTATAGGAGGGAAGAGGTGGAATGCTTTTCTTGCCCAGCAAGAGCCCTGTTAGGAGATGCTGGACACAATTTTCCACTGGCCAGTCTCCCTTCCTGGCTGGTGCGTTTGTGATTATGCAAGTGCGTTCCTGAAGCGTCAGGTCACCCTTAGTGGGACCTAATTTGGGCTCCTGCCTTAACTTGGAGCACAGAAAACTTTCTGGTGACTTTTGACCAGCATCTTCTGGCAGAAGAGTGTTTTCCCCAATCACCCTTTCTGGTGAGTTTGTCCACCAAGTGACTGTAAGAATTCAGTGTGGATGTGAGTAGAGGTCTGTTTCCACCCTTTCTACCTCCAGGGTAGTTGTGTTTTTAAACTTTCCCTAATGATTCACAAAGACACCAGGACAAGCAGATTCAGCAACTTGACAACACAGCTTCTGCCTCATCTGAACGCTTATATGAAGTGTCTGGCTGTATTTCTCTCTGATAGTGACCTAATGTCCTAATGCAGGGTTTAAATCTAAGCCCTGTGCTTCTCCTTTGAGAATGTTTCCCATTTGGTCTCTGCTTCCCAATCATTTGTTATCTTTGCTATTTATGAACTGTAACAAAATTTTGGAATTTCATTTATCTGCTTGCTTTTCCTTTCTTTTTTGGTTATCTGCAGGACACCACAATATAAATTGAGTACTGTTAGTGCTCTGCTTGAAATGAAACTGAATATAAATATTGCAGGCAAAAGGCCTTGTTAAAAAGGACTCTTTCCTCCGTATACTATTCACATCTGCCCACTCTGTATGTAGGTGTAAGTGGCTGCTTATGGACACTTACACATACGTATCTAACATATCTTTTAGAGGTGTGCAAAAAGAAGAAACCATTTTCTATAGGATTCTCCTAAAATGATCTGCAGGTCTTGTTAGAGACAAAAAAAAGTTGAATGCATTCATTACTTCATTTAAAAGTCACATAAAATCAAGTTTCCCTTTAAAAAATCAAGGAAGCATCAACTTTCCTTACTTCTGGCTACTTTTAAATGGGGATGTTAACTTGATTTCCTGTGGAAGTCTTGAAACCTAATTGTTAGGAAATACCAAAATTTGTTCTTACAGCAAATGAACTTATTGCCTGAGATAGAAAGTTGTAGATGGGACTTCTTGAAGCAATCTATAACAAATATTGTTGTCATGTGCCACACCTACATGATCCACTAATAAATTTGTTATTATGAACATAATTGTGCAACTAACAAAATCAAATAGAAATGTTTATATTACTTATCTGCCGTAAATGTCCCCTGTAAGGATACATACTCCTTCATATAATAGTGCAAAACAGAGGGCTGGTCTGAATGCAGTCTGCAGCAAGAAAAGGTCAAACTGTTCCTCCTCCCATCCCATACCCCCATTTCCTATTGATCGCTGGATGGAACTGTCAACAATAAGCTGTTGCTAGTAGAGTGTTAAACCCTTACTTTCTAGGGGGTTTGGTGATTGTTGGTAATGCCGTTTCTACAAAATCAAAGATGTCAGGCCATGAAAAGTGTCCTTGTATACCCTTCCCTTGTGGCTATTCCCTGGAGTCATTTTGTAGAAATGCTCCCAAGAATAGTATGGCCTCCAGCTTTCCTGTTCCTTTCCCTCCCAGTGCTGCCGCAGGAAAGTGTCCAAAGCTCTAGGAAAACAAGGGTTTATTTGGTCCGCGTGCTACCGATTTACCTGATCTCCCGACACACATGCGGCTGAATGTGCGCGCGCAGATGTAAACCTAGGAATTACCGTAATGACACGAAGAGGACAGAGGGCTGCTTCTCCTGAGATGGTTGTTCGCTCTGCTCTAACCCAGGAGACTAGGTCAATGGTTTATCTAATCTATGCCTGTGTATAGAGCTCACCCTGTGCAGTTAGGGTCCCTGTAAGACGCCCACCAGAGCACCAGGTTTTTAAACAAACTTGCAGTGACAAGCTTTTTCAGTGGCGACTGAAGCCGCAGAGGATTAAACCTCTTCCCCGCCTGGCCACTCAATGGTGCCTTGAGGTCTGCAAGGCCTGGGTGGGGACTTAGGGGGGTGGGGTGTTGAGCTGGGCAGTGACAGCTTCTTCTTTTTCCTGAGTGTGCTTCAGAAAGAATCACAACCCTTGCAACACAGGCGAGCACAGAACATACATCTCCACCTCTAGTCGAGGTAGGTAGAATTTGTAGTTGGTTCATTATTACCCATCAACCTGCAATATTACCTGAAATGTTGATTACTGCTCTCTGGCAAGACTGCTAGGGCTGAGAGCTGGGTGCATTAAACTTTGATTGTGGTACAAAGCATCATACCCACAACTCAACTCACGCAGCAGGTACAGTTTAGAGAGTGTCTGCACTCATACTGGCTTCATACTGAAATCAAATGGCAGAGAAACCTTTGGGAATATTTAACCAAAGTCAACCCACCCACAGCCATATAGTAACATTGGATGGATGTAAGGAAAGACTGAGAGCTAAAGAAGTACATAACATGGATTCATAACAGTTGCCATTAACCGATCTGTATGAAATGTTTTCTAACTGCAATGCCACAACATAACTAATTGTTGGATTAATGTCTCTGCATACGAAATACTTAGATTCTGTTTGTGGGGTGTCTGTGGAAGCTGAGTTTATGTGTATGTGATTTTTCTATGTAAGGTGAAAAAAAAGGGGGGGTTGGAAAGGAGGAGCGGGGATAAGCAAGTCACAACTGTGCCTGGTGAACGTCTGGAGTTCTGCTAATGTTTGCTGGCAGCAGTGTGTCCTGGTTATAGTTGGTCTTTCAGTCAATGTGTTGGGGCAGGTGGACAACTGTACCCTATATAAGGGGTATGCTGGTGGGAAGGGTAGGGGAGCTGGGAGATAGTGTGTGTACCAAGTCTGAACGGTAGACCCCTGATACAATGGCAACATAATTATCTTGCTGAAACATGCTCATTTGGCAAAAAGTTGCAAAATAGATCGACCTCCAGGAGAAGAGAGGGAGCTGGATACAGAGGTCTGCAGCCATCATCCTTTTTTCAATACATTTTAAACAAGAGGATCTAGGGAGTGATTCCGATTCAATACACATAATCAGTTTGCAAGTCTTATTTCCATTTGAAAACAGGGCCATTTGCAATCATAAGAGCCGGACACGCTGAAAGATACCGAGCGCTCTCCGAGCAGATGATGGGTGACAGAATCTGCAGGCAAGCACTAAATATTTTCTTCTAGCCTCAGACCTTAGGCGTCAGTCTTTCGTCTCGATGTATTTTAAATAAAATATTCCTGTTGAATATATAACCTAATTGCTTAGAAAATCGAGACTTCATTGTGGGGAGGAGGGGCACAAAAAAAGAGGTGAAGGAAAGACCTCGTTTGTGCTTCCCCTCGGTGCTGATTAAGTCATTTAGTGAAGAATACACGGGTATGAGATTTAATGCAGAATCAAGTTTGTTTTTAAAGGAAGAGCCGCTGGGAGTTACCGAAGTTTAGAATTCTCCTGCTGGGGCCGTGTAACCTTCCCGGGGTGTGGCTGGGGCTCGGAGGGCATCGTGGAGCCGCGGCACACAGAGCTGAGACAACCACAGCCCCGCACCCCGCCTCGCTGCCGCACTGCCCGAGACCCGAGGGACTCCCGCGGTTCCGCGGTTTCAAAGTGGTTGTCAGGGATCTCAGCTAGGAGTGAGGGCACTTAAAATCTCGTCACTCCTCAAAGAAAGTTAGGTTTCTAGGACCAAGATTAGCAAGGATTCCGCTTCCAGACGGCGGTACCCCCAACTCCCCCTCCTCAACCCACGTCCAAGGCCTCACCCCGCCCACCCTAGGCCTTGGCTCTAAAGCCCAGCCCACTGCCTCACTCCTTCTGGCTCCCGGAACCTTGGCGCCTCCGTGCCGCCCGCGGACTCGCCAACTCCTTCTGGATACTACACCCAGAAAAGTCCGGTGTGCAGAGGAAAATTTTCCCATGAATTTTGACTATAAAATATATAGCTATGCATTCTTTGGGACCATGACGACGATCCAAGTCGTAACCTGAAAGTATCTTTTAAGCCACAATCTTTCCTTGAACAAATAACACAGAAATAGTGGTGTTTCCCTGATGAGTTTTCCTAAGGAAAAGAGAGATTCCGTCTTTGTCCAGGTATCAGCACCCCACGAACTTTCGCCTTGGCTGAAACATAATGTAATAATAGTACGTGCTTATTGCTGATTCCATTTTTATTTCAAAAAGGGATATTTCCTTAAGATCCCTCAACTCCAGTTAGTGCCTCCTAGGCAAGTGTTACGTTTTAAGACGTTCTTGAAAAGCATTTTCCCCTCTGGGAAGGCATCAGC
Source organism: Condylura cristata (assembly GCF_000260355.1). Taxonomy (NCBI): domain Eukaryota; kingdom Metazoa; phylum Chordata; class Mammalia; order Eulipotyphla; family Talpidae; genus Condylura; species Condylura cristata. The sequence continues at coordinate 46,900,955 of NW_004567114.1, forward strand.
AGAACCAATAAAAGGGGGGGGGGAGACAGGATCAGCACAGTTCCCACTGGTTTGCCCAATTTTCTGTGAAACTCATCCTAAAAGCCAGGCTGTATTAAAAAAAAAGATTTATTTATTTATGCATACAAAAACCAGGGTACAGGCTAGATAGATGTTCAGGGGGTAGGAGGATTCACCAGGGACTGAATGGAGAGCAGAGCAGGAGATTGACTGAGGTACACTGCTGGAGGGGGTAGGGGAGGGGGGGGAGGGGAGGGGTGGGGCAGGAGAGATCTGCTATGCCATGTGGGTCACCTCCCTGGCTATGAATCGAACTTGTGCTGCAGGTGCTTTGGATAACTTCACAGAGCTGTGTTTTAACCCACTGCGCCACCAGGGAGTGCCCCCCCCACACTGTTGTCTTTAACAGGTGTTAAATTATAGGGACCACAACAATCTGAAGACATTCTTCACACAGACAGTCACTCCAGTTGTATTTTCTAGATACTTTCCCCTCTCTAAATCCATCCTGTGGATAAGCAAGAGTGATCCTGAGGCACTAATCCACCTTGGGAGGAAGGTGAAGGCAGGCTTCCCACAATGGGGAGCCTCCAGACCCCCAATTTCTGCAAAGGAGCAGCTAGAACTCCTACAACTGAAAGGAGGTGGAGGTGGAGCTGGGACCAACAGGACCTAATCTCCTAGATGTGGGTTCACCTGCCTGAAGACTGGACCCAGTCTAAGCTAGATTTGGCAGATAGAGAGGGTACCAAGGAATGTGTCCCCAGAGTAACGGAAAGCAGGAGCAGACTCCCTGAGCAAGAAGTTTCAGTTATCTGAGAGCCCTACAGAGATATGGTGACTACAGCACTATTTCCAGGAGTGGCAATTGATTTGTGCTGATTCCATCCCGCGGTCTGGGAACCAGAGACATTCAGGCTCAGGGTGCTGGCCCAAGGCCTCAGAAGCAGTTGCACCCAGGGATAAGATACCTAAGCCTGCCTTCCTCAAGGAGCCTTCTCCCTGTTCTCCAAAGCAGTTGTGAAAGACACTCGTTAGGAATCAAAGATGAACTGCAGGAGTATTAGTATTTTATTCTTGTCGTTATAACCTGATGTCACTTTATTACCTACTTCTCATCTGTTTCCTCATTCTACATTTCTTCATTTCAATTGTTATGTTTTATTTGCTTTCTTGTCCAATTCCAGCCTCATAGCTGCAGTTTTACTTCACAGAGAATTCTGTGTCATTTTCCTAATGTCAGTACTAGAGGGAAAAACAGATAAAGTGGATGTGCTGGCCACAAAGAATGAGAGCTAGTAAGGCCCATATGGGAGGCCAGTTGAAGAGTTAGAAGGCCAGAGAACCGCCAAGGTCAGTCTATCAGAGGACGAGGGGGGAAAAAATGACAGCAGCTAAGAGAAGCAGCAATGCAGAGAAATTCAATTAATGTCAGTAGATGGGAAGGAAGGAATACAGCCTCCACCGAAGGCATGCCCCCTGGCCTGAACGCTCACTGAATGGCATGCGGAGGAAGCCGATGTGTATATATAGTCAGTCGTCTGTCTGTGAATTGAGAGGCAAATTTAACAACCCCTTCCGTACCTCCTGCCAGACCTGAGGAATAACTGTTTTCTTGCCAGAGCAAATCAAAGGGCTGCGGAGCTGGGGGACAAGAGACTGAATGAAGTTCGCCTTCCAAACTCAAGCCTCCTCCTCCAGTCTGGCCAGCTCCGCACTCTGCACCTCGGAGAGGGGCAAATTCTGGACAACCGAGGGTGGGGGTGGGGCGCAGAAGACGACTCTCCAGGAAGAAGAAATAGTGGCCTGTGGAAACAGACAAAAATCCTTTCTTTCGCACAAGTACTCCCTGAAAAATGGAAAGGGGACTTTTTTTTTAAAAAAAAAGAGGGAGTCTCTCGGTCTTTCCCGGCCTTGGCTTTTGAACAGCGCCCCCTTTCGTCCCTGAGCGCGCGTCCTCGAAGGAGCGCCACGTGGAGGGAGCCCCCAGCTGCTGCAGAAAATGGCAAGGCGATTCCGCTGGGGCGCGGAGCCCAGCCCGCCCCGCCGCCAGCACCTTTGGGTCCCGAGCAGCTATCCCTAATGGAGGCGGGTTGGGAGGGCGACACTGCCGAGCAATGTCCTCCAGGGGGCGGGTGGCGTCTCTCCTAGCGGCCCCAACCCCGAGCCCGACGAACTCCCCCTCTCCCTCCCGGCACTGACGGGGTTCCGCCGGACTTTCTCAGCTTAGAGCCCCGCGACCGAGTCGCAAGAGGAGGCTGGGGCTGGCACGACCTCCCGGACTCTGCCGCGCGGAGAGGAGAAGGGAGGGAATCTTCCCTCCACACAACCAGCTGCCTTGTCTGGACTTCGCTAACCCCCACCCTACTCCAGTCCCCGCCCAGCCGCTTGGGGGCTTCTCTAGGGACCTTCTTTTTTTTTTTTTAAGGGTCTCTCACCCCCCCCCCACACACACACTGTGATGTGTTTTAGCTGCAACACATTAACCCTTCGAACGCCCCAGCATGTCAGGAGGATCTTACTGGGTTGGTGTCCACAAAAGTGCACATTTGTGACGCTGCCGGCCACTGAGACCGGGCTCCCTCCCCACCGGCCCCGAGGCGGAGGCCAGATCCGGTGGAAGGGCCGGGGCCAAACTCCGATCCCGGTGCTGGGGGGTGCAGGGGTGGCCTCCCCGACTTCCCACGGTGGGCGCCTACCGCTCCGCCCCGGCGGGCGAGGCCGCTAGCACCCAGAACCCCCACACGGTGGCGGCTCGACCGTCGGGTCTTTTCCCGGGAAGAACCAGGCGCCGCCGCACCAAGTCGGTCTCAGAGGCTGTCTAGACGCCCGGGTCCTCCCTCTTCCACCAGCGAGTTCGCCCTCCCTCCCTCCCTTCCTCCCGCATTAACAGTGTTCGGTAATTTCGGAGGCAAAGATCTCCAACTTTGGGGGGAATTTGTTTCATCTTTCCTAAATTCAGAAACGGAGTCTTCAAAAGTCTTAATGTGTGTGTTTATTTTTTTCTAGCATTCAAATGAATGCGAAGCCACGGATCGAATCCCATCACTCGTTTGGAGTTAGTTTCTCCCGATATTTCACACGAAAAACAAAACTGGGTCCCCCTTATTTGTACTTGTCCTTAACCTTTGCGGCAACTGCTGTAGATAAGGCTCTGTCCATTCTCTAATAGATTTTACCAGGGGCTGGTGACAGAGAACTGATTTCTTTTCTATTAGGGTTTAGCACATCTTTGTTGAAGGCCTGTAGAATGACCAGGGATTAGATTTGCATCTCTTAGACGCCCTGTGTGGTCTTTGTGCGAAGCTTGTAACTGTTAAAAATGACTTGTTAGGAAGCGTGTGGGCTCTCATCGCTCTCCTTTTGACAGAATGATTGTGAAATTCAGATTGGCCCTGTAGGATTTAGCCCGTGGATTCCACCTGAACCCTAAGCAATTAGACCCTAATCTCACTGCAATCATATTTGAGTTAGGATTTGTTGCACTTTGTTTACTTCAATTAAAAGCAAGGAATATTGTTTTCCAGCGTTTAAAGTGAAATTTCTAAGCGTACAACCTCAGGACGTCTTAGAAATTGTTTTGGTGATGATGGGGAATTCTTTTCTGTCTGATTTTCTCCTTGTCTTCTCTTCCGCCCCTCCCCCATTTACTTGAATCTTTCTTCCCGGGTTGCTCACTAATGCTGGAACATCATCTTTGGAGTTGAATTTAGATCGCCTAGAAAGAACCGCCTCGAGATAACGCTCAGCTGCGAGGGGAGCCCCAAACTCCAGTCGCCACACAGTCTCCGACGCTGTCACTCCTCCCGCGCGGAGCTTCCCCACGCTCACCCGCCGGCGTGCTGTCCCTTGCGTGGCCGCGGGCAGTGGGCGCTAGTCCCGGGTCTGGCTTTCTGCCGCAGAGCGGACACTTCTGAGGAGCGTGGCCCCAGCGCGTCCCCACTGCGGACGTGGCGTGGTTTGTGCGGTCCCGTGTGGGTCCGGGAGCTGCCCGAAGGGGCCCACTAAGGCCTCGACGTGGGCTGAGCTTCGGCTGGGCAGCCAACTGTTCGCACAGGCTGCGCCAGGGAGTGGGAAGAGGGGGTTCATCTCCACCAAGACTTCTCCGACCGCCACGCTCCGGCGGCCTTCCAGGCCCGCAGCGCCCCGAGCCGGCCTCTTGCCTCTCTTCACCAGGCCGGGACGACCCTGAGAGCAGGCTCCGGGCACTGCCGCCTGCCAGGCTTGGAGGGCCAGAAGGCCAGTTGGACAGAATGTCAGTTCTCAGGATTTTTAACCCCGATGCAGTTCACAGAGGGTCGCCAGTGATTACTGCACTGGCAAGTCAGATCTCCTTTATAGTAGTTCTTAACCGGTGGTGAGTTTATCACCTTCATTTATGTGGCGCTACTTTGTCACTTTTATTTCCTCAGAACATCTCTGTTCTGAGGAAACACAGGACAATGACAAACGTTATCAGTTATTTTTGCATTTTGATTCCTGGCCATTTACTTGCTCCTGATGGGTTTGATTTGGGTCCCTAAATGATTGCTTCACCTCTCTCAGGCCTCTCAGTTAACGCTAACCCGCCAGCCGAGGTAGGATGTAAAAATCAACAATTTTCTGGCATAGAGGACCTCTATTTATTTGGGATGGGGGAGATGCCACTTTATAAACTTCCCTATAAACTTTCTCCTAGCAAGCACTCTAATTGTCACTTGTCACAGGGAGACTTAAAAAAAAAAAGTTCTTTGTGCTTGATCCCAAAAGAATGGGGGAAAGCCAGCCCACAACCTAACTCTCTGCCTTTGTAACTAAAACATTTTAAGTGAGGAGAAAGTATTTTGTTGACACTAAGTTCTATATAAATGTAGAGCAGTGCTAACTGGTTTAAGTAAGTGGTGCTCCCTTCCAATATTTTCTGAGTTGGAGTCTATTCTAAACAGACCCATCTCTTTGGCCAATTCTTATAGCTAATTATTCCTCACTTCATTAAGAATTCTCAAGGATCCAAGGGAATAAATAAAGGAATACTCTGTCCTGCCTTTGGAGGGGAGTGGGTGGGAGTGTTGGTTTTAGGGGCATGGAGGAAGAGAACAAGGTTGTGATACTCTCTTTGAGAGCTACCAGGAGAAGTCCTGATCCATGGTTTGAAAATCGCTGCCTTAAATCAATCTGTGTGCAGTTTCATGCAGTTTTCCATTTGTGAATAGAAACTCTTATCAAAACCCAAGTGTGACCATGACAATTGGGTAATCACACACAAGGCATCTTTGCTAATGGAGAGATTGTGTAAATATGTTTCTAGTGAATACACAGATAACAGTCACAGTGGAAGGGTCAGGTGCCACAAATCATAGATTACTCTGCCAAGGGTTGCCAGCCATCTGAGGCTTGGAAGGACATTAACTGCCTTTGCATTCTCAGAATACGCTCCTCAGTTTGTGGTGATTTCACTTACTTGACCCTACTTCTTTTATCAAAAAGCTGGCAGGCACAATTAAGGGCAAGCAGGTTGGCTACCTATTCTTCTGGCAGCTCTCCAATATTCCCATTTAGCTGCCAGGAGACAAGGAGAGGAGTGAGTTAGTCATGCATCCTGCAGTATCTTCTAGAAGGTACTAGGAAAACTTCAGTGGCTGCAGACAGGTCCACCACCAGCCCCATTTCTTAGTCTTCCACTTCATACATGTAATAAGTCACTTTGGGGAAATTCACTGGTGGGAAGGACAGGAAGAGAATGATCAGAAAGGACTTAGATACAGGAGCACTCAGGCAGCTCCTTTGGAAAGTAAGCTGTAAGTGCATTATTTGATAGTTCCAGTTTTAAAAACTGTCATAAACAGAAATAGGATTCTCATTACTAACAGAGAACAAAAATGAGAAGCATCCCTTATCTGATCGTAGTAGGGGAAAAATATAAAGAACTTTTCATGAAACTTGGAGGGTTATCACTTCTTTTCAATAAAAAGCAAACACCTGGCTTTTTACATTTGCTTTCATAGATACTAATGTACCTTGATAAGATTTGGGCACTCAACCTTCAGAGGAATGTGAAGTCAAAATTATGGAATATAAATATATTTCCTATCTCGATCAAACCAAGCAGGTAGTTAGCAGTGAGGGACATTGTAAAAGCAAAACACCCCCTCACCCCAACATGTGCATTCTTTCCTTGAGGATGTAAAAGCTAGGCGTATGAAATAACCAAATCACAATGTTCAAACAAGACTTCCTGGGTTCCCTTTGCTAGTAGCATAGGCCCTTTCCTCATGTTCTCCACTGGAAATGGTTTGGGAAACTAGAATGAAATATTGTGATTGAAGGTAAAGCCATAACCTTAAACTTTTCCTAGCAAGTAGCATGGAAAGCAGACTGACCGCATCAGTGAGTCCAACTCTAGGGATTTGCTGATGTAAGATGCCCTGAGCACTTTTAAAACAGAAAAGTACAGTACACTGAAGAATGAGTGTTCAGGAAGGCTGACAAAGTGTATTTTTAGAAGAATATTATATTTTCCTAATCTGTCAGGCGGTCTCTCAATGTGAGATATAGAAAACTAATTTAATTTTTTTTTCAAAATTAGACTATCATTACATTAGTGTATTCTTAAAAAATGAAGATAGACATTACTCATCCACATTACTAAAAGGGAAAAATATTTAAAAACCAGATGACAGATTTGTGCCTTGTAATTTAAACAATACTGAATGGTGAACAATCTTCCAAGTTCATTTAAGCAGGAAAGGGAGAGAATCTCTATAAAAGTGAATAAAAAGATCTTATTGTACAAATATGCCTAACCCCCAATTTTATTAGCTTCTAATGCAAATCATTACTTGCTCTTGTCACAAGAGCCATTTTTATGTAATGGAGTCATTTCATTCTGTCAAGAAAACCAAAGTCTGAGTCTTTTTGTAAGTTTATGAAGAACTTTCTAATGCCCCCCCAAGATATGGATATTTTTTCTGTTGCTTTTTAAGTTATAAAGTTGAAATTTATGCTGATGAACATTTCCCCACCTTGACTAATATTTCCTGCCAGAGAAGTTTTTTTAGAGAGGGAGAACAGATAAAATTAGACTAGAAGGTAATTTGAGCCCATGTGATTTGATGGTGGCCACATTTCACATACTTCATTTAGAACTGTAAACAATCATATTCTTTTTTCCCCCTTTGTCTATTGCTGTTAGTCAGTTCCTTGTTTAATGCCTGACACATAACAGTTGCTCAACAAGTATTTGTTGAATGACTGGATTTATGAAATATTTTGTGGAATACCTTAAATTTACCTTTTTGCAATCTTATCTGATATGCAAAAGATAAAGATAAGGGAGGAGTATTAGCAGTTTTCTATTTGAATAAAAACTGCCTAAATTCTAGGTGAGTTTAACTAAAAATGAAAGAGGTCCCACTCTGTTAGTCAACAAGAAAAAAATCTTGTGTTCACATTTCCCTGCCTATTCAAATGAAAGCTCTTTGCTATGTTTAAAACAAACACCCCTACTCAAGTTTAAATGAATCCTAAAATTCTTATTCTCTTTTTTTACATTCCGGAGTTAAACTTTCTATAGCATACCTCCCATATAAGACCTTTAAAACTCTAGAAGAGCTGAAGGAGACCGAGGAGACCGCACAAACAGAAAATCTATTATTTAGGAGATGGGGTGGGAACTGGTCAATGTGGTTTTACTTACGAGAAAGGTATTCAAAAACGTGTGTTAATTGCTAATGATCACACTACATATGGAATGGAAAGTAGTTCAGTGGCCAAGACGAATCTGTTACACAGAAGCAATGTCTACTTTTACTGTGTTCTAACTTCTAGCCCTTGGAGAGCACCCCTCACATTTGAGTAGGGACTATAGCTTTGGATAACAATGGAGACAATGGAGTGGGAGGGAATCAAGATCAGTAGCTTTGGAGTTGTGTTGCCCAAACCATGTTTGGTGTCTCTCTTCATTGACTTAGTGCCTGCATTAAGATGACATCAATGATAACAGGAGAATATACTCCCAAACTCTTTTCTAATTTGAGTTTACTCTACTAATGAATATGAGGGCATTATTTCAACTAGAAAATGTATGTTTAGGTGCCAAGGATGCCCTGGCTTTAGGTGAGCAGTTTTCCTAGAAAACATCTTTATCTAGGCAGCATTTACACAGCAAGATGGGGAAGAACAGAAACAGTCTAACAACAGAACCCACAAAAAGCTTAATCTCAAATCTAAGCCCCAGTCATTTAAACCCCAAAGCCCTCTTAACATGAAGATACTGCTATCACTTCCTATACCTATTCTAACATGTAGTTACAGTGTTAATGTGCTGCAGGTAACTCTTCAATTTGTGTTCCTAATAACAAATGGAGCATCAAAAGTAAATGTTCTTTACCGATGTCTGGAAAAATGGTGACCCACTATTTGCTAAAGTATGGCCCTCTTCAGTCACATTGATCAGAATTGGTATTGTACCACCAATTCCTTGACAGAGTCAATTCACTACAGTGAAAGTGAAAAATTGTACATAGAGAAAGTAAACAGACAGAGGTTGATACAAATACTCTGTTAATGTGATTTAGTTTATACATTATACAGAAGAACTAAAGATTCTCAAGACTTAAGGGTTCTCTGATAAGAAAAAATTAAGGTTGTTAGTTCATTGATTTATTTATTCAATCAGTAAACATTCATTGAGAACTTACACAAGACAGCGTATTAGGCACGGAGTAAAGGTTAATGCCTTTGGCCTCAAGGACAGTATGTTGGGGAAGACAGATATGTTAGTAAATAATTAGAATGCAGTGCAGTGAGCGAAATAACGTGAGGTCTATTAAAAATGCAGTGGGGTCACAGGGAAAGAAGAAGCATCTATTTTTGGCAGGCCGAGAAGAGGTAATGCTTGAGCTCACTCTTGAAGAAGGAGCAAAATTTTATCAAGTATTCTAGATGGTGGAAACAGCATATGCAAGGGCCCAGAGGCAACAAAAAGCATATCCAGGGAATCACCAGCTTGTATTGCCAGGATGGTAAGGGGAGGAAAGTGTTAAGTGCTAAAGAAAACTCACTTCATTAAATAGCTACACATCCCAAAACTCTGGAAAGAATAAAAACATAAAGGTATTTCCCAAAGAGGCATAATTTAAGGAAATTGACTGTTTAGGAAAAGATCACTGACAAATTTTATATGTCCTGCATATGCTTTACAGGAGCAAGGGTATGTTGCTCATTGTTTTTACATAATTGTTTGCTGGCATCCACCTGAGTAGACATTGCTACTTCTGTACGGAAGGACTGTGTTGTAGAAAGAATGTCCCAGGAGTCAAAAGACGTGGCTCTAGTTTAGCTTTATATCTTAGCCATTGTGAGACTTTGGAAAGGTCACTTTCCCTTGTTTGGGATTCAGTTTCCACAACAGTGAAGTGAGAAGCCATGTAAATTATTTGTATTGCCCATTTAAAAAATATCATTATATGATCGGCAACTTTGTTGGCACTTATCTTTCCCAGTGTTCATTTCTTATGTTATCTTGATGGTTTTATTCTATTGTAATAGGAACAGAACTCTTTGAAGATGTATTATTTAGGGAAAAGTTCTGTTTTTATTGCATCACACCTAATACAGCTTACCTTTTCCTGGATATAAAATGACAGTAGCTCTTTTGAAATTATGGCTTTCTACTACATGAGTCATAGTTTATTCTCATATGAACAAGACTATTTAATCACTATCAGTGTCTACATGGTTATAAATTAGCTGTAATTTTTAGGTTATAATGTTTCCTCTCCAAAATGATTGTTTCTCAGCTCAGATGAATGTATATTCTCAGAAAAATAGTGTATAGGTAAAATTGAGGCCCTTAAAATAATAGAAAGTGAACTGTGTCTAATAACACCCTCACTCTAATTCCCCATTTCCTTGGAAACTTCCTATTATTTAATGCAATTTATTTATTTATTTTCACTAAAGGACCTGTTTACATTAGTAATATATCTTCTAGAAATCTCCAGGACTGCATAGACTTTATACCCACAAAACAGCATAGTACTGTTACTGTGCTTCAGGGACATGCATGGGTCCCAGGCCAAAAAAAAAATGTTTTTAAGTATATGACATATGTGAAGTTGATGAAAATTCATGACTTCTCTCTCAGGGTTGCTTGAACTTAAATCATCAGAAAAATGTGAGTGCAAAGAATTTTGTTTAATATTTTTAATTCAGGAATCCTTTCCATCCCTCATTCATGTTCTAATGTTTTAACTCTGTTCTATTTAGTAGTCTGATTACCAAAAAAAAAGCATCATGCTCTAAATTGCTTTTCAGAATTTACTGCTTTAACCATCACTCAGATGTATAACTTAAAGAGGAATTGAAATATGGTTCAAGAATGTAATCATGTTCTATAGAACATACAAAATACATGTGAAAGACCACATGAGTGCTGTTGATTTAACTGATTATACTTTATGCCTTTGAAATATTTCCAAATTTATCCTTTAAAATTGAAAAGAAAATATTGCTAGAAATTTTCAGAGATTAAAAAAGCCAAAAATGCTGTGGATATTGAGATCAGCTGTTTTTAAGTAAAAATCCATTCAAAGCAAAATAAAAGGCATTGTGTAGTGTGTGCCGGCTAAAACTGAGAACACAAGAGCATTGCAGTTAATTAGAACCAATCAACAGGATGCTTTGCAACATTTCTCACATCAGTGCACCACCTGATCTTCGTAATACAAATTTCCCACAGTCTTGATGTAAAAAGGAGTAGAAATAAATATCGGAGTCATTAAATGTGTAATATATTTCAATTGTTCTCTCCAACAGTTATTTTTAGGACATTGTTATGAAATAAGAACTTGAGCCCCCCGCCCCAAATGTTCTGATTGTGTTTTAGGGGAATATTTTGTTACATAACATAATTTATTTTAATTTTATATGTATTTGAACATGTGAAAAAATATCAATTTTTGAAAATAAAATGTAGAACATGAATTTGAGTTATTATATTTTTTATGTATGGTTGTTGTACTTGTGAAAGATTACTAGATATTTCAACTATCTCATGAATGATTAATTTGTATGATCAAATAATCAAGTACTATATTACAGCTATTTTCAGATTAAAAGAATACTGAACTAAGTTAACTCAATTAACATCTATATCATACATATCTTAAAAGAAAGTGTAATACTTAGAGCTTATATTTCCATGGCTCATACAATGCCTAGTTCCACTCAGAAGTTTCACTTTAGTTTCATTTGTTCTACATTAGAAATTGTTTTAGTGGGGCAAAATATGTTATTATCATATTTCCATGAAGTGCATCAGCTGTTCATTATAAACATTTTTTTCCTTCCCCTCTGCATCTATGTGTGTGTGTATATGTGTGCGTGTTTGTGTGTGATGGACTCTTTGTTATGTTGTCTTCTCACATTAAAGGTAGAGCTCCCTCTGGGCCAGAGGTGCTTCATAGCAGATTCATAAGATGGCTTGTTAAAAAATTTTTTAACTTGAATCAAAAACATGTACATCTTGATGATCATTTATAAGTTTTTCTCTCTTGTAAAAGCTAATTTATGAATGTCTAGCAGGTGCTCTTTACAGAGGCAAAAATAGCTGTGAAAGTGGTGCTATCAATAAGAAAACTGTCTTCTAAACAAGTCAATGATTCGTTCTCCTATATTTATAAAGTACAAGTTACTGACGGGAGTCCTCTGGCTGCAGTCTTTCGCAGAAACATGCTTTATAAGAAAACAAATACAGCCTGCTTTTGACTGTTTTGTTTTTGTTTTTTGTTTGTTTTGTGTGTCTTCTCCTTACACTTATCAAACAGATTTTTTTCTCACATTCCTGAAAAAGCTTTCTGCTAAATATTTTCATTCTTGAGCACTATATATTTCCGTAGAAAGAAAATAATAATTTTAAAGAACTGTCTTCTCTCTAGCATTAAACCTTTTTTTCTTTGTACTCTTCTCTGAACAAATTTGATCTACTTCACTGCAGGAGGGTGTTTCTTGGTTAGATTCTCTTTAGAAAATTTATTCTTTCTAATGCTTTAATAGAGACAAGTAGCTTTGATGACAAATACTTTCGAACACTCATCTTACAAATACAGAAAAGGCTATGTTAAGATGTGAATAATTTCTTTTCTGACTAAAAAGCCTATTAAATGCATAATAATATTTGTGCTTAAAATTTCAAAGTCTGCTACATTTGCCTGTCAGGGTTGGAGCTTTAGCTACAACTGTTTACTGTTCGGATGAAAAGCAGTTTCAAGAAATAACCATCTGAAATCATCTCTGTTGCATTTAGTTTGATTTATAGAAATTGGATTAATAATGGTGTAAAGTGCATATTAGAATAACTCTGCTTATCTCTAACACCATTATTTCTTAAAGCAAACAATTTAGATAGAAACGTCATTTGATAAAAATAATTGGTTGGGGTGAAATAGGATGCACATTCTTCAGCGAGATAATGATTCAGCAGCTACCCTAACCTTAGTGGTACTTCATTAGATGTAATTCTTTTTCAGCTTAAAGTCTTAAACTGAATAAATATAACCCTTTCCTTAAGGTTATATTTATATTAAAAAAACTACTTTATTTTAGAGGAGTAGATAACTACAGGGGGAAGACATAAAATCTCTACTAGAATTTACTTGCTGTTATTCAAATCTTCAAAAATTTTCTTAGTGGACAGGAATGTCATATATTTACTTTCAGGACAAAAGCACCCTTAAAAATAAACAACTTCAAGAACATCTAGAAAGAAATTTGTTTAATAAAAAGTATGCTGAGCTTTGACTTATACAGATTATCTATATTACAAAATTTGAAAAGAACTCAAATTTATGAACTTTAGAACTAATGTAGGCTTAGTCTTTAGTAAAGAAAATAATTTAAAACATAAAAAGGATTATAGGCAAATTCTGAGATTTGCTTGGGTAACATGTTCAGGGACACATGTTTTACTGTTTTCTAATGGGTTTCTGTGGTTGAGCTGGTTTACCTTGGGAGCTAAGATAAATTATACAACTTGAGAATGTTTTCAGGGACTGTATGCAGGACTAGCGTTATACAGTTAAAGACAAAAACAAAATCCATAGTCCATACAAGATTATTACTGTTGTCACTTTGATTTATAAGTAACCAAACTATGCAGGTCCCTAGCAATGTTAAAAAGTGTTCTCTTAATAGTTTTTCAATTAATTTGAAATCCATTGCATGTGATTCATTGATACCATTTTTATGTCATAAAACTTACAGGTTTTTACATATATCAGGTCATTAAATTCTTTTAGCTGAATATTGTATTAAGGTAAAAAAATCTATTATGCACTTATTGCATTTATGTAAGAGAATATTTACAATGATGTGACTTTTAGTAGGAAGTTATTGAATTCAGTTTAAGTCATTGTTTTGTTAAAGTTGCAAACATTTGTATAAATGTTTTATTTTGTGGTGAAAATTTCATAGGTACTCATAAATCTCTTTCTTGACTGTTCTGTTTACTAAACAATTTTAAATTTCTTAAAAATATATATATTGTATACTTTTCAAAGAATGACTCACTCAGAATTCAAACTCATGTTAATTAAAGTGAGTTTAAACTCTTGAACAAGATCGTGAACTACTTACTTGGCTTGAATTTGTTTGCTTGTATGTGATTTGACAGGACTAAGTAGAGAAAACTAAGCAAAACCAGAAATCAAGTGAGAGAATAGTCAAGAAGGAAAAAGGAAGAGTCGCAGGAGATGACATTTTCCCATCAGTGGATAGGCGTGCATACATTAAAGGCATGAAAGGCAGCCAGGGGAGAAACAAAAGCTGTACGCTGAGGATTCGGCAAGTCTGAGTTAACTAAATGGGAAAAACTGAAATCATTCTGCTTAAACCTGTTCACTAATAAAAGGAGAGTCGCTTTTGTTAAATAGGCTTGGTGTGATTATCAAGCAAAAATTTTCCCCCCAGACATTTATGAATAAAACATGCGCTTGAGCATTAGGTAAACAAACAATAAATGGATGAGTTCCGTTGCAACATCATAACATTTTATTTAGAAAACATATATAATCATATTTGTATTGGCAATCCAAATTTAATGACTTCTTTCAGTAAAATTAAAGTGCCTCACAAACAACATCTTTGCATAAGGATTGCTTATTCTTTGCCATTTTTTCTATTTTTTCCCCCAAGAAACAGATTTTTAAGGTCTCTGTTGAACCATACATAAATCAGATGAAGTGCGGTTTCTCAGAATTTTTTTTCTTTTGAATCGTCTTAATTTTAGGTTACAGATGTTGTGGAAATAAAATTTTAAAAACCTCCCTGGAACTGAGGAAGAGATGTCAAGCCTAGATTGGCTTGGGCTAATTTGAACAAGGCTCTGTGTGTAGCTGAACCACAGTCCTTGGCTTATTAGCCATTTCATTAACACAACATCTTCTGTAAACTATGAATGAGGAGAAACCATTTACAATAAGGAAAGCAAACAACAGAATGAATTTCCTCTGTTGGTGTTTTATAAGACTGTTAAACAGAAAATGGAGGGAAGAACTCTCTTTAGACGATATCACTTAATTAAGTAAAGCATCCTAATCAGAGTCCCCTCCAATTGTAATGACTGTAGGGAGTCAAGTACATTTCTGTCTATATTAGAGTATCTAACTGCAATGATTTATTGATATTTATTTTAGAAGTACAACACAAAAGCAATAAAACAGAGGAAGCAGGGAGGGAAGGAAGATGCCATTGCTTACTACAGGTACAAGCTGAGCACTTCAACAAAACTCTTGCTTTTCTCATGGGAGGTTTTGCTTTTTAAAATCAAGCACACCTTTAGATGAAAATGTTCCTTTCCTGAATCACTTTTCTAAATATTCACTGAGATGTTTCTTTGTCCATTGGGTGAATCATTGATTCACTTTCTTCACTGGAAGAATCACTGCAAATGAGTGGATGAGCACCTGCTGTTTTCTGCAGTGACATTACTGGATTGCATTCTACACTGATTTTGGTCTTAAAATACAGCCTCTCTGTATGGGAGAGAGATTTGAGGAAGGAGAGTAAATATCCTGTATAGGCAGACAGACATTGGCTGCCCTCCAAGCTGCACACAGCATAAACCTGTTTATCTGCCACATTTCATAAATCACAAAAACATGCGAATAATCAGGCGAGCAACTGGATAAGTGATTCACAATAGGGAATCTAACCACTATCTGAGGTGAGGACACTATGATGCTAAGTCATTGGGAGCAAATAGACTTGTATTGTAGAAACTACACATAATAAAGTTAATGAGTGGTTAAAGGAGAACAATGTTCTGCACCAAAACACAGCTGAAGACATATTCCAACCCTCTGGACTTTAGTGGGGTATTTATGTGCAAGTTATCTAGATAATTGAGTTCAAAAATATACTTTTGCCTATACCATTCCAATAATTGGGGCCAATGTGCATTTGGACTTCACCTTAGTTGTCAAGACCACTTATTTCTGGATACCTAGATGTAAATATTGGAGGCCAGCACCTTACAACGCCAGATTACACCAATACATACATTTGAAATTAAATTACCAAACATACTTAGGACCTATTTACCTGTGGCAGCAAGCTTTCCTTAGAAAGTTATATTGATTTTTGTAGTTATAGAAGGTGAAATGTTTGGCAATAACTGCATCAAGCAAGAAAAACCACAATTACTGCTCCACTGCTACCTTATTTTTTCTTAATTTCTGTTCTTTTTTTCAGTTGCTGATCTTTTAACGCATCTGTTCCTTACTTCGATGATTATTATGCTTTAGCATCTAGTTGTGAAATCAAAGTTCTGAAAAGTTTTAGGGTTAACCTCAAAAGTATGCTTTGGTTCTGAAGATATCTGAAGAGAGTTTATGAATTTCAGGCTGAGATTACTTACATAAACTAGACGTGATTATAATCACAGCAAGGTAAATTATCCCTTTGTTTGAAATGTCTCACTACACAGAAAATGTAGGTGCATGTACATATGCAAACACAAAATGCTATTCCAGACAGAACAATCATACAACATACATTGGAACTAATGTTGCACATGCCACTTTTTCTTTGTGACTCTGGAAAACTTTTTTTTAGATTAGTAACCAAAGACATCATCACTTTAGCAACAGACAGTCTTGGAAAAGGTAAGTAGCCTGGAAATTGATGTTCCAAACAAAAATTTCCTATATTCAACCTTCTTAGTTAAAAACTTGCCTCAAGCAAACCTATGTTTGAGTTGATTGCCAATTTATTTTTTCTTAACTGGCATTTTCTTGTCTCACTTCTTAGTTTCTCTTTTCTTCAGAATCAGGCACAGATATTGACTGAAAGGCTCCAATTATCAGGATTTGAAAACCTATATAAGAATCTACTACTTACACAGGTAAGTCTGCCCTGAGCAGTCTCTTCTTTACCAAGAGGATACTTGCAAAATAGAGGCATATCTTTTCTTTTTCAGTTCTCACTGCCCTCATAAATTATGAACTTTCTCTATTATTTTAAGCCAACTACATGAGAAATATTGCTGAAACATAATATTAAAAATGAAAATATATTCCTTAAAAATGCATGCAGGTGTCAAGTGGAAATCTGTAGGTGTCTAAAGTGATATAAAATTATTGACAACCCTCTAACAGTCTGAAGTACATTGATATTTTTAATCACAGAATATTTTCAATTTTCTGTATGAGTTAGATTTTGAGTACATATACAGAAAGCTGGAGTCAGTTCTTTGAATTTCAGTTAAGGCCAATCTCAACTCTTTATTCAGCCATAAAGTACTCTTGGGGGGATTCCTCAAGTGATGATTATTTTGAGTCAAAACTAACCACAAAACCCTATATTAATCTATATACTTAGGAACCTAAGAAATAATAGACTGGTTGTAAGGGAGTATTTTAAGTCTGAAAGCAGGGCCTCCCTGGTGGCACATGGCATTAAAGCTCAGCACTATGAAGCTATCTGGTCAGGGAGTTTGATTCCTGGCCAGGGAGGTGACCCACATGGCACAGCAGACCTCTCTTGTCTGGCCCACTGCTCCCTTCAGCAGTGTATTTCAGTAGACCTGGCTGTTCTTTTTCCCACTCTGTCTCTGGTGAATTCTCTCACCCCCCTACACCTCTAGCCTATACCCAAACTCTTATATGCATAAGGAAAACAAACAAACAAATCTTTAAAAATAAATAAATAAATCCAAAAGCAACACAAAACAGAATATAAAGTTTTCTTAAAAGTTCCTGTTGGGGAGTATAAAGGACCAGGGGAGAAAATAACAATAATAATGAACAATTATAAACCAGAGACATTTTACTGGGGTGGAATGGGGAATGGGACCAAAAATGGGGGGGAGAGAGAGGTGCACTAGTCTATGGTGATGGCACATGGGTGATTTGGTGATGGGAAGCCCACGGGGATTACAACTGGTATGAAAAAAAGGCACAAAATGATGTAAAAATAAATGATCACATTATTAAAAAAAAAAAAGAAGAAGATAAAAATTTTCTGCAAAAAAATGTTCCTGTCGGGGCCCTCCCTGGTGCACAGGGGTTTAGAGCACAGCACTAAGAAGCTAAAGTTGGATTTCTGGCCGGGAGGTGACCCACAAGGCGTAGCAGACCTCTCCTGACCCACCTACTACTCCCCTCAGGGTGTACTTTATTGATCTGCCTGTTCTGCTCCCCACTCTGTCTCTGGTGAATCCTCTCACCGCCCCTGAACCTCTGGCCTGTACCCCAGCTCTATATGCACAAATAAATAAATGTTTAAAAAAAAAAGTTCCTGTCAAACGTTCCTGGTGGCTCAACAGGTTAGAGCACAGCACAGTAAGCTAGCTGCAGCACGCTTCAGTGCGAGTTGGATCCTGACCCAGAGGTGATCCCCATGGCGTGGCAGACCTCCCCTGACCCGCCCGCTGCTCCCCTCAGCAGTGTACCTCATCAATCTGCCTGTTTTGTTCCCCGCTCTGTCTCTGGTGAATCCTCTCACTGTCCCTACACCTCTGGCCTGTGCCCCAATTCTGTATGCATAAAGAAATCTTTTTTAAAATTTTATAGTAGTTTATTTTTACATATTTTTGTGCATTTTTTTCCATCTCAGTTGCGATCCCCTTGGGTTTCCCATCACCAAATCACCCGTGTGCCATCACCATAGTCCAGTGCATTTCTCTCCTCTCACTGTTTTTGATCCCATTCCCCACTCCACCCCCACAAAATGTTTCTGACATATAGCTGTTCATCATTATCATTATAAATAAAGAAATCTTAAAAAAAAAGCAATATCAGCAAACTATTTAAAAACAAATGAAAAGTTCCTGTCTTACCCCCAAGTCTCCTCCATCCTGTTTCCCAGTGGTAACCATTAGTAATAGTTTAGTACATATTTTAATAGATATTTTTATTCATATATAAATATTTCCTCCTTTAAATAACAAAATACGCAATGTATTTACTATTCCAAACGTTCTTTTATTCACTAAAGTAATGTGTTCTCGTTATCATTCCATGTCCTACATACAATTCTGCCGCATTCTTCTAGCAGCAGCACAAGGTAGCAAATACTTCACTGTGAAGTACATGGCTATTCCCAAACTGATAGAGTTTAGGTGTTTTTTCCCCCCAAATATTATTTCATAAGCACAGGTAAAAGTAAGCTTACAGGTTTTGAATGATATGGCTACATGATTGATACAACCAAAGTGGTACAGTTTACCTTTTGGCGATAGTTTTTGACAACAGCTAAAAGTATGTCTGTCTGCCTCTTCATCTCTGCAAGTGGTGACCAGCAGTCCTGTGGTGGCTGGGGTGGCTAGTAATGACCTAGTAGGAAGAAAGAGTGCTAATATGGCCACTGTGCTGGCAGAGTGCAGAGCTCTCCCGAGAACAGTTTAGGACAGGGTCTGAGTTCTACCCATGTTGCTGCTAGAGACTGCTAAGTCTGGGAGCTGCACAGCAGAATCAGGGAGCATCCACACACATTATCGCAAAAGGGAAGTTTAGAACCATGCGCACATACACACACTCTCAGTCTCCCTTGCTGCTAGGTCCTAATTCAGGAGTTCTCTAGGCCCCTTTCCATTTTACTATCCAGCTTCTCTGTATATGATCGACCCAGAAAGTACACACTATCCCAACTTCCTGCATTGAAAATACACCCTCATCTTTGAAACTTCCACTCCTTAACAGTGTTTTCTTCTTACCTAGCATTTTGTGAGTCCCATTCTATCCTTAAATAGAAACCTCAGAGTGCTTCTTCATCAGCACCCTAAGTCTGAGTCTTTTGATTTGAGGTGTTCCTTTCATGTTTTCAAGGTTATAATTTTTCTAGGAATTTATTTTTTATGCTGCGTTACCATACTAGGTATCTATGGTAGAAGCTGTGATGAGTGAACCACAGCTCCTTCTAAAAGGAAATAGTGAGGAGACAGAGAACACACTAAATACAGGGTACTCTTTGATAAGTGCTAAAACAGGCATTTCATTAAAGTTCTATGCAGAACCATTTCTGGAAATGTATCCCACAGATATTTCTGTGCATATACAAAGGGCACATAGACCAGTTGTTCACTGCAGCACTGTTTGATGAGTTATAAACATCCTGAGAGCCTATTGGTACGTACATTCTTTCTTTCTTTTTTTTTTTTTTTAAGATTTATTTATTTATACATTCAGAGCTGGGGTACAGGCCAGAGGAGAAGTGGGTGAGAAGATTCATCAGAGACAGAGTGGGGAGCAGAGCAGGCCGACTGAAGAAGGACACTGCTGAAGGTAGCAGCGGGTGGGTCAGGAAAGGTCTGCTGCACCATGTTGGTCAGCTCCCTGGCTGGGGATCGAACTTGTGCTGCAGTGCCCTTGGAGAGCTTCATAATGCAGTACTTTAACCAGTTGCGCCACCAGAGAGAGCCCTGATAAAGTACTTTCTATAGGGTCTCGGAGATGCTTTCCAGGTGCTGATTTGGAGGGATCTCCAGCATACATTTTTATATGAAAAAAGCAAGCTGTGGAACTTTTATAACAAATGTTGCCCTTTGTATAAGAAATGAAGGAAAATAAAACGATTCATTAATGTTTGCATATAGATGTGTATATATATGTGTGTGTGTATATGTGTGTATATATATGTGTGTGTATATGCATACACTTCTATATGCAAACATTAATGAATCATTTTATTATATATATGCATAAAAATATCAAAAGAACCCATAGGAAGACAAACCAAGTGAATAACTATAGGGGGCATCAGAGACAAGTGGAGTGGATGGGAAAAGGGATACAAAATAAAGCAGCTCAATATATACTTCTTCGTGCCATTTTAATTTCTGAACCATGAGAATGTATTGTCTACTCAAAAATTATATTAAATAAATTTAAATTTAGGAATTAAACTCCCTTCTCAAACTCTAAATTCTCTGAGGTGTTTGGAAGTTTGTAACTATATTTGTAATATCACATGTGAGTGGACAAGGAATCTCTAAATAGCAGAAAGAAGCCTTCTAGAGTCCACTGGATTTTTCTTATCATATTTTTAGACCCACTATTACTAATTTTGAGTAGAGCTAGGAGGAAGGATACTATTTTCTACAAAGTTCTCAGAAATGGCATTTTTAATAAATGAGACATAAGTAAGACACAGGAATAATTTAGGAGCATCCTTTAAAAGCTCTACAGGAATAGCTGTTCTCAGGGCCACAGTGAGGTTCTCATGATGGCTTGTAGGGCAGCCATGACTTTCCCCTACCTTGAGTTGAAAAGTTGGACCTGCTTAAGTCATAAAATTGAACAATCTGAAAAATGTATTCTTTCCGCTTAAAATAAAAGTTTATGCTATGTTAAAAATAAGAGAGTAGACCTCTTTGGTCACATAAGGGGTTAAATGTCAGCACAATGGAGCTATCAGCAGGACCTCAATCCCCAGCCAGGGAGCTGACCCACATGGAGCAGCAGACCTCTCCTGTCTGCTCCCCTCAGCAGTTATTTCAGTTAATCTGCCTGTTCTATCCTCATCTCTCTCTCTCTGCTCAATCTTCTCACCCTCCCCCAAGCCCCCAGTACCTCTGGACTATATCCCAGCTCTTGTATGCATACATAAAAACAAATATTTTTTAAAATTAATGAGAGATCTGGCCCTCCCTGGTGGCGCAGTGGGTTAAAGCACAGCACTGAGAATCTAAAGCCGCTTCCGCATGAGTTCGATTCC